>NC_143018.1:83418249-83756999 GCF_055824585.1 Amblyomma mixtum
TGCCTTGCCAAGCCAAGCCAATGGCCACGGCTGTCAGCGTTTACAATGCCTCCAACGTATATATGCATGCGTAGCACGCGAACATACAGCAGCTAGGGAGAGGAGCCCCGACTTTCAAGGTTCTCATTCATAACGCGAGGGACGGTATAGCGAATAGGACGTGATCTACATGCGCCCATACGGAGACTCGGCTGGCGTTACTGGTTCGTGGTTTTGGCGCGAACTCTCCGATCTGCCATCCTGCCGTTCTGCTTCTGGCTTTTGGCAGTAGCAAGAAACGCGGTTTGTGGATTCGTGGAACAGTACAGAGCTACGATCACGATCACGTGTCTGTGTGCGCGGGCGTGCGTGAGTTTCAAACTGGTTCAGGTCGAGCTTCCGGTTTATTCGAACTGGCAGTTTGGACCCCTCAAAATCGAGTGTATTCAGTAAAAGAAAAAAAGGTCTCCTTAATTTGAACTGCGAGACAATTTTCTGTCCCGTCAAGTTCGAATTACCGATGGTCGGATATATCTCAACACACATAGTTAACTAAAAGCTCGAACGGTTGAGCTACTTACTTGGCATAGGTTTAATTCTCCATTTTAACTTCGCCACGGCTCGTGGCAGTTAAACCATTCCCCAACTGCTTTTAAAATGCAATTGAGTAACCGCGGGTTCACCACTTGTAACCGAGGTAGAGCAACAGTTTCGCGAAGCATGAGGCTCCTCTGACCCCTTTACCGAAAAGAAAGCCAAGAAGGCACAAGAGGATTTGAAGGACTACGGGATCTTCACCGCAAGGCGCTGCGACTGTTTGAATAGCGTTTATATTTTCGATTGAGAATACGTGTTTCTAGCTGTTTTTTACAACGAGAAAATAATGAGTCTTCGTTCCGCGAGCATTTTATCGGTGATTGGCAGTATTCTTGTGATTTCTCCTATAATCAAATGAATAACAATTGGCGTATGCACAGGCACAGTCCAACGTGCAACCACGCTGTAGGTTAGAAAACACCAATGCACCTTAGCAAAGTCGGCGTTCTTTCGTCGTTATACCACTTGACCACTGCATCAAACATACGCCACGGCCGTGTGACGTCTCCATATCCCATTTACAGGACTTATCTGGCAGGGACACTGAATGCCCGTGATACCTTACACCTAACCACTGTACATACACGCACGCCACCTATAGCACTTATTTCATTATTTTTTTGTTCATGACAGCATATCGTTTCTAAAATATCAAAACAGGATATGGGCCACGGCACCGTCGATTCTCTCCGCTTTTCAGTGTTTGTTCTTCAACCTTCCCATATACTTTCGAGCCTTTTTCCAGCAGTTGTCGATTTGTGCTCTCATTGCCACTGTCGCAGGTGGCGGCGTTATTTGCATCCTTTCAAGGGGCCTGAGGCCTACTGTTATCATCAAGGCATACTTAGGACGTTCCTGTCCTTTTTCCTTATCCGAGTATTCTTAATGTCTTCTTCCTGATACATCATAGCCGCCGTCAACCATTTTCGCTCCACTGCAAGATAAAAGCATCTCCCATATGTCCCCAAAACAGTCCTTTGCTAGTTGCGGCCACCGTATACCCGCAAACTTCTTAACCTCATCCGCCCCCCTAACTCTCTGCCGCCCCCTGCTACGCCTGCCCTCTCTTCGAATCCATTCCGTTACCTGAAGGGATCATCCGTTACTTTGCCTTCGTATTACATGCCCTACCCATGCTCATATATCTTCTTGGTTTCGACTATGGTGTCATTAACTCATGTTTTTTTCCCTGGCTCACTGAGTCCGCTTCCTGTCTCTTGACGTCACAGAGATCAGTTTCCTTTCCATGGCTCGCTACCCTGTCCTCTAGCTACAATGACCAGCTCCGAGCACTGCACGACCTCCAAGAGCACTTCGTTAGTCTCATCCTCACGACGAACCAACTGCCACTTGAAGTTAGCGTTTTGTTGTGTTTTCAAGCTGGAAAAGTAAATTTAACACGGAATAGTAAGTTATGGTTTCAGAGACAAGCGCCTCTTTATGCCTCTTATGCTGGAAATAACGTTCACTCTTCTGTTTACGAAGCCGCTACAAATGTAAAACAGCCTAGCCTCTCCGAACTTGATGCGAATCGCGCGCTTTCTTTCTCGCTACAACACGGAGGTCCCGTGCATGTACCCAAGAGGGGAAAAACAGGTCACTGCCTTCTTCATTCCCTAACACGCGTTTCTTCAGCACGTCGAAAGCATAATCGCCAGATAGGTGCTCGAGTTCTGTGTTTGCCGAAGCACTTCAGGCCTTATCGGGCGTGGGAAAAACGGGACGCAGTCATGTTCCTCTCCTTTACACGCCACAACAGTGCTTGAGGGTCTACGGCACTCGGGTGCTGAGCCAAAGGTCGTGGGTTCGATCCTATACGCGGCGACCGCATTTTGATAAAGGTGATGTTCAAGAATGCTCATGTGAAGAAATTTCGGTGCACGTTGAAGGACCCCACGTCGTTTTTTAATCCATAGTTTTCCTCTGCGGTATCTTCACAACCAATACGGTTGATTTGGCACGTAGAAATCTTTTCAATTAACGGCTCAACATGTTCATTAATTTCTTGAACATTTGTGCCACCGGGTAGCACGTGGGGTCATACTGTTCCATTTCTTCGCTGACAGGACTTGCATGCTTTCTTGGATAGCAACCTCTATGAGCGAAGGCAGTGGTTTTGGTTGTAACTGGTAACTAACTAAAGTTGATAAACTATAAAGAAACGGAAAGACTGACGAACACTTTCACAAGTACTATTGATAAGATTAATTATGTAAGAGCTTGATTATAATCAACGTTTTATTATCTATTTATATATAAAATACATCATCTCTTAGTAGAGCTCTTAGTAGAGTAGAGAGTCTTAGTAGAGCCCATGCAAAGAGACGTACTTACAAGTATTAACAAAGCATAACGATAGTAGCGTGGATAAAATTGTACAAAAACTATATACTTGCTCTTTTATTCTTTTAACTCCTTGAGCGTTTCATTCGCTTTTCTCTGACACCTTTTAAACCACTGGGGATTAAAAATTTCATCTTCCCTGAAACGCACACGTGACTCTCAATGATGCAGCCTCAAAACTACATTAATGTTTATTTCAGAAGAAACTTTGGAGGCATCGAAGCAGAAAAATGCCGCATTCTTGGAAATGCTCATTAGCGCGTTTTGCAGCAACGACTGCTGCGAATGAAATAACTCTGTGCGTCAGTTGTGTTTAATACAGCAGGGAGGGGGGTGCTAATAAATGCTAAAGGGGGATGCAGGCACACGGTACCGCACAGCACAAGACGAGTCATGCCGAGTTCAATGTTGTTTTGATATCAGTAATGTCCTCAAGAGGCACATTAATACAACTCGAGGTGTACCCAAAACACTCTTGTTCTGCTAGCATACTCTGCGTTCACTTAATCTTACTTCATTATGGACCGCTATTCTGCGGAATGTAAATAAATCGAGGGCATTCTCTTGCGAGAAGACAGTGCCAAAAGTAAGCGGCAAGCACGTGGTGAAATCTAAGCGCCTGACCTGGCGAAGAAGGTGGATCCCATACTAAAAGCCGTTCCGCCTGAGAGGCAGACCGCCTTCTTCGTTTAAAATTCGTGCACGAAAAAAAGCAAGAAAGACAACAAGGGTCTTGTATATAAGCTGCACAATTCTAGTTTGGATTCTCTCAATGTCATCATCATCATCAACAACCTGATTACGCCCACTGCAGCACAAAAAGGCTTTCCCTTATCCGTCTAATAACCCTGTCCTGCGCCAGATACGGCCATCTTACACCAGGAAACTTCTTAATCCCATCCTCCCATCCAACTTTCATAGGTCTGACCGCCGCCCTGGTGAGTTGCTCTGAATGTAGCGCCAGTTGATCTGATTTTGCTTGAACTACACGTACGTGCAAGAGTAGTAAATGTCTGCGTTGTCGAAACAATGGACACAATTGTGCCTGATTAGAGTGTCGTGTCTTAGGCGGGCGGTCTGTTAGAAATATATCCCGACAGCCGCATCGGAAAAGTAGCGTATAGTGGCTATAGTACGTCGTATTTTGGATTGCTTCCCGTGTACATAAATGGAGACTCCGAGCACCCCTTATGATCTTCACTAACTAACTGTATAACAGAAAACAAAACAAGAACACCCAACCTCACCCGGCATCTCTCTTCCTTCTAACCTCCTCCCGCAGCGAGAAAAAAAAACAGAAAGGACCTCCCGCAGAGAGAAAGCGACAGTCGTACACAGTAAACAGAAAGGAATGAAAAGGGAGTAAACTGTCCTTTAGTAAGCCCCCTTTTATAAAAGGGATACTCCCTTCCCAATGGAAACTGAAACTCTCTTGGACGTCCTTTAGACGTCTTAAAGACGTCCTAGACGTCTACAAGACGTCTGTGGGAGTTTTAATGTTCAGTGGGCTTACTACTAGTATATACGCGTATTTGTATTTAGGGCATAGTTGTACCTGAACCTGACGCTCACTTTCGTGTATTCCGTGTATTCTCCCCTTTCTAAGGAGTATGAATGGAGTAGAAGAGAAAGTTCAGCCTCACTTGTCTCCTGAAGTGAGCAGCGCAGTACACGAATGAATACTTGGGAGAGTTTAAGACAAAGCACTACCCAAGCAGTACCGGTAATCGGCCCAATATTGTAAATCGATGGTTTCACATTGGTGCTTTGTAGCATCGGTCTTTGCCAATGCGTTTCCAATAAGAAGAGGGTAAATACGGGCTGGTTGGTACACGTTTGAAGAATTGGATAAAACAGCGCAACGGAAGACGGGACAAGAGAAGGACAAACACCAGCGCTGGTGTTTGTCCTTCTCTTGTCCCGTCTTCCGTAGCGCTGTTTTATGTTTTATACAGTTCTTCAAACATGTACCAACCAGCCCGTATTTGCCCTGTTCTGGAATTCATTTCTTCTCAATCGGGCAGTTTCATATCCTTTTCATGCCTCCGCTCCTTTGTTATATGCGTCAATCTTTTGACCGCAACCACATTCAGGGCCCGTATGCAGTGGCGTGCCTTTTTTAAGTCAGGTTGTGTGGTTGTCCGGTATCTTTTTCTCATGCCTTTCTTGTGTTTTTACTCGTGCCATTTCATTCATATGCTGCCTCACCAGTAGCAATAAACCATTTGGTTTTTAGTCAGCGCTGGTGTTTGTCCCTCTCTTGTCTCGTCTTCCGTCGCGCTGTTTTATCCACTTCTTCAAACGCTTCCAATATTGAGCCGATTTCCGCACTGCTGCCTGGGTAGCCGTCCTTTACCCCCAATCATCTCTTGCACTGTCTCGTAGTCCTTCGTCTATCCCGTTCTTTCCTTCCAGGGACGGCCGAAAAAAGGGACATTACCGTGAACGTTCCTTCTCCGGCAACACGTGGACGACATTCTTGTTAACAGTCAGGTGAATGGGGCCTCTTCGGCTGCGAATACTAAGGCAACTTTGTTTACCACGGAGCTATGAATTAAATAACCATCAGTTAAAAGCTACCAGTTATAAACTATCAGTACAAAACTATCAGTTAAAAAAGATAGCACGTGGGAAAGAACGAGTGCTGCACTATATTGCCACTACCTCAGCACTTACGTTAGGCTCCTCGATTTAAAGTGTTGACAAAGCTGTCAGTTACTTGAGAAAACAGCGAACAACAGGACAAGCTGATTTCTAAACGGAAGCTTCTGCCAGTTTATTCCTCTACCCCATTTTAAAAAATGGTTAGTTTTTAAAAGTATAGCTTGTTTCCCTTAATCGAAAATCACACGTAGGCTCTTACTGAAAAGAGAAACAAGAGAAGGGGGTGGCGGTGGCTCGTTGATGAAGTCGAAATACTCTCAACTGTGCTGTGCAGACACTTTCTGAAGTAATCAGAGGGGCACGGCGGCGCCACGGACTGATCACGTCACACATCGAGCTTGCAGAACTTGTATATAATACCCTCGGTGTCATCACTCAGATCACGAAGGCAGCGCAAGCGCAAACGACGTTCCTCGAACCGAACCGGCCCACGGGCATGCTACGACGCGGCTTGTCCTCGGCCAACGGCACAACGGTTTGGGACCTTTTTTTATTTTCCGACCTGCCCGCCATACCCGCTCTCTCTCCAGCAGTCCGGGCGCGAATTTGAGCGCCGGGCCCCCGCCGGCGTCCTTCCCCCCAGCACTCCCTTTTGATATGCCCCCCCCCCCCCCCCCCCCCCCCCCTGGCCGGTTCAGTGGCTGCTACTCGCGCGGCTGCCGGAAGTCACCGGGCGCGAACAGATGTTCGTCGAGCGATCGACGGCCGTGCACACCAGGTGAGAGAGTGGGAGAGGATGTGCAGTTTCGAGAGAAAGGGAAATACAAAGCGCGCGCGCAAAGAATGGGGATTCCCCACCGAGCGATATGTGTGTGTACGCATGTCTGTGCGCCCAAGGCGTGTTGGTTGACGGCGGGAGCTCGGCGGACGGACTCGGGCCGAGATCGGCACGTTGACCGCTGGCCGACGAACCAGATCATCCGGTGTGCCCCGCCGCGGTGGCTCAGTGGTTACGGCGCTCGGCTGCTGACCCGAAAGACGCGGGTTCGATCCCGGCCGCGGCGGCTGAATTTCTTGAAGGCGAAATTCTAGAGGCCCGTGTGCTGTGCGATGTCAGTGCACGTTAAAGAACCCCAGGTGGTCGAAATTTCCGGAGCCCTTCACTACGGCGTCTCTCATAGCCTCAGTCGCTTTGGGACGTTAAAAAAAAGAAAAGATCATCCGGTGTGTTTGTTCGTGCGCCGGCGGATAAAAGCAAGCCCCCTGCGATGGAGCCGAGGCAGCACTGACGTCACAGCTGTCAAGCATTGCCGCGCGCAGTTACGTCTTGTAGACATTTTCTCGCAAACAACTCGATAGCCGACGTAATGTCCGGTGCTTGGCCGGTGATTGCGGAAGCCCCGTGCTTACAGAAAGGATGAAAGTTTAGCCAGCTGAATGCAATGAGGTAGTTGAATAGAATGCAAAAGTTGATTACTCGACGAAAAAAATGGTGGAAGAACTCATCATCATCATTATCAGCCTGACTACACCCACTGCAGGGCAAAAACCTCTCCTATGTATCTCCAGTTAACCCTGTCATTTGCCAGTTGCGGCCACTGTATCAGAACTCATATCACTCACTAATTAAACTACGCCCCGCCGCGGTGGCTCAGTGGTTACGGCGCTCGGCTGCTGACCCGAAAGACGCGGGTTCGATCCCGGCCGCGGCGGCTGAATTTCGATGGAGGCGAAATTCTAGAGGCCCGTGTGCTGTGCGATGTCAATGCACGTTAAAGAACCCCAGGTGGTCGAAATTTCCGGTGCCCTCCACTACGGCGTCCCTCATAGCCTAAGTTGCTTTGGGACGTTAAACCCCAATAAACCAAAAAACCTAATTAAACTACATGGCGCTGGCACGGAGATTTCATCTTTCGTTTCCAGGGTACCGGTCGATTAAATGCGGTTTCTCTTTTTCACTCAGTTCAAGCAGTATCCAGACTGGTCAGCAACGTCAGAGTGAACTGAATGTATGTACATATAGCAACTATTGCATGCGATGAGCGAGTGTTAGCATTGCAGTGTGAGTGCGGTTTAATGCACTGTCCTATAGCGCAACACGTTGGCCCTGTGGCACAGACCAAGAGGTCGCGGTAACAAACAAGCCCAGACCACTCTAGAAATTTTATAGAGGGATAAGCTGCTTTCCCTCATTCCTGATAATAGTGTGTCACATTGCTGTATAATCGTCATTTTCCTGAATACCATCGCTTGCAGTGCCAGGACAATCGATGCTGCCAACTTCTCAGAAGAGCTGTCAACGCCCCCCCCCCCCCCCCCCCCTCCCCCTCTGTTCGAGTGCCGGAACGATGAAAGCAAATATTGAACTTTCTGCACTTCACAAAAACCGCTCATTGCGAAAACCAGCCACTCCTGAAGGACCCTACAGAAATTCCAATGTGCACGAGAAGCAGCATGCATCGTCACCACGACAGGCTTTCAGCGATAAACTGGAACAATCATTTCAGTGTGTTAGGCAGACATCTCAACGCAGTACAGTTTTCATTCATTTGACAGAGTATGGCGGCTTTCAAGAGAGAAACCGTCTTCGCAGCGCTCTGCCGGCTCGGAATATTTTACTTGCTTCTAGTTGACAGCAGTACAGAGCCCCTGATATCCAATGAAGCCATTTCCAAGCAGCACTGCGATCTAAAATCATGAAGCCTTCACCAGCATTGCTAGTTATCACCAGATGCTTATCGCTTTCCTCTACAGTGAGGCGCGGCGCTTTTGAACGCGTCCATACTAGGAAGGTGATAGACAATTGGGGCAAATGTCACGCTTATTGTCTGCAGCCACATTGCTCCCATCTCTGTTATGACGTTTCCCTGCACTGAAAGATCGATGATGAGATGAAACTGCTGCTAAGGGAACAATCACGATTAGGCTGAGTCCCGGTACAATCTTGCGTCCTCAAGAATACAAGTTGCTCCTGAAAATTTCACCTTACTTCCGAGTTTCGGGTGCGTACAAACTTGAAAAGTAGCCCGCACGTTTGACACCGCGCTTACCTTTCACCTGTCTCCGAACCTCCACTGTCAACGAGGGCATTGACAGAAATCGAATTTAATGCCTTAATGCAGGTGCAAATGTGCTGTAATGGTCAAGCGCTTCTGTTTTTGCATTTTGAAGACACACTGTGAGTCTGTGTCTGTGAGTGCAAGAAACGACACACCTAAAAAAGAACTGCACGGCAATATGGAGCGATTGGCCTTGTAATGAGCTTTTCTTTCAGTTTGTAAAATCAGGCGCATTGCCTTTTCGTTGCCAACAACCTTAGAGGTACAGTTCAACTCGTTTTAACGTAGTTGAAGGGGCCCGACGATTACTTCGTTATAGCCGTAGGTTCGTTATAGCCCTTGTTGACCAATCTTTCAAGGAGAATCATCATTCCTTTGTTATGTCGAATATTTCGCTATAGACCGTTTCGTTATAACGAGGTTGTAGTGTATATACACTGAAGACATATCTAAGTTGGCTTGTATCGATAGACTGCGACAATCTAACGACGAAGAGACCGCTCTCCCCGAAAACGGAGCTTTTATATGCTAGAAAATACAAAACATTAAATTGAACACAAGTGACGCTATCACCGGCTGATTTCCCAATTAAAATTCTTGCAACGACACTGAGTTTCTCAGCACTGATCTCTGAGTCTATATGCTACACCGCCATTCCCCTCCAAACACCTACAACCAGCTTTTCTTGGTCGTCACGAGTTTCAATCGAGCGACGGGAAAACTTTCATACTGAACTTCCTCAGCTGTAAATGCCTCTCTTTGATGTCGTAAAAATATTAATACACCTCGAAAGGACCATAGAATCATATTTAACTGAGAGAAATAACTCGATTATGTTGTCCCTAGTGTTCTTTCCAGCTTATCCAAATACATCTCACCTAAAATACAGTTACAAAAAACCTGGCCACCGGTACAGTTCCTGGCACCGGTTCGATATCAGCGTTCATGACCCGCGATGAAAGCGACATCTTGTTAAGCTCCGGCGTTATTTCTAACTCCTCTGATTATACTCAAACTTTCACGGTATGTTCTCTGCAGTTTTCTGACCCTTTGTGCCAAATTTCGCAGCGAGGCGGTGTTTTGTTGGTGCGCAAACGAATTTCAAAATTTCCCATTTCGTGGCCTCAGTCGGGAAACACGGGCAACACTGCGCGTGTGACGTCACTGGGCACACCACCGTCGATATTAGCGTTGGGTTTGCTGACAAAATTTTGAGGGCTGGCTTTTGGTCATTTCAGACAAATAACGACCCAAGCTCCCACTTTCATTAAACCAGTTTAGCTAGTCAACGTGCACGCTCGTGTGCACGATAAGACCGCCATAGGACGGCCGGTCGTATCGTCATGGTTTGGTCGAAACCCAGTTTCGGTTCCGGTATCCTGCTTTTTGCTCTTTTTGAATACTTCTTGGAATTTTAAAAACAGTTTTTTGTACCGAAGCGAGGGTACTGAGAAATGTGATGCGATTAATTATCAACTACATTACAACTGCCGTTGCAATTAACCACAGTTAGCTCGTTTCCTGATAGCAAGATTTCGCTGCCAACGTAATTTTAGCGGTGTGCTACCAAAATTTCCCTCAAGAACAAATATACGCAAGAATGTCGTTCTAGCTTAGATATGCGTGAACTTAAGGTGTAACCAGCAGTTCTGTGACTCCATACTACGTCTCGGCATGACGGATGTATAACGTACACGTTACGCAGTACATAGGTCGGCCTCAGGCTTACTCTGAGGATTCCCTCTATCTTGTTCACTTTGTGTTGTCAAGAACATCATCCACCATGCCCTCTCTCTACCTTGTAAACGTCATCATCTTAAAGTTTTCCACTGACTTGCTTATGTACTTTAGTAGGTCCCCCCGTACAGCCTGTCCCTTGGTGCAAACCTGGATGCAGCGTTACGCAAAAAGAAACCAAATAACTGACGAAAGCAGATAGTAGGAGTCATAAAATTCCGTCTGTTTTCTTGACGCTTAAGCTGCCTTCGTCTTCGCGTTCTTATAGTCGTTATTTTGACTCTCCTTAACGGTATTACAATGATTGTTCAACAACTCGATACTGTAATACCCGCATAAAGGATAAAAATACAGGTTATTCCGACTGAGTTTCATTTCAGTCTGGCAGACGTGCAGCTAAGCGAAATGTACTATAGGGGATCAGCACACAGCAGTCTATGTGCGCACTGATGTCATATGATGTCATACCTTTAAAAAAGTACCTCCTTCTTAAGACCACACATGAGAGCACGTGAGTGCCTCGTCAGCCGCACATGCGCCAACAATAATCGTGGAAAATCAGAAAAGGAGTGAGTAGAAGAAGGTAGGGTTTCGGACTAATCCTCACGGCTTCTTTGTTCACATTAAGCGGTAAAGATGCAGCTACTAATATGTCACAAAATACAGCCTAAATTTCAGAAAAAAAAAACTATGGTTATGTAAGTGACAACTGAGTCTTGATTGCCTCATGGGAAGAAGGAACCTGCGAGAGCTCCGAAACATTTTCCATTGCCTCGTTCAGTGACTGGAATCTAACTTCCTTCTGGCATGTATCCTGACAAGACATAATTCTGCCGAATCTCTAACCACGCCAGAAAAAAAAAAAAAAGATGGGAGAGACATGCAGGCGCTGCAGTACGTGTTTTTGTTTCCTCTTGCTTAGCTTTCTCGCTGCTTATCTACTCCCTCGTACTACTATTCTGTTGACAGCGCACAGCTTCAGTTCGTTCAAGGTACTCAGCAAGCTTGTCGGAAGCGCTGCGAAGCTTTAAAAAAACGCCCTCGCCCGCGCCAGTCGCGGAAGCTCAACGAACTGCGCCCAGAGACGCGACGAGCAGGGACAACACGCCTGCGTCGTCGTCAGCGTGTCGCCGTCGAAGTGTACGGTAGGGGGTAAAGAGGGGGGGACAGTCACGTATTCCGCATCGATTCAACGGTCCTGCCGGGCTGTGTGGCGCCCGCGAGAGAGAAAGAGGAAGAGGGGGGAAAGGGCGTGCATTATTCAAGCCGCCACGACGCCAAGGACCTCGGGCCACGACCAGCTCTAGCTACAACATCAGCACAACGGTAGAAAGGGTGGGGATAGGGCGGGGAGGGGGGGAGGGGTGTGTGTCGCGCCGCGCCCAACGCGGCGTGCACGGGCACGACGTGTACGCCGGCGGGTGTGCGTCGTCGTCCCGTGAGCGGCGGGAAACCCGGCGCCCGGAAAAACGTGGCGTGGCTCCGGGCTGGCGCCCCGGGCTGAGATCACCCGAACACGCACGAGGGCGCGGCGACGGCGGAGGCAGGGTCCGGAGCGACGGCGCCGTATTCGAAAGGACGGCTGAGGATTCGCTGCCACTTGCTTAAGACCTCGATCACTTTAATGTGTGTGTGCGTGCGTGCGTGTGTATGTGTGTGTGTGTGCGTGTGTGTGTTTGTGCGTGTCCGTTTGTGTGTCTGTGTGTGATTGTGTGTGTGTGCGTGTGTGTGTGTGTGTGTGTGTGTCTGTGTGCGTGCGTGCGTGTGCGTGCATGTGTGTGTTTTTGCGTGTGTGTGTGGTTGTGTGTGCGTGCATGTGTGTGTGGGGGGGGAGGGTGTGTGTGTGTCTACGGAAAGAAGACCCACGAAACAACTCAAGAGGGCCAGTTGGGGCAGTTCCCTCAACTCAGTACCCTATGTTTCACACAGCGACACAGGACAAAGCACGCGTTAAACTTCTTGCCCCGTGCCACTATATACAAGCCTTCACCTTCAGCCCTGGTTAAGTTCTATGCAGAACAAAAACCTCTATCATAAATTACCAGTTAGCCTTTTATACGCCAGCCGCAGCCACTCTATTTATTCATAAAAACTTCCGCCGCATCTCATATGCCCGCTTGACTCTGCCGCGCACTGCTACGCTTGCGTTCTCGTGGAATCCACGCCGTTACCGTAAGGGACAGTCGGTCATTAATTCTTCGAATTAAATGCCTTGCCAGAATACATTTCCTCATCTATATTTTCGCTAAGATATCGGTACATGAATTTCATATCAGATGACTATGACAGATGGCTAACGTGTCTAAGCTATCAGTAAAATTCGGCTCTTTGCTGGCGATTCCGTAAATTATCATCGCATAACCACTACCTCTGACCAGTCGCTCCTGTAGAAATCCTTCAATATAGTAGAAACCTGGCGCAGCACCTGTCTTACGAAGATGTACATGTCCAAACATAAGAATATACAAGTGTCGCGAATGCATTTATCCACCCCAGATCATTCGCAGACATTAAACTCAGGACTACTTGGAGTTTTGAATCGTGCCGATATCTAGGTGTTGTTATCGCGGACAAACTGCATTGGTGTGAACATATCACGAAACTAAAGACCAACATACCCAAAACACTTGGATTTATTAAAAGTTCTCTTTATCCCCCGTCTCCATCCGACATGTTGACAAGTTGACAATGAGGTACACGTTAGACCCAAGCTTGAACATGCCTGCGTGTAGGGAGCCTTCAACTGAATTGCTTGAAAGCACGCAGAACTGGGAGGATCGCTTCATCTGCTCAGAATATGATACACGGGCTAGCGTTACGTGCCATCAAATCACCCGTTAGTCTCCACTCATTAGGCCTATTCCACAACCTGTATAACAATCGCCTTAACCTTAGAATCTACTTTCCAGCACCACCCATACGAACATGGCGTCGCCTTTTCAATTCTATGTGTGTGCAGCGTACAACTGGTTCCGCAATAAGTCAATCTTGCCTTGGCCATTGATGAACGGAACTCGTTTCCCAAACTAGTCGCCATAAACTCGACAACTGTAAGTTTAAGCATGCGATAACAGCTAACTTTGCTAAATTAAGCATGTGAACAGCCGCCGCTACTCAAAATCCCAAACTGAACTGTCACTTTGTAACTAATAACCTAATCTCATTTATATATCGCATATTGCTGTAAGCTTTCATAATATTTTGTGCGAATTGCGCTCATAAAACACTGATTTTAGTACTTTGCGAGCGCATGCGGATATGAATCGCATGGATGTTATTTTCTTTTTTTTTTGTTTCGCATTGTTCTTCCATTACACATGGTTCTCTAAAAATGTATACCTTTATCATGCCTTCTTTTTCATAGCATTATAATATCACCATGAACGTACTGTAATGCCCAACCCAGGGCCCCTAAGAGAGAAAAAACTATGTTGATGATGATGACTTTGTTCTCTAATCCACGTTGTTGTTCTTCTGTGTCTGGAGTGATTAGTGTCAACTCAAACACTTGCCCGACCTCCATTCCAAAAGGTCTCCCCAAAAGGTTTATCTTTGCACGATGTGCAAAGATATTTTAACTACAGGGTTAAAAGATGCACTACAGGGTTAAAAGATGAAATGGTGAATAGGGCATAAGGTTCGTTAGACAGTGTGTGTGACCGGCTTTCACTGACCAAACTCGAGGCTAACTCTTTGGTCCGCTGGTTGACTTTCAGAAATTCCTGTCAAGTTGTTAAACTTTGCCTCTGTAGTTTGTTCCTGTAATGTAATAGAAACACGTCGCCCAATCCGTCAAACAGCTGCTTCTTCCGACCAGCCTAACTGGCAAGCGATGTATGTCCAAATGTGCACACGGACCACGCTGAATTATAAAGGCTGTCGGACTGTCTCGCATTGGTCATCCCAGAATAGGACCGAGGGTCATCACCGGCCCCGGAAAAACCCGTGACGGGCGCCCTGGATCGGCCCCAAGCCGAAGCTTCAGCGCCTGACGTCACTGCCAAGTTTACCCTCCCTTTCTATCCCGCTCCCGCTCGGCTGCCGAAACCTTGGTCGTGACTTCGGTGCAGGTCACTGTAGCCGCATTTTGATCACGGCAAAATGCTCCTCTACGGAGATTCCGGTGCACATTAGGTTAGGTTTATTGGTTTATTGAGGTTTAACGTGCCAAAGCGACTAAGGCAATGAAGGACGCCGTAGTGAAGGGCTCCGGAAATTTCGACCACCTGGGGTTCTTTAACGTGCACTGACATCGCACTGTACACGGGCCTCTAAAATTTCGCCTCCATCGAAATTCGGCCACCGCGGCCGGGATCGAACCTGCGTCTTTCGGATCAGAAGCCTAGCACCATAACCACTGAGCCACTGCGGCGGGCCCGGTGCACATTACAGAACACCAGCCGGCTAGGAATAGGTCCGGAGCCCTCCACTACAGCGTACCGTACATCCCATTAAGTGTTGATCCTGGCACGTGAAGACTAATTGCGAATGGTAAATTATGGGGGTTCAGCGTCCAGAAGCAACAAATGGGCTTTGAGGTATGCGGTAGTGGAGGGCTCCGCGTTAATTTAGACCACGTGGTCTTTTTGACCATGCGCTGACATCGCACAGCACACGACCATTTCTGTATGTCGCCTCCATCGAAATACGGCCGCTGCGTGCGGGATCGAACTCAATACCTCGGCATCAGCAGCCAAACGTCAGGGCCACTGAGACACCGCGGCGGATAGTAAACATTAATTAGTATATCAGTCTTTTACTGTACCGAGAACACGAGCGGAAAGAAAGGGTGGACGCTTGCGTTCAATGCTTACACCTACTTATGCTAATGAAATGAACATACATCGTCCAATACTTGGAAGATAACATACACCGGCACTTCTCTGAATTCCTCTTTAGAGACTTTGTCTTATTTGCGTTGCAGTTCATCAACCGTTCTTTTACCGATACAAAGCACAGCTTCATTATCCCCTCGCCTTCAATACTGGCGGAAAAGAACTAAAAGGGCTCGAAGTTTTCGATTAGGACAGACATTTCATCGTATAAAATCTTGTTAATGGCAAAGTATACGTTCCTCTTTGAGAGCTATTTAGACGCATCTTAATCGCAATGAGCTGTTTATGATGGGAACCTAGAAAATTTTGAAGGTATAGCCCAATAAGAGTTCGCTTGAACGTATCGTCTCTCGTGCCATAAAGATGTTTGTTAAACAGAGTTAGAAAAATTGCATATAACGTGAATGAACACTGCGGTGTGTTCGTGATGGAAAAAGAAGTACTAGCCCGCAGAAATACGATTCATCGGCAGCGCCCGATATCTTTTGCACGTCACAAGAGGAAGGGTTGACATTCAACGCTCTACCTATAGGTGACGCCACCAGCTCGTGCGGCGTCCGGTAGTCGCTTGCGTCAGTGTATATTTCATGCGTTAAAGAAAAAAATTCTCCTTCTTATTATTCTTTAGAAGTTCGTTGGCTGAATTTAGCAGTTATACTATAAGGACAGCTTCTGTGGTTAGGTTTCAGAAAACACTTAACGCTAATGAAAGTTGTTTAGATTTTAATTGCGGAGCTCTAGCGCGTCCCAAGCCTCAAAACTCTCTATGCCAAATGTTTTCATGTTAGAAAAAAGAATGAAATGAAGGCAGATGACGACTTTGAGCCTTCACAAGATAATGGGTAAGGTCTTGGATCCACTTTTCCTGGTCTACTTGAGAGCTCTGTACGCGCCACCTATCGTAAACTGAACGGACCTCATAAAAGGGGGGGCATAGCCCTCCGAAGTTCTGCGTCGCTCACCCGCGCATGCCACTAGGCGTGGCTTAGCTGTCACAGACTCCGTTGTTATCCCGTACAACACGCATCAGTTATCTGCGAACGAGTTGAACTAATTCTCTGTCAGCTGACGCTTATTTCTTGTACGAAGGAAAATGAAAGAATATCCTGTACAATATAACTTCGCTGCACTTTGACCAACGTTATTAAAGTACTCATTTTTATTATAGTATTCACTGAACTGTGACGCTAAGACACTATGACCCATATGCATATTCACCTTTCCTAGTGGCCCATTCTTCCTTTAATGAAACCATGATATAAGCTTCCTACTAGCGAAAGGGGCTATCAAAGAATCTTGACTGAGGTAACCAGCACGTCCTTACTTGGATTTTACATGCATCATCCTTTAGAGTGCCGCCAGCGATTCTCGTGAGCATGGCATATGAAAAATAAATTAAATATATCATTCACGCTAGAGTCGTTTCCTCATTATGGAGAATTCCGACCACAGTATAGCGTCGGAAACTTCGGAGCGTTATTCTGCTACATCATAGCCGGCTCCGATGCAGCCTTACTCAATTCCATCGATTCGAGTCAATATCCGCGTCACGTGCTCACCGAAGACCTTCCTAGACCTTAAAACCAAACGTACAGCTACTATGATACCCCGCCGGTTAGATAGGGCGCATTGAAAACGCAATGAAAGCGCAATATCTCTATCAAGGCCCAACTTTATAAACCCATCCTCTATGAAGAGCTCCATGCTTTCATTTCCTACAGCTTCTACGGGGTTCCAAAGTCTGAGTTCTACTTTTAGCATCTAATTTCGACAATGCATGCGGTCAGCGAAGGCAAGGAAAGGATGAGAGGGGGGGGGGGGGGGGGCGAGAGGTCATTGGGAAGGGTACATGGAATAGACAGGGTGGGTCAGACGGGCGTAGTACAACACTCAGGCACCCACTAATGTACTCACGTGATGCTGTTCCCGTTACCGGACGCCGGTGCCTTGCGTTCACTCGCTTGGCTTCGGCGTCGGCGGGTGTCCTGTGTGCGCCGAATGCGTCACGCCCGCTTCCTTTTTTTTCCTCCTGGAATTGATCGTCGAGTCCCCACGAGGCCGATTCAGAAGATCAGAAGTGAACTGGCCAACCAACCACGGCAGCAACGCATTCGGTAGAAGAGGTAGTGGTAACAGGAGGACCGGCGACAGCAACTCGCGAGAACTAGTCCCGTAGGCCTCGGCCGTTGCGATTCCTCTTTTGTCCTTCTGCACAGGCTTCGGCGACACGACGCAGAAGGCCCGGCCCGGTAGTCACACGGCACGGTGCACTCGAATGCGGCAGTTCTAGGCCACATTTCTCTCCCCTTCAACGGTAAAGGAACTACGCGCCAGCTTCCCTTCCCTGCGTAGGATAAAGGCCTTCGGCCATCGTGACGCCGCCAGCTCGGCTACGGAGCGCCTAACGCGCCTCGGACTCCCGGCCTCTGATGACGCGACGCCGGGAAGCCAGGGGGAGCTGCTGCTAGCGTTTGCGCATGCGCAGATCCCAATCTAGGGAGCGCTCGAGCAGTGCTTCCTCGTGACGCGTGTCGCCCCGAGGCGAGAGAATGGGAGCGGGAGAGGAGGAAGTGAGGGGACGGCGAAGCGAACGAAGAGGGAAGGCGAAGTGAGCGGAAGAAACGAAGAGGCGGCGAAAAGAACGAAATTCCAGACTTCGAGCAGCAACGAAAGAATTGAAAGAGCGACGAGGAACGGCGTCAGGAAAAGGAAAAAGGGGAATGAACGAAGGTGCCAGGGTTTCTTTCCTCAAACGAAATCTACGGAGGCACGCACTGTTCGTAGAAAGAATTAGTCTGAATGAGACTTCGTGGACCGCGCTTTAAAACTATTTCTTTCTGTCCTGTTTTCTCTCTTTTTGTTGAGCTAGGGAAAAAAGAATTGAAGTACACGACAAGCAAAACCACAAGTTGCGATCCGATGGACAACAAAAAGAAATATAGAGAAAAGGACAGCCACTACCCTGTAGTCTATTGCACTCTCCCGCGCCTCTTTCACCGTCTGCCACATTATTCCCCCTCTACGCCAGCGCCTCCCCGTGGCCCTGAGAACGCCGCGCCGTCTGCCGGCTCCCGTCCCAACTAGGCAGCCGTAGGGAGGCAGGCCCGTACCGTTGTGTTGCGTCGAAACTTTTCAGGCTCCGCCGAGGACCCCGAAAGAACCCTTCGTACATATACCGCCTCTTTGCCATCGATTGAATGGGAGCAAGAAAGGGTGAGGGAAGCGGCTGGGGGAAGAAAAGTGCAAGTAGGGAGAGGAAGCAGCGCATGCGCGCACGAGACGGTGACGTATCTCCCGTGCTTGTCTTTTCAGCCGCCTGAAACTTTCCCTCTCCCTCTATCAACCTCTCCCTCACGTCGTCGAGCCGGCACCACGGCTGCCACACGACGCACGTGGTGGTTCCTTCGATCGAAGCGGCGCTGTGGATCGATAGACGGCGCGGCTCCTGCACGGTCGGCTGGCGTGCTTTCCCTTTCTCTCTCCGTCTAGGGAAAAAAGGGAAGCGAACGGGTAAACCGGCGCACCTCCTCGCCTGACGAGTGGCGAACTCGCTCCTGGCTGCTCTCCAGCTTTGCCTGTGTACGCCTTCTTCCTTTTGATTTCTAAAGTTGTACCCTGTTTTCTTAGCAAGGAGAACCATCCCTTTTATTTTATTGTAAAGCATAAAGAAACTTCTGCTGTTTCTTTTCCTTAAAGTGGCCGTTCAGCCTCTCTAGTTGTCGTCATAAAATCCTGCTCTTCCTTTCGCATTTTCTTGCCCAAAGCTCTCGTCCAGCTACCTTCTAACAGGTTTTGCCTCTATTTTTCTTTTCCTCTTTGAAGGGAAAGGGTGACAGGATAAGGAGGCAGAACCCTTTGTGTTGTTCATACATCCCTAAAGTCCCGTTAAGTGCCCCTACACACGCTCGTAAGGATCTCTCTCGCCTCTTTCATTTCCCTAAAACCGGTACTCCTGCCAGGTAGGTTCCAGATGGTTATTCCCTCATTTTTCTTTCGTGGCATGAGGGGATCGAACGGGAACAGTTCTATCCGCTCTGTGGAACACAACTCCTCTCTCCTCCACGAAGTCTTGCCGCAACCTTTTGTGCCCTCCCTCTGAACGAGCTTATCATCCCCTGCGTTCCACTTTCCCCACAACAGCCGGTTGCATGTCGTACATCTCGAGATGTTACGGCCCGTAACATCCTGCGCGTGCTCTTCGTCTCTTCTTTTCCTTTTTTGGCGGGAGACACGTCCTCCATTTCCCACAAAGAAGTCCGCCCTTGCTTTCTGCTGCCTTGCCCCCTTCCTTAGCTCCTCAGAATCCCCTCCCTCTCAGCCGTCTTTTCCCGTTTCCACCTAGAAACTCTTTCTAGTATTACCTTCCTAGAGCCCGTTCTCTGATCCCGTCACGCTAGCTTAGCGTTTTATTTTCCCCCGTGCTAGAACCTCGTTTCTTAGCGTCGGCCTCGCAGCAGCAGGTGCGCTCTCGGCGACGTTAGCGAGGTCCTATTATGCGGGTCGTAACTCCGAGGCGCGGCCGGTGGCTGTGCACGGCCGGCTCTATGGCAACGTCCCGAATAGATGGGAAGAGCGCTCGTCTCGCCCGCTGCGCGCCAGGTGTAGCGATAGGATGGAGTAGGGAAAGTCCTTCCCCTCTTCTCGTTCCCTTTTTAGGGAACGACAGGAACGCTCTCCCCCTCACTCCTTTTCCCGCGTGCAACCCCCTCCCCCCTACTCCTGAGGCATTTCTTGAAAAGCCTCCGGTGCTCTTCGGTGACGCGGCAAATGGCAGCTCGTTTCTTTAGGCTCGGAGGCTCGCGTTTATTCTGTGGTTCCCGTCGTTAGTTACATGCGTGCACGCCTCCCAGTGGCGGTAAATTGCGTGCACCGCATTCGGAACACGGCGAGGTGGGCGTATACCGAGTTGCGTGTATCAGTTGAGGCATAATTCTCGCCCTACATGACGACTGCTGCTTGCTATTTACGTCGTCTTCTCTCGAAGATGTGCAGCTTGTTTCTTCCAAATGTTGCCGCGAGCAGGAAACACTCCAACAGTGCAGTTTGAGTGCTGATATAGCGTGCATACCCTGCACAACGAAGTGCGCGGAAACGTTGAGCCCGAGTGCACACTACACCACCCGATGTTATAGAGTCCCGGTGCGAGAGGGAACGGCGAACGTAGGAAGGGACGTGCTTAACGACAACGCTAAAGCGTTCGTGCCCGTGCTTTGTAGGGTGTGCGGAGTCTTTCAATGCCGCCGCTCGTGCCAGCTGTCGTCTTCGGAATGCTTAAGTGCTGCACATACGAACGAGCAAGCAGATTTTTGTGTGTGCGGTTGCCAGCCCGGGAACGGAGAGGGAAACGAAAGGAGGTGGAGAGGGAGCGAGGCACCCATTTCTTTGTCCAGGACAGTGCATCAAAATTTTATGAAGCGTCGCTAGGTGCAACGATCTGCTGTTTGTTGAGCGTGAAATGAAAAGGGAGCGGCGTGTTTAATGACGAAAAGGTACTAGAGGTCGGGTAAGGGAACATCCCTCCGCCATGTTCTGGAAAACGGGAATTCGGGAAAGCATGCTGGAGGAACATGGGGAGAAGGAAGGTGTCAATGCGCGGGGGGTGAGGGCACGAACGATTTGAATTTAGTGCGAAGCTGCTGTTTATCACGCGTATATGAAGAGGGAACATCGTTGATGATAATGATAAATAAGTGCGACAGCGTGTGAATTAAGGGACGGAAGGAAACCAATTATGTTAGGAGCATCTGTCTCATCCGCAGCGTAGAGAAATACAAATGATAACGATGGAGGATTTCAAATGATACGAAATTAAGAATGGGCCAAATGTTGAAAGATGAGTCCTGTAAACTGGGTTCGAAGCAACGCACTTGTGCCCACATCTATCCAGGACCACTAACACTACATCAAGAGCAGTTCCGGTGGTCTCAGGTTCTGCATTACGAAAAGTTCTCGTTCACGCACAGTCGTGTACACAGCATTCCAAAAAACTCAAAGGACGGTTGGTAGTATACAGATGATCTGCGATGTATGCGTTTTGTGCTTATGCATTTGCTTTCGCACTGCGGCGGCTTGCCTTGCGGATGCGCAGAGTGTTGAGACGGTGTCACCACCATCATTGTTGACATTTCCGAGCCCCTTCTTATCACTATAGTATGCCGCGTCACAACGACGAGCTTCCACCACGTTGTTGTTCTGGTTTATCCTTGACATTGCTATTAGTGCGGCTCACCTACAACGTCGGCACTGTGGGAATGTCTTTCCCGTCAGAACGTACAGTTTTATTTATGATCAGTTTATTTATGAGCCGCTCTGTCGCTTCTTCTGCTGCGGCACACTTTATATGCACCGCCCCTTCGCTTCTGCTGAGGCCCCTTAAGGCGCCACCTATCTGCGCTACAGCGTCACTTCCACTCCGGCGCATACACACTCCTTGACCTCTCCCTGTCCTATACCTCCTTTTCCGATTTCTTTTTTCACTTTGTTCGAACCCCTGCCACATCTTCTTCACAGCGCACGCATTCTGCCCCAATACCTGCGTATCGCGGATGCTTGGGGGGACGGCGGCCGAAGCGAATGCGGGGGAGCATGCCTATAACAGCTAGCGCTGTAAAGGGCTGTAAACATGTAGTACAAAAAAAAAGAAGCGCTATGTAATAACGGTTGTGGACACAGCCGATTTGATAGTAGGCTAGCGTGCACGTAGATGCAAATGAAGTGACACTGTGGACTGTGCTGTCCATACAAAGCATGGTCATAAGTAAACTGGAGGCCGGTGACATTTACTGCACTATAATCACTGCTTTGAGTTACCACTAACGCAATCTCCCAACGTACTAAAAAAGGGAATTGAGCAGCTCTCCTTGATCAGCAACTTAGACTTACCCAGTGGGGCCTGCCTTGAGGTTCCCGTTTCTTCCAATTATTAACAATCCAAGCCCTAATTATTGAGAGAAAGCGAGGGAAGGAGAAAGGAGGTTCTTCCTCCTCTTGCTTCTCTCTCTTTATTCTTTCTGCAGGTGTATTCGATGGCAGCGAGGACTGGGATGTAACCCGCATTCAGAACAGACGTTCCAACAGTTTTCACGGGTCGCGATGTCATATCAACTTCCTAGAGAAAGTGAACATGGAATGCCAAGTCGAGCCGCCTCTCTCATGGTAATTTGCTTCAACAGTTATACGTTTTTTTCTGGCCCTATATTTGGTAGGTTACATATACTGCTTGCATCGTCGTCAGCTCAGGTATCTTTTCCCAAAGGAAGCGCCGATTCTTTCCTCGAAAGTTTAATATTAAACCTGAGACCTTTAACTTCAGTCACGGCAACACGAAACCCTTTCATACCGACCGAAGGACTGCCAATAGTTTACTTGCCTATATTTTCATCAAAGTATTACGTATGTATAAAGTAGAAGCAAGTTGTGTGGTTACGAAGGCGGCTTGACTTTCATTTTCGATGATATCTGAGAGGTCGGGAGCGTTATAGAAGTAAAATAAGAGAAATTCTACCCGAGATGCAGAGAGGAAATAATCAACATCAGAGCGATAAAAATCGCTATTATCAAGACTGTTCGCGCCGGCAATGACGCGGCGTCAGGATTCAACAGAAAAAATGTATTGAAAAACAGCTGCGTAACATGCACCGGTGCTTGTTGCAACGGGCATTAAATTTGTGTCTGACCTTAGCCATGGGAATATCATTTGCGGGGCTAAGCCTACCGCAATCCTTGACTTAGTAGAGTACAGATAGCGGGAAGTAGATAGCAAAATTAAGCGCAGCAGTTCAACCCAAAGAAGTAAACAATATACAAATGAATTAAACGCATGTAAATTATTTCCTGAGGGTACTTATCTGGACCTTGAGGTGCGTAGATTTATGGATTTTATCTTTGTCGAGATTATTTTGTTCGATAAAGACGGGTTGCGCTTTTGGACTTTCAACATCGAAAAAAATAATGGGGCTAAAGTGGGTTTTTTTTCTTTAAAACAAATGTTCTGATCAGAAGGGATCAATTACTCCATCCGCACATAGCTTTGGGGCACATCGTACAACGCCCTTTATTTCTAAGTTTTATTTTATCCAGAATTCAGGGAGTAAAAATTGGACGATATTTTTAAGTTCAAATTCGGGTACTAATCGGGTAATTCAATGAAAATTTCCATAATTTTGATTTCTTCGGCCCCTTTCTTTCGAGGAAAAAAAATTTACTACAAGCGCTCATTCTTGTGCAGGACACAAATTACCCCATTCTTTGCTCAGTATTTCACAAACATGGAAATGACAGGTCCGCAGAAAAAAACTTCACCAACTTAATTTTTTTTCCTCTATTACAATTATTTCGTTGCGCAAATTGTCCATCTCCTACGCAGCAAATCACGTGCATGCGAGACCTGCCTCTCTTGTACATTGCCAAAGCAGTCATTAAACGTAACAGAGGCTATTTTGAACAGGCAAGAGACCTCAAGCAGGACGTCGTTAGTGTGGTTAGCACTTTATACACGATGCCGAATAAATTCCTGGCCAATACCCGTGTTTTGGCCTCTCGCTTCTAAACAGTACTTTTCGAACATATATCCTCAAATTAAGCCACATACTGAATAGCAAGCGTCAAAACAGGTCTAAAATCGCGAGTTGAACGAACACTCCTCTGTAATAATTACACATGATATCCGCTAATATCCACGCGGTGTCTTCAGCTTTGTTCAGGAAAACGTACGTTCTCTATGCCCTTCATATATACGTGTATTCTGAACAGCAACTCATTCCCTTGCCCTTGTGTGTTCTCTAGAAGGGGAATTTTCGGGAAGCAATCGAGTTTAACCCGATTTTTAAGAAATGTCTTTGCGTTGCAAGAGTCGGGTGAAATTGAGTTTCACCTCAAAATGGAGGGCTGTACGTACACACGACGGGCTTCGGAGCTGACAAGGTTAGACCGGTGAGGTCGGCGATACGATTTGTGCTTGCCAGAAGCTGCCATTTTAAAGTTCTCGAACAGGCCTTCCCTTATAGAAAGCTCAGTAGACTGTCTCTAGACTTCTTACATGCTGTATTGCTTAAATATAAATATTTAATTTCGTCTATTCATTGTATATAAACTTTCTATAGACAAAAGTACACTAAAAGTGTATGGCCATAAATCGTCTATAGACTGTCTATAGGATCTGTATTGTCTATAGACTAGTATATAGGATTTATTTATAGAAAGTTCACACACTTCATAGCCAAAAGCCTATGGACAATCTATAGACTGTCTAGTAAAGTGCTTGGCTTTATTAGGCGCAACCTGCACTTCGCCAACTCATCTACAAAGATTACGGCATGCACTATTTCAAGCCCGCTCAAAACTCGAATACGCGTCGCTCATAAGGAATCCACATCATGGTTATCTAATAAATAAAGTTTAACCTCTTCAAAATAGGGCTACCCGGTTCGTCTCAAACAAATACTCACGCACAGCAAGCATGGCTGAAATAAGAAATAGGTACGCTAACTTACCACTCCTCGAGAAACGAAGGTTTTTGTGGTTTCAACTCTTGTCCTTCTTTCACAAGCTTTATCATAGTCGTTCAGCCTTTTCTGCGCTACATATAACTCCAGCCAACCGAGTATTACCGCGACTTGATCACAAGCACAAAGTACAGCACATTTCTTCCCGTACAAACCTTTTTTTCAGTCATCGCTTCTTCTCGCCATTCGTTACTAGAATCAGCTCTCGGAGAAGATTGTGTGAATAAGTCTTCTTGGCGCACTGTCGTTCGCTAAAAATCATGGCTGCATCTTCACCATGTGAATGCTATTGTGCGGGCTCATCCTAATATTGGTTTCACATGTTTCCATTTAAACATTCATTCTGCAAGAAACAAAGAGGAAGAACATTCTTTTCTGCTAGACGAGTTTAAATTCCACTTTGACTCAATTATGCTCACTGAGACGTGGTATACGTGTGATGGCCACATTTACAGGCGAGAAAACTATCAGACTTTTTTTTCTTAAACCGATCGAGCAGACAAGGGGGCGGGCTTGCAATCCTAATAGAAGATGGATTCGACTAGGACATCGTTTCCGAATTCACTTTTGTGAATAAAGAAGTCGAATTTCTAACGCTTATTTCACACAGCCAGGTTTTTTTCTGCTATGTATCGACCGGCTGATTCTCATTTAAATTACTTTATTGATCGCTTAGAAAGCTTGTTCAACTATATTACTGACAAACACTTAACTGATTCTTGGGGGCGATTTTAATATACATTTATCGAAGCCCTATTCTACTCAGGCGATGATTTTATCAACTCAACTGGAAAAAATTATTTTAGCAAGCACAGCGTCACATCATGTCACACTGCGCGACACTCATTGCTTTCTTTATCAGCAAAATCAACCAAATCACTTTGCTATCAGAATAAGTATGCAGTCACTTAAGCGACCATTTTCCCATATATATGGCCGTCGAATACGTAGACCAAAAATGTTGCGACAACTTTGAAAAGTTAATAACAGCACAGACTATTACATTTCTGACTTTTGATGGTTTTCGTTCAAGCCTCATAAATGAAAATTGTAATGCCGCATTTGCTGCAGATACAGCAGATGCTGCGTATGAAGCATTCACTGTCATCTCCAAGCATCTTTACCACGACCATTTTAAGGAGAGATCCGATAAAAAGAAGAGTAGAAATCGCAAACCATGGATCATCAAAGAATGCCTGAAGATGATAAAAAAATCGAAATATACCAGAAGTTTCCAAAGACTAAGTCATCCAGTGATTCAACAGAATACAAACGATGCCGCAATAAAGTAACCGCCTTTTTTAGAAGCGAGAAAAGGAAATACTTGCATGAAATACTTGCATGGTCCTATTTTCACACCCAATATGTCATGGTCCAAACATATAGATTTCATAACCTCAAAGGAACTTAAAAAGTTAGGATACCTCCGACGCACAATAAGAGCTGCTCCTTACGAAACTACTAATGTTTAAATCGCTAATCCGTCCACTACTTGAATACGCCTCCCCTGTATCGAACACGCACAAACAACGCGAAATTAACGAAATCGAGGCAGTGCAGAAGAAAGCCGTTCGCTTCATATGCCACAGGTTTGGTAGGGATTTTTCGCCTGCCACAGCACTTTCATCACTGGGCCTGCAACCACTCTCATCTCGACGAAGGAGGACTGAGTTTTTAAAATTTCTGTATTGCATTATTAACTCTTCCTGCCGGACCTCTGCAAATGATTACCTAATCCCTGCTGTACCACCTAAAAGTATAAGTCACCACAGCCTAAACATCACGCCTTATTTTGCGCGCACTGACACTTTTAAATACAGTTTCTTTCCGCGTGTAATCGAATGTTGGAATAGTTTACCCGGTTCTACTCGCTCTCTTCCTTTAGAGCTGTTTTTAGCGGCTATTGAATAGTTTTTTCCGTTTTTTGCATTTCACTCATACTGTATCGGATGTTTGCCATTGTTGTGCCCCATGTTTTTCTACATTGTTTTGTTCACACCCACCCCTGCAATAGCCCAATAGGGCTGCAGTATGTATAAATAAATAAATAAACAACACTTCCAAATGGACTGCCGTAAGGGCAGCGCTCAAATATGGCAAATCCTAATAAACTGCTTTACCGCACAACATGCACTGCACGTATAAGACAACTTATCGTTGAGGGCCAATCGCTACAGGGATCAGTACTTGCCGAAAGATTTGATAAATTCCTTAGGGATGCTGTGAGCAGTGTACCATGTTCTCAAGTGCAGATGCATGGGGATAAGAGACAAAACAAAACTATATTCCTTGAACCTACCGATGAGCAGAAAGTAAGCAGCATATTTTTTCTTTGCTTAATAATAGCAAAGCACGTGATACAGATGGGATTCAAGTTGCTCCTGTTAAATATATTTTAAACGTTATAACTCCTGTGCTTTCATATATCTATAACCTTGCCTTATCAACAGGATGCTTCCCAAAACTGATGCGGTGTCAAAACTCATTGTAATTTTTTTTAAACGGAGATAAGAAGGACGTGCTAAACTATAGACCGATATCTATTTTGCCAATTTTTTCCAAAGGTTTAGAAAAAATTATTTGTAACTGACTATTCATATACTGCAGCAAATTAAACTTGCTGTCTGCCTCTCAACATGGTTTTGTGCAAGGCCGATCTACCGAAACGGCTTCACTGGAGCAAAAGAGATAATTCTTGAAGCGTTTGAAAATACAGGGGTATGCACAGGAAACTTCATTAATTTTTCAAAATCCTTCGGTCGCCTCAATCGCCATAGACTAGTACAGAAACTTGAACTCTATGGCTTACGTGGAAAAACACTCCTCCTCCTAGAATCTTATGTGAAACACTGTTTCCGATGCGTCGATATAGGAAATGACTGCCTCCTTTCAGCAAATCACGAATGGGGTTCCACAGGGAACTATTTTAGGACCATTACTTTTCATCTTTTTCAATAATAACATTGTCAAAATAAGTAATAAGCCACAATATGTCATTTATGCAGACGGTACCAGTATCTTTTTTAAGGGCAGTACTATCGAATCCCTTGTCCCAATCATTGACAGTACGTTAGATGGCCTGAAAGACTGGAGTGCCCCGCCGCGGTGGCTCAGTGGTTACGGCGCCCGGCTGCTCACCCGAAAGACGCGGGTTCGATCCCGGCCGCGGCGGTCGAATTGCGATGGAGGCGGAATTCTAGAGGCCCGGACACTCTGCGATGTCAGTGCACGTTAAAGAGCCCCAGACGGTCGAAATTTCCGGAGCCCTCCACTACGGCGTCCCTCGTAGCCTGAGTCGCTTTGGGACGTTAATCCCCAATAAACCAACCAATAAACACTGGAAAGAAGAAAACTGCCTTGTTCTAAACGCAAAGAAGACAAAAGCTGCTATTTTCCACGCACGATATAGGGGGATCATGTCAGAATTTCAGTTTACCATTGGAAATTCGGCCATAGAAATTGTAGATACCGTCATAACACTTGGACAATTTTTCGATAAGACTATGGTCTGGGACGCTCACGTTGTTACAGTTCTATGTAGTCTTGCAAAATGTGTAGGAGATTTCGGTACTTTGCTCCGACGAGTAAAATAAAATGATGATCTACCTCACTTAAATTACTGCTTCTTGGTATGGGGAAATATAAAGCAGGCATATATCAATCAAATATTCATGCTGCAAAAGAAAGCTGTCCAACAGATAGCGAATGTGGATTACCGCGCGCACAGAGAAAAATTGTTTGCTCGCTTTCACGCCACACCAGTTCGGGATCTATACGAATGTAATTTAGAATTTAGCTGTATCCGTTACAACGAAAATACCTTTTTAGAAATATCCTGCCTCAAAGCAACCATTCCAACATATGCATTTCGCAATCATTTATTTTGGTGCATTCCCTTCTCCCGCACAGAATGCGGACGTTCGAAGTTGGGTTTCGCTGTTCCACATTTATTAAATGGTTTGGTTTATTGGGATTTAACGTCCCAAAGCGACTGAGGCTATGAGGGACGCCGTAGTGAAGGGCTCCGGAAATTTCGACCACCTGGGGTTCTTTAACGTGCACTGCCATCGCACAGTATTAAATAAACTGCTGAGTAAACGCATATCTGTGAAAAGAGCAGAACGCGTGAAATTCGTGACGCTCTGATACGGTGACTTTCATGCTTTCTTTGATATACGTGCTGAGATACACGAGATTTTTTTTACCTTTTTTGCTTAGCCAAAGTTTTATGCATACATTTTCCGCCATAAAATGACATGTAAATAGTCTCAGTAAGTTTCTTTATCTGCGTATTGTCTCTTTTTTTTTCCTTATCAGATGTACCCGCACTGTTAAATGTTGTTGACTTCATCTTCCTTCTTGCCCAGCTAATCTGTAGTGTACAGAGGGCAAAACACATGCCTAGAACATCCAAACTGTGTGTTCCACAGCTCCCAAAGCCGCTGCGATGAAGAAGGCAAAAAATGACGATGAAATTCTATGAGTTTAACTGCACGTGTTTACAACCAGACCATTTTCAACCAAATATTATCGCTAGTTATCGTGTGTTAAGCATGAAACACTATCAGAACGTGTTCTAGACATGTGTTTTGCCCTCTGTACATCAGTTATTCAGCATGCTCTGTCGTTTTCATAGTATTTTGTCTTGTACGAGGGTGCTCGGGCTGCTTCAAGTGAATGGTGTTTCACTTTTTTGTTCGGGCCTACCTACATCGTCCTAATGTAAATAAAGACGACTTGACGACTTAATGTGGCGTTTAGAGAGAGAGAAAGAGCTCTTTAATGAAAAAAAAAGAACAGATCTTAGCCGGCGAGAATATTCGCTGGCATGCTACTCTTTGTAGGTAAGGGAACAGGGGAGTAAAGATGGAAGAAGGGCGGTAGAAAAAAGTGCACTCACTGAAGAGGGCTGTAAGCAATAGGTCACTGCATGATGGATTTTTGGATGAGGCTGAAGTCAAGTTCTGTGCATGTACAACGGGGTGATCAAGTGTTCGGCAATTTAGAGTCTGTCTACAACAGCGATAGCCTTCAAATAGGCAAATAAGAATATCGTTGCACGTCGCTGCTGTCTGTAGCAGCCTAAAGGACCTGTATATAGAGTCCACTGTGAGTGGCACTTGGGTGACGGACTGCATGCATTGTTCGCAGTGCGCACGTTCGTTGGCGTACGCTGGACATGCGAAGAGAATATGAAGTACAGTCTCAATTGAGCCGCTGTTGTCACAATACGGACTGCCTGCTTGCTTGAAACGGTACTGTGGACTGTTCTGGACTGTTCGTAAACGCAACATTAATACGGTGGCGATAAGTTGTTTCTAGATGACGCGAAAGGTTTTATTCAAGTGATGTGACAAAGGCAATGACAGTCTCAATTGCAGATCTCTGATGACGAAACCCGTTGGTAATTGACCATGAAACGTGGCGTCTATAATTGGCCATGAAACATTTATTGATAGCCTGAAGTGTTTCATGAGGCTGTGAATAGTCTTGGAGCTGCACATTTTTACTTGCAATGACGTGTTTACTTCATGTACGAACTATCTGAAGTTCGCTTCTTATTGTGTATGTTCTCCATATTAAACTTTTATTGCAACCCCCTCCACCTCCATGTAATGCCCGCTCGGGTCCTTACGGTAATTGAGTAAATAAATAATAATAAATGGACGATGAAATTTTTGTAAGAGAATTGCCATTGCGCGTCACTGCAAGTGAAGAAGCGCGCTTTCATTGATAGCTTCGTGCATTAGATCTTGCATCTCCTGTTGTTGTGGCTTGCTCTTTGTTTTTTTTTTTGCATGAGCGGCCTGTTGTGATTATTCTGTTCTCTTTCAGTTAAAGTCCGAGTTGCCAGTGCAGCGCTGTCCAGCTCACATTCGGAAGACTGCATTTTGCTGGTCAACCGGGCAAAAGCGGCGGCAAAAACCAGTGGGCTCCTGTATTGAGGGCCCGCCCAACCATTATATGCATTAAACGTTTCTCTCTCTCTATGTTGTTTATACGTTGTGTTCTTTCGGCTTCGTTCTCGGTGCGCTGTTTATCCGCCAGAATGAGGCCTGTTTGACTCACAGTGTGAACTCGGTTTATGAAGGGGAAAAATGAAGTAGTTTTTAATTAACTGCAGAAAGGCCAACGACCAGCATTCATTTTCTGCTTCCTTTGCCACCGGCAACAGCCACTCTCGACCCCTATTCTAGCGCTGTGAATAACAGAACCTTAACGCGAGGTGAACACGTAAGCATGGGACGATTTAAAAGAGGCCGGCAAGCGAGAACCTGTATTTTTTGTTTAGTTGCAACACCTTTGGCGCCTTGAGAGAGCAGCTTCCAGCGGGAAAACTCCACAGGAATATTTCAAACAAATATAAACAAGCTTTATCTGTGAAAGGTCGTCTTTAAGGTCACTACGCCACTTGCCCCGAGTGTTCAGTCCCCCAAAAAAAGAGAGCAGTATATGGGCCAGTCGGTGCGTCACGACTTGAACCTAACAGAGGTGAAGGGCAGAAGGTTTGTTTGGTTTGATTTAAGGGGTTTAACGTCCCAAAGCGACTAAGGCTATGAGAGACGCCGTAGTGGAGGGCTCCGGAAATTTCGACCACCTGGGGTTCTTTAACGTGCATTGACATCGCACACTACACGGGCCTCTGGAATTTCTCCTCCAAAGAAAGTCAACCGCCGCGACCGGGATCGAACCCGCGTCTTACGGGTCAGCAGCCGAGTACCATAACCACTGATCCACCGCGGCAGAAGGTTTGACTGGACCGCTATCATCATCATCAGCCTGACTAGGCGCACTGCAGGGCAAAGGCCTCTCCAATTAACCTTGTCCTTTCCCAGTTGCGGCCACCGTATCCCCGCAAACTTCTTAACCTCATCTGCCCACCTAACTTTCTGCCGCCCCCTGCTACGCTTGACTTCTCTTGGAATCCACTCCGTTACACTTAAGGACCACCGGTTATCTTGCCTTCGCATTACATGCCCTGCCCAAGCCCACTTCTTCCTTTTGATTTCGACTACGATGTCATCAACCCACGTTTGTTCCCTCACCCACTCCGCCCGCTTCCGATCTCCTAACGTTACACCTATCATTTTTCTTTCCATATCTCGCTGCGTTGTCCTTAACTTAAGCTGAACCCTCTTTGTTAGCCTCCATGTTTCTGACCCATAGGTGAGTACCGGTAGGATACAGCTGTTGTACACATTTCTCTTGAGGGATATTGGTAGACTGCCATCCATGATCTGAGATAACCTGCCATATGCGCTCCACCCGATTCTTATTCGTCTAGTTATTTCCCTCTCATGATCCGGATCAGCGGTCACTACCTGCCCTAAGTAGACATATTCTCTTACTACTTACAGCACCTCGCTAAAAATTACGAACTGATGTTCCCTTGCTAGACTGCTGAAGATTACTTAGGTTTTCTGCACGTTAATTTTTAGCCCCACCGTTCTGCTCTGCCTGTCTAACTCATTGATCATGATTTGCAGTTCATGTCATAAGTGACTTAGCAAGGCAATGTCATCAGCGAGTCGCAGATTACTTAGGTATTCTCCATTAGCTGCACTCCATTCCTAGGTATTCTCCATTCCTTGCAATTTCTGAACCAGTGAAAGTAACGAGCAGCATTTTCGCATTCGCTTTGCCAGTGCGGCGCGCGGCCACCGCACCTCTGTATGCGTTTTTGTGCAAGTGCAGCTGTAGCGCAGCACTGTGGCGGAGCCAATGTGTAAGAGAAGACATGACCGCAGTCTTAACGAAATGACAGTTCTTTCTTGATATGAGAAGGTTAGTGGCTGTTAGTGGCTTCAGAATTGTGAAGCTAAGCGGTCAAGTTTGATTGATTTGATTTGATTTAATTTGATTTATTTTTCGTTTAAAGAAAATGGTGGAAACTGAGGCAAAAGCTGCATAAAGCAGCTTGAAAGGCCCTCAGTCCCAGTACAGTTTAGTAAGTTTAGCCCCGTGGGCTGCATCTAGGAGCATATTCGTAAATCATCTGTGCGGCATACATGTAACGACTTTTTTTTTTCAGTAAAACGAAGATTTCCTGGGGCTGGTTCATGCCAACACTTGCTGCGATTTCCTGTTTGAAAATTCTTCACGTGGTTCAGCATTTTGGCGGCCGTTGATGTCGATAGCACGCAGCTGGCTGTCATTTGGTGGCGGCACCAAGGCTAGCAGACGACTAGGCCTGCACTCGACTATACGTTTTGGAAGCTGCCATGGCGGCAAGCTGCATTTGAACTGATGAACTTGACGGAACTGGTGCATCGAGTGCAGCCAAATCGAAGGTACCTTATGGGTGAGCACATGAACTGCGCCGTGAGGGAAGGGATGAAAGAGTGAAAGAAGGGAGAGAGAAAAGGATGCAAGGGTACAGCCTCGGTTAGAGGCCTTCGCCAATATAGTTTGCTTATGGGCTGTAGAGTTAGCCACTTGCGGCATCCCTGAGCACTAAAACATCTTGAAAGAAAATAACGAGATTTCGCCACCCCCCCCCCCCCCCTCTTACGGAGATTAGAGCTTCAGCGGTGGCGCAGGAGGAGGAGGAGGAATAAGAGTAAAGGCAGGGAGGTTAACGGGAAGAATAATCGTTTTGCTACCCTATACGGGGGGAAAAGGGAGAGAGGATAAAAAAATGAAAGAGAAAGGAGAGTAGAAGAAAACTGAGGTAACTATGAAAAATCAGCGTTCGTTAAAGTCACAGCCTATCATGCAGGCCAGAAGTTCTCAAGAAGCGGAGCAGTGCCTTGGAGGCCTTCACCGCCGACGATCGCCGCGGCCAGTCGCCGAGTATCTTCATTTCCGTCAGTGGGCGTGGATCTAGACGCTTCAGCGCACGGCTGAGAGGCTGCCTTTCGGCGCTATAGGCAGGGCAGTCACAAAGAATAATGGTGATGTAGTACACGGCTGAAAAACAAGCCACGTGACCTGAAGACCATTGACCGAGACTGCACATATCATGCACAGTCTAGTGCATGTGTGGGCGAGTCTAACCTAGGGACAAGGGATCCGCAGCTCACAACACACCTGCACTTGGCACGCACCTCCTAAAAGAGGGACTCAAATAAGTAGCAAGATCGCAAGAGATAGAGCACAAGACGCACAACACTCGTCCTCGTTTGCGTCCTGCTTGATGCTGCCTGATGAGTTGTGAAGCTCAAGTAACGTTGTCCCTAACTGCTCCAAGACCTCGATGTGAACCCCCTGCATTATGAGGCCTCGCCTGAACGCTCGGCTCCACGAAAGGCTCTGCGCGAATCACAGGCACGCACGGGTCTATCCATAAATGGGGCCGCCGTTAATTCATAGTAGCTCCTCGTGGTTCGCGCTTCATGGTAAGCAGGCAAGAATAAGGCACAAAATTTGCGTTCCCAATAGTTATTACAGCAGGCCACTGACGATTCCGAGAGCGCCACCGTTAATCCTGAGTTCCTTTCATGCAAATAACAGCTGTAAAAAAAGTATTTATTTCCGCGTTACAAGTTCGGCGCTACGAGGTACCTGTTTAACCTACCGCGTCCTTAATGTGTTGGAACCAGCAAGGGCCAGAAAGACTACGCTATATTGTCGCTGGGGAGAGCGGTTCATGCGTGAAAGCCGGGTGGGCAATGTTGGGGAAAAGGGGAGAAAAGGAGGGGGGCAAAGAGTAGGCAGTGCAGTCGGAACTGTATACACCTAGTCGGGGCCAGAGGGTGCGAATCCCGCAGCGCGAGGACCCGCGGGAAGAGAGGGCAGCGGCAAAAGGGCATATCCGTGCCCGGCGCTTTCCAGCGCCACGCTTCGAGCGGAGATGGCGGAGGTTCGGGAGACGCGGGAGGGGGGAATAGGGAGGAAGGGAGGAAGCCCGTCCCGGTGCTGCGCAGCGGTCCTCCGACGGAACGCAGGGTGCGCCGTTGCCCCTGGCAACGGAGGAGCCGGCAACGGCTGTGGAGGAGGCCGGAGGGATAGCAGGCACCTCGGAATCGATACCACGCGACTGTAACGGGTTCAATTTCCAGAGCCGCTGCTAGAGCGAGCCTCCCGGCCAAGCCAGGGGGCTGCCCGGCCGCTGCCACGGCCGACGACCATACGTGTACGGTGCTTGCGTTGCAAGCGCAGCTCTGGCAGTGGACGCTCTGTGGGCTCCAACTCCGGCGTGGTGTACCGTACCTACCCGTCCCATAACATACGCGCCTGTGCAGCCAACACGGGCAAGCCTTTTTTTTTTTAAGAAACGCTGGTCAGCCTGTGAGGTCAGCTGCTGGGTATAGCTTGTTCTCGATGGAGGTCAACAAGCTCTTTATTTTAAAGCAAATAGTTTTGCTTTACAGGAGCCTAGACAGTAATTTTTGAATGTGTGACTTTTTTTTTAATAGTGCGCAAGGCAGTTGCAAACGTGAGACATGACGCGGAATTCTTCAACGCTAGCTGGCTAATTTATAACTTAATTGTTTTTTTTATGTTGTGTCGTTTCGGTTTCACTTTCAACAACTGAGCGATGACTTTGATGTACAAAAAGAGATGTCGCGCGAGGCATACAAAAGATGCGACATTATCGCTGCTTGTTCATTTCTTCTAATTCTAGCTCTTGGGCAGGCTTGCGTAAAAGTTGGTGTGAAGTTAAACGAAGGAAGCTGTGACCACGAATTAATGACTGAATGAATAAATTTATAAGATGGATAAAGCCTGGAGCGTCCCTGGTAGGGAAAAAGGGAAGCGACCATAGTGCAGTAATTTCATGCCTAAAGTAAACCAAACTCACCTCTTAAGTCAGAGACAAGGTTCGGCTGTTGAAACCGAAACTGAAACAGCCTAAGAGATAAAAAATTGATAGGGGCTTAATGTAGTTAAACAGACTAGACCTGCGAAAGCAATGCTCATTCTTCAATTGGAGAGGGCACTTAGACTCCGCCTTAGGGGTGTGGCATGATATCTTTAGTGGGTTAATTCCCATGTATGCTGTATTGGTATTTCCTACTGAAGACTCATAGATGGCAGCGAGTCCTCATATACCACTACCAGCGCAACGGTTAAGCGATGCGCCACTGCACTGGCAGGTGGCTGTTCCTATCCCAGCCACCTACCGTCGGGATTGTGCGACCCATGTTGCTCTTCCCGAGCAACCTCTCGCACAGATGGCGCGACGCTCGTCCGAACTTACCCGAGTTACTACCCGAGCTTACCCGAGTAACTCGTGTAAGCTCGGGCAGTAAGTCGGGTTGCTAGGCAACAGCAACGGGTTTGGTAGCCGCACCGCCACGAGGATATGCGACGAGCCGAGCTGAGCTCCAGTAGTGTTGCTTCCGCAACAAAAGGTCAATTATAAATTATTTGCAACTTGCGGACGCAACCCACATGGCTGTCCTGTTCATATTTTCTGCAGGTCATCATTGCAAAGAAAGAACGAAAAACTAAAATTTGATGCCTCTACTCTGAAGTACAGTACAGTGAACATGCTACAGTGTGCGTAGAAAGGTGTTCAGGGAGTCTATACAGTCCTCTATTGAGCAGTCAAGCAATTTCATACCTCCAGCTTACAAAATATACTGTTGGTTCCGCGGCACTTGCACATATTAGAGAGTTTTAGCATGGCGGATACGTACAAGCGCAGAAACACCCTGAACCAGTACGTGTGCAATGGCAGGTGTGCGCCGCCACACTGTCACTGCACACGTTCACATGGCACCGGTATACGTCTATACTCTGGCACGTATTCGTTTGGCACTGCGCTAAAACTCTCCAATATATTTTTCAGCGCCCGAAAGGCGCGTTAAGCGAAAATATTTTACACTTTAACCTTATTGCTTCTTCTCATCTTTACTGTTTCTCATGTTACTTCGATCACGCTGGATCACGTTGGCAACGTTAGAAACGGCCAGTGCCCAATCGCAAAAGCGTCCGTGGCGAGCGGGAACCCACGAGTTCATATCGGCTTCCCTGAGACATTCGAAACGTCTGAACGCGCAAATGGCTCTTTATCGAAACTGATAATTGGATCCCGTCAGTTAATTTATCAGTTAATCAAATTTGTTTTACATTAACTACACATGCCCGGGACGCCCAAAAAAACGCTCTCCTCCCGAACCCAAATAAAAAAAACGAATAGTGGAAGAGCTGATAACGGCGTGAGTCCTTTCTAAGAATGTCGCATCTGGTAGTTGCAGAACGCAAGTTTGAGACCAATACTGTTAAGTCCCTAGTGAAACCAATACTGCGAACTTCAATCGTTTCGCTTTATTATTAGAGTAAAATGAACGCCGTTACTTCTAGAGTACTTAATTTTGCTCGCGCTTAGAGTTATCTACTACTGCACGTAGCACACGCTTGACGTGTGCAATCATAAGGAGCGCCACAGGATATTTTTGATGGTCTTCCGGCGCAGAAGAAATGCTTCTTCCAGCTCCTCATATGTTGATTGCCCTTTTCTTTAGCTTTCTTTCTTAGTGGCTCTGAAGCTAGGGGCACGTGAAAGGCTGCCTATGACCGGGGCAGGGAGCAAAGTCTGGCCGCGCCACCACACGACAACTAATTGCTGACCGCGAACAGTTTTGTCTTGCGGAACACTCAGAGTTTGGCTTGGACAAGGATTTATAGCTCTCTGGACAATTGTCACCATACCTATCTAGAGAGGATGCATCCGTCCGTACGTTCGTGCACCTGTCTGCCTGTCTCCCAGTTTGTCTGTGTCTTGGCACGGACAGGGACATTTCTTTTAATGCGTTAGCATTAGAGCCCGCGAATTGGAAAAACCTGTCCGTCCGTCCGACCGTCCGTCTGAAGCCTCGGCTGGCAGACGGCAAAGTGGAGCGAGAGAAATGCCCCTCTCCACTTTTAGGGGAGGGGAGGGGAAGGGAAAGTGGGAAATTAAGAGGAAAAGAGGGTGAGGGCGACGGATGGGGTGGAGGAGAGTAGAGAGGGGGTACGGCGTGTCGCGCGGTGGCTGGTGGACTGGATCACGCACCTCTTTCTCGCTGTCGGAACCTGTCAGCGACACCGGCTGCTGCGTCCGGGGCAACACTCATGCTAACGCACACCTTGTCGCATAAATCGCTCGTCGCAGCATACTCTGCCTGCCTGCCTGCCTGCCTGCCTGCCTGCCTGCCTGCCTGCCTGCCTGCCTGCCTGCCTGCCTGCCTGCCTGCCTGCCTGCCTGCCTGCCTGCCTGCCTGCCTGCCTGCCTGCCTGCCTGCCTGCCTGCCTGCCTGCCTGCCTGCCTGCCTGCCTGTCTGCCTGTCTGTCTGTCTGTCTGTCTGTCTGTCTGTCTGTCTGTCTGTCTGTCTGTCTGTCTGTCTGTCTGTCTCCTATTGCTCCTCAACAAGCGAACAGTGAACGATAAAAAAAAAACCCTTTAATTTCATAGCTGGAGAATAAAGTTTTAACAGGCGCTTCTGCCTAGCTGTGTCCGATGTTTTCCCGGACTCCTTCTTTGTTCAAAAAGCTGCACAGTGGCACTGGCATTATCGCAGGTATAAGGGAACGTATTCGTACCGTGGAGAAGAGCGGCGCACCCGTTACAGCCGGGTACAAACGGTACACGCAGCTCTGGCGCAATATTCCAGACAGGCCCAGCACCGAACGCCTCCTTCTCCCCTCCGACGCAATATTCACGCCTCGTGGACACCACACTTGCGTTGCCCCTCGCCTGTGCATGTGCGCTGCCGCTTGCTGTTCGGTCTGGCGGAATGCCTCTGTTCCCCGGCAATGTCTTGCTGCCGGCCCGCACTCTTCTTTGCGAGCCTGTCTTTCCTCTGGTACGGGTCAATGTTTGCGTGCTGTAGCTGCCGCGGAAACCCGCTTTTATTTCCTGCTTTGTTGTCTCTTTCTTCGCCGCTGAGAGTTTTGTTTGTTTCGGTTCTCGCTCACGCACTTCGTGCGGCGGCAATCCCTTTCTCGTGTATTCTCGCACTGCTCGCGCTTTTACGGCACGTCTGCCCGTAATAAAAACACGGCCCGAGAGCAGTTTCAATATGAAGTGACTGGCGAGAGAAAAAAAAAATCGCTTACTGGCCGTAAACACGACGTCGACGGTTTGTTGTTGTTTTTTTATTCGTTTAGTGGAAATTTCTTTTATTCTTTTCGCCGACGACAGGAAAGAAAGTAAGGAAGCAGAAAAATGCAAATGAATGAGAGGAGGCTGAAATGTAACAAGAGAGAGAGAATGAATAGAGAGGACTGTACTCTTGGCCTTCGGCATATTCACTTTTCCTGGGCGGAACAGCGGGGATATACTTATGGGGCGAGTAGGCGTGAGTTCAGTACATATACTGCGGTAAGCTTCGCTCCGATTTGCGCGACTTTGAAAGCGCAGTATCAAGGCCACGCCTAAACCGACGCTATCTGTGGATCTAGCAGCAACCTGATAGAGGGAACAACATAGATTGTTGGCAGGGAAAGAAATAAATAAAAAAGAAAGAAACAGTCACTAAAAACTTGCGGGATACTTAAGTTCCCCTTAAGAGTATGACCCTATAGCGTTAAGGGTCCCTACGGTCGCTTGGAGGTCCACTGGAGCACCCTTTCGTGGACATTGATGCGCTCGTTGTCACCACATACACTGATTTAATGCACATCATCGTCCATATTAATTGGTGACGCTAATCAGTGACCCTAATTAACTAAGTGTTCCTGTAATCTAGTTCGCCTACTACGCAGTGTAAAGTATTAGTACAAGGCCCCCATTTGTCCCACTGAACTAACGTTCCTCAATGGTGTAGAGGTAGAGCTCCTCCCTTACAAATTTTTTAGACAGTCTATAGACTGTCTATAGACCTTTGTCTATAATGTCTATAGACTCTCTATAGACAAATCCTCGAGAATGGTCTATAGGCAATACAAATGCTACAGACAGTCTATAGACAATCTTTAGATTTATGGCCATGCACTTTTAGTAGACTTTTGTCTATAGACAGTCTGTAAACTATGAATAGACAAAAGGAAATATCCATAGGAAGGCAATAGAGTATACGAGTATAAGAAGTTATAAGAAGTTTATAAGAAGTCTTTATAGACCATTTTTATAAGGACTGGCCCCCGACCCAAAGGAGAGCGGTTCGATTCCGCTTAACCACCTTTCCGATTTTCAGGCAGGCTGCTTTTTACGGCGGTTCCTCTCGACCAATCAGGATTTTCCAGACACGAGACCGGCGTCGTGTTTTCCGCCTAGCGAGACCTTCATCACTATGGCGTTAAAACCGCTAAAACGGAGAACTCAAGAACACTCGGTAGAGACAATATATTAAGACTATATAACTGCATTAGACTATAACTATATTGGACTATATTGGAATATATAAAACCAGGTCTTATCTTTTCCCTCGGTTTCCCTTATCTTTTCCCTTGGAAGTTGGATCGAGCCACCGTAGCCTCGACACAGAAGAAAAAGCGGATAAGGAGGTGTCACGAGTCCTAGTCATTTTATATAATCTGTTCTTGTTTTATATATTCTATAATCTGCTCGGTGCCCCATATACTACGTTAGCGACTATTCAACAATTAGCCTTCAGTGCACCTATTGGTAGCCCTACAGACAGTAGAAGTTTAGAACGGCCTTGTGATACGTCAAACAAAGAGATAACTTATTTTTCTGCACTTATCTTAAAGCTTTTCCGTGGTTTCTACCTCCCACGTGTTCAGAAAAAGCAAGAAGTGAAGGGGAAAAAAGAATTAAACTGAGCGGTTCCAAGCAGTAACAGTATAAAGCAGTAACAGTATAGTTTCCCTCGGCATTAAACGAACTGTGCACGATATAGTGCGCAATAAAAAGAAAGTGATTGCGTTTAAGCGATTACGGCGGATTACATTTCGCTCAGCAGAAAAGGAAAAATTAAATCAGTCTACCAGGCAAAGGGAATTTATACATAACAGCGCGACGTTCGGTGCGCGGTACTTCAAAAGGCCGAGCACTGGGCAGGAGAAAAAAAAATGGTGCGCCAATGTTCCGCGGACGTTTTTCACTTTAATGAATACATGCGCCTCAGATATCGGGTACGGAAAAGAAATAATTATGAGGCAATGCGGGCGAGAAGCGAATAAAGAAACTCGCAAAAGTGCAGCTTTCTTAATAGAGCTCGGCTAAGTAAGACAGACAGCCTGCAGTTACACCAACCACTTACTATAACAAGAGCCTCTTAACGAGAAAAACGCTATAACCAAACTGAAAAGCCACTGTATGTGCGCTGAGTCCTGCATTTTACTAAACCACGGATCATATCGAATTCCCTTCTGCCTTCTTGACTTTGCAGTTACGAACATCTGTATAGTGTCAACGTTTAGAGCGTAAAAAAAACACTACCGAAAACACACTAACGTCCACTCTGGACCGCTCGCACATCTGCGCATGCTCGGTCCCGTTTACATCCAAGCGCACAACCATGTGATAAGCCGAGACGTTGTATGGTTGCACGCTCCCGTCAAAGCCGCAACGGTTTTCAACGCCGGCGCTTCTGAAAACAAAACCACAAATATGCGTTCCTGCTCCTTCTGCTGAATGTACGCCCGTCGGCCGTGAATTATTCATTCGCGTCACTCGGCGACAGAGTCTGTTTACTTGCGTACGGTACACGTCACAACGATATGGAAAGAGACGCAGAATGACTGACTCCCTTAACGCTACGCGCAAGCGGCGAAGCGATGCTATGTTCACAAGTAAAACGAAATGAGTCTGAGGAGGTGGGTCTTTCATGCAACGAAAACAAAAGGAGATCGTGCCCGAGACGCTGTGAAGAACAGTGACATAGCAGTAAGCACGCGATGACAGCGAACGTTCTACCGCATCGGCCCACCACCGCCAACCCGCCCACAAGGACCCGGCGGGCTTCTTTGAACCCAGCATCCGTCGACGTCTTCTGGAATGGGCGGAGAAACAACCATCGACTGCGACGTACAAGCAAAGTCGGGAGCACAAAGGGAAATCCGGCAAAATGGGGAGAACGGGGCAAGGCAGTGAGAGGGGAAATGGGGAAAAGGGAAGAGGCAGTAGCGCGGTCTAGGGAAACGAAAGCCAAAAAAAAGAACTCACACGCACGCACACAAAGAAACCCATGCTGAGGGATGTGGCGGCTGCTGGCTGGTCGATATAGAAGAACCCCCTCCTCCCACAATCCCTCCCCTCCCCATCCTCCCCTTTAGCCCTGCCACCACCGCTCCCGTTGTTCCCGTCGGCGCGGGTGCTCCCTCCTTTTCCCCATTCTCTTCCCGAACTCCCGGCCAGTCGCCATGGCAACGGAGGCACGGGATCTCGGTTCCGCACCAGCCGCTGCCTCGCAGACGGTCATCAGCGCGGACGTCGTCTGCGCTTTCGCGGCAAAGACGAGCCTCTTTTTTCCCTCTCCCTCCCTTCGCATCCTGTACACAGCCCGTCGCGCTGAGCGTGCCAGCGCCTCTTAAATTGTTGATGGCAGGCGTTGGACGTAAAATAATTCACCGCTCGTGACACCCCTCGGCGTGGAACGGCCGCCGAGCGCATAGCTGTACGCATACGGTGGAAGAGGCGGGGTGCTGAGCCTCAACCGGCGTATGCGCGCTTGTATACGTAGTTGCTGAAACGAGCGGTTTCTTGAGGAGACCCGTAATGGAGAGTGTCTAGCGCAGAGCTTTCAGAAACCATGACGCTTCGCCTGGATGAGCTCTGCGAGCAGTGGCGAGAGCCAGAAGCATTGTCATATTCGCAGGGAGACGTCTGCGCCTTCGGTGCAGTACTGGTCGTCACAAAGTGTCATCACTACCCGTATACGGATCGCTAACTGCATTTTTACCCGCGTCACGTGAGGCATAAAGCTACGACAACTTATGAAAAAGGAGATACTGCGCAGACAAGCCAAGGAAAGCTCCAGGTGACAGCGATAAGGAATGTTGTGAAATGCAGGGCTCGTACAACAACCCCCCCACCACCACCCCAAGAAAAAAAAAGAAATGCGCGCGCTCCAGGTAGTTCACGTGACAGTTGCTGAGATATGTATATCGTAACATACACATCTTCGCTTGCAAGCATAAGGTGCCGCTTCCCTAATGTCCAAAAACACCAGGTGAGAATAAGTCAGTAGAGCCAGTCCGCAATGCGCAATGACAGAAGTGACTATCTTCTACAATGACAAAAACGGTTGCAAATGCAAATTGCGCGTTCATAGTCCTCCCGAACATTGCAGACTGTGAACATAGAGGAGTGCTCGACTGTCTAGTTTTTAAATAAAAGGTGATCTACATAAGCAACATTCAAACGTACGCTGAAGCTTTGTGCGGGTTTTGTGCAAGCGCTACATAGTGCTGCGCGTGTACACAATTGTGCGCATGCTGTACCAATAAGCAGGCTTAGTCAGCTTAGTTAGGCTAAGTTACGAGGTTGCTGCGAGGTACTGTGCAAAACGGTGCAAGGACACAAAATAAAAGGCCAATACGCACGTATATAAGCGGAGACTTTCTGGCGCGTAAAATACGGGCGGCGAACCTGATCCTAAGCTACACTTAATAAAAACGAAAACAGAAGAAACGAGCAGAACTGTAGCTGTGAAAAAAGCGAGCAAAAAGTTATAAGGACGCGTCCGAATGGAATGCGATAGCGTTAAATTTCACCTTTATCGCAGCTTCTCTTGCAACTGTGCTATGCTGTGACGGGGCCGACATAAGTATATATCATTATTTCCTATCATTTTTTATTTTGATTCTCTATGCTGCTCACAACTGGGTGGGCAGGTTGTGATGACGTCACAAGGTCACGTGACCTTTCTCGATCAATCATTAATTTAACTGGTGGACAGCTCGTGATGGCGTCACAAGGTCGCGTGACCTGTGTAGACTAATCAGGGTGGCCCATCAGGACATGTCGTGGTCGTCTCACAAGGTCACGTGATCTCTATCGACCAATCAGCGAATTTCATGACTCCACAAATCGGCGGAGCTTTGCACATCAAGCTGGACAGGTGATAAAACCTGAGTAGTCGTTTAAGGATGCAAAAAAAGGTTTTACGGATCATTAATAATTTGCCTAAGTTTCACTCAAGTAAACTTATCTTCAGAAATCTTAAGGTCATTCCAATAACTAATAAGTATCATTATAAACTCCTACACGAATATAAACTCAGCATCATGAAAAATCAAAGGCTGTTTTTGGACATATCGAACTTAGAATTAATAGGCAACGCGGCCTATAATACGAGGACAACAGACCGTTGGAACATCGCAAGTGTGCGATGTTTCAGAAGCCGACTGAGCCGAACAAACAGTCCGTGAGACCAGAAATGGTGCCTTATGTGCACAGGGTCGCGCACAATGTGAAGAAAGTGGCAAAGCGACATGGCGTGCCGGTCGTGTTTCCTGCCCCACGAAAGCTTGGCCAGCTATGCGCGCGCATTGGGAGCGATATAAAGAGCTCCTGCAACAAAAAGCATGGCAAGCAGTACGTGAAGTGCTGCACAGGTGGGGTGTATGAAATACCACCGACCTGCGGAAAAGCCAATGTGGGGCCAAACGAGGCGGTGCGTTAATGACCGCGCGGCTGAGCACGCCCGATCTCTAACAAATCTAGGAGGTGCACATCTTTCGCAGCACTGCGCTGAGTGCTTCGTGTGTAATCATGCGGCAGAACATGGGCCGGGGCAAAAAAGATGCCAGCAATGCAAGAAGTGTGAGCCACGGCTTCGGGAGATAAAGATTCTGGGCAGGAGTGGAGATATGAAGGCGCGGAAGCTTTTGGAAGCATTCCACATTAGGAAGAGGGGATTAGATTGCGTGAGTGATAGTCCGCCTTTTCAAGACTGAGATATCATATCTTGAACAGTTTTGCTGATGCCTGTTGTACCTGTGTTTTTTTTTGCGCATGCCTTGAATTTTCTATATATTTGCTGGCTTTTTAGTAAATAAAATCAGATGAAGTTAGCGCATGTCCTGTGTCAGTCTTTCTTGTTTACGTTAAGGTTATTGCAGCGCTTTTACCATTTCTGTCTCAAATAATGCACCATCTAGCCCAAATTGACGTTCTTCAAAACTGTCCTTATATGCGCGAGCTGCACCGCAGAGATTCTGTGTGGAAGGTTTTCGATACAGCTTTTCTTGGCAATGAAAGGAAGGCTACCGGTCCTACGTAATTGTCACTACGCCATACAGTTCGGCCGCACGGCGGTACTCCTGCCTGCCTGTCATCACGTCGCAGGAGCTGCTGGCGCCATCTGCTGAAGCTTCTTGTAATTAAACGTGCCTAGTAAATTTGTTGAAATCAAGGAAGTTCTCTATCCCTTGACTTTCAACGCTGATAGTTGGCAGTTTTGTTAAAAAGATGTATTAAATAACGAATATTGTCATATAGGCATGCTATAAAAGGGAACTATTAACTCCACGCGGGGACTATTCCGCTGCGAAAGGGAAGGGATGGCATGTTTAGGCTCCGTAGCCTTCGCTAATTAGCAGAAGAGCGTACAGGGTATTCACATGACGTCACTCTACAGAGGTGAAGGCCAAAGAGGAGTGGCGATAAGCACACTTAACACGAGGCTGTCTTTCGCCGTGCTCCATGTACAAAAAAAAAATGGTGGCCACAATGGCCTAGGTGAATACCCCCTATAGCTCCTTCTCGATCCTATTTATAAGTGAAACGAGAGCCGTACTTCTTTGCATTTCTTCGCTTTCTTTTGTTTTGGTTTTCTGTCACCCGCGTACTGTGCGATGTCAGTGCCCGTTAAGGAACCCCAGGTGGTCGAAGTTATCTGGAGCCCTCCACTACGGCGTCCCTAATAGCCTGTGTCGCTTTGGAACGTCAAACCCCATAAACCACATGTCATAGCTTCACGTTGCCGTAGGCCGTAGCGGACTCCAGTGAGAGAGGATCAAACCCTAGACCAATTTAAAGAGACTCCATAGATTGTCTATGGACTGTCTGAAGAAAATTTTGTGAGGGAGAAAGCAGTAAGATGGAAATTGGCAGTGGTTTAGCTCTGGTTAAACCTGGAGGATTGCGAAAGCAACGAGGAGAGAGAGAGAGAGGCGATGGAGAGCGCGCGGCAGCGGCCTCGGCACGCTAGCTATGCGCCGCTACTGCGCATGCGCAACTGGCAAGCGCGGCGGCGGCGCTCCAGCTGTGCGCCGTGTGACGTCACTGCTCCTCGCGCATGCGCAGTATATGGCCCTTCGTCAGCTCCGTGAAATGGCTAGGCTACTCGCATAGTGTTGCTTACGCAACAAAATTTCACGAAATACGGCCCCTGTGCCCTGAAAATGTGGTTCGCGTCCAAAAGACCAGAAATTAGTGGTCAAGTCACAAGGCAGTGATCCTGGCAGAATTACAGTTGAAGCTTGTTATGATGAGGTTGAAGAGCCCCCGCGATTTCTTCGTTATGTCCGTTGTTTCGTCACAGCCGCGTACGATTTTGGCAGTAACAGTCGCATGAAAGCGGGCTAACCCGCCATCGTGTATAACAAGTACTACATAGCAGGCGTTTGGTCTACTTACCTGTATGTGCCTTGAGCCTTCAGCAAGAGCACTGACAGCTCACCACGTGGCCGAATATGCGTACATGAACCGAATGTGTCAGCCTTTATAACGCGCCCTTTTCCGCAGGCAGAATAGCCTACAAAACGGGTCTTGGAAAGAATAACATCGCATAGTAGCAATGCTGTGTGGCTAATGAGTACAGCGGCGTATAATGCGTATACCTACTCTGAAAGCCCTACCTGCTGCCTGAAACCTGGTGCCTTGCAGTCACTCTTCTCCTCCAGCTGCATCAGGACCAGTATATCCACACCCTCATGGCCATCGCACCCCTGAAGCTTCCAACTTAAGCCGTGATCTGCCGCTACCTTCAGGTCAGGATGATTTTTCTGATTCGTCAGATTCTTCTATCATCTACATGGACACTACTGCGAAGTCCGGATAAGGGTCTGAGAGATTTATTCACGTGCCTTCAAAGCGTCGTCGAAGCTCAAAGCGGTCACTTTTGAGTGTAGACACTCCGAACGTGTCGCAGCTCAAAGCGGTCACTTGTCAGTCGGTCAGTGTAGACACTCCGGACGTAACTCAAACACCTAGACACAACCTTACAGTTGTCATCAAGCAGGTGGATTCTGGACACGGCGTTACCCGCTTCAATCCACTGATATTGAGGCAAGGATTCTAATATATGGCTCCAGACGATGTTCTTCAAGTTCGTCCCAACGAGCGCCTAAACCTTCTGGCAGTTGACACCCATACAGCGCACGCTACTGAACGCCTTTTGCAAATAACAAGTATAGCTGGAGTTGCAGTTCAAGCCTATGAGCCCCGTCCCAGCAACTGCGGTGTTGGTGTCATCAAGGGTGTCCCCCTGGGTCTTCCTCAATCACAGATCTACTCTGCACTGCTACAGAGAGCTCTGATCAAATCTGTCCGCTGCTTGGCAATTCAGAAAACATCCGCATTATATTTGCGACAGAATCTGCGCCGCAATACGTTATTCTCGGCTATACGAGGTACCGTGTGTGCAAGTACATTCAAAAACCACGCCAGTGCACCAAATGAGCGCTTCGGCCATGTGGCTATAGCTTGTCGATTGCCTTGCGCTGCTCCCGTTGTGGTGGCAGCCATGACCGAAATGAATGTGCAAGTGATAACCCCCTTTGTCCTAACAGCGGTAACCAGCATGAGGCGACGTTTATCCGCTGCACTGCCCACCAAAAGGAGATCATCTACGAATGCAAGAACTCCAATAATACAAATTATAAGACAGCAAAAACTGCTTTAATTGAGCAAAATCAAATCCGGGGAAGTCACCGCAGAAAAAATTCAACGACGGGGAAGAAAGCTTCGCAACCACCGGACAAAGATAAAGCAAGTCACCTGCGCATTGAGGGCGTGGTTGAGTTGCCTCCTCTTCCACCACGCCAAAACGTTGAGCCACCTCCAGTAGCGAGTGCACATGGAATACTCTACGGCAGCCGCAGTATGCAACCTGGAACCACTCGCGCGAAGGATCTATTCGCCAAAACTCCGACAGTACCAGTTTTCTACTGTGCTCGCTTGTTGAGGCTTGCTGTGCTCGCTTGTTGTTGACAACACTCCTCGCCGGTGGCGCAGGCCATCCTTACAATCCTTTACTTCATTTCACCTCTACTTGCACAATGGTGGTAGCAGTCAATAGACCAGCTACTCTCCCTAGCGTGCAATGCACCCGTAACAAAGCCACCATCTTCCAATGGAATGCCTGCAGCCTTCGTTCACGATTGTCTGATTTGCGACAATTTGTCTCAGAGCACCGTTCCCCGATTATTCGAGCAATTCGCCACAGGTGCAGAGAGACGAGCACGCAGCACGAATAATAGAGAAGACTTCAGCGTTGCTAGGCGCGCACAGAAGCATGTTCAGCGCGACTTGGACAAGCTGGCAAGACGGGAATGGCGATCCTTCAGCGCAAAGCTTGATCCCAGAGAGCCTCTTTTTAAGGTATGAAGCACTGTACACAGCCTCAGTAGTCAGCCCGCGCCATTAAATCCTTTTCAGTGCGTAGCTGTGAACGCGAATATTTCTCGTCTCGACGCAGCGGAGGCTTTCGGTTCTAACATCACTGCTCAATTAACAGCCATATATGTGCCATTACCTCCCCAAAGCTTTATCCCTTCACCTAACACTGCCCTTCTTGACGAACCGTTCACTATGGATGAACTTCCAGCGGCTCTGGCAGCTACCAATAAAAGATCCTGTCCAGGACCAGACGGTGTAAGCTGCACTACCATATCTCACCTGACAATTAGGGCCAAAGTTCAGCTGCTCGCAGTTTATAACACCTCCTGGGAGTTCGGCTTCCTTGAAACGTGCTACCTATCCTCAAGCCTGGAAAACCATCAACTGACTTAAGCACCTACCACCCCATAGCGCTTCTAAGCTGCGTTCGAAATCTGATGGAGAAAATGGTACACTCCCACCTAACCTGGGACCTGACGAACAGGACGATTTACCCTCCGACATATGTCTGGTTTCCGAAAAGGACGCAGCAGCATTGACAGCGTTATTGCCCTTGCCAATTGAGTCAAACGCAGCAAGGCAGTGCGGTCTACTACCATTGCTGTGTTCCTTGACGTGAAGGGAGCCTTTGATAACGTCACACATGAGGCAATTCACTCAGCTTTACAATCAATTGGCAGTAGTGGGTGAATGTATAACTGGCTGCGTGACTATCTTCATGAAAGATCGGTTTCTATGTCAATAAGTGAAGGTGATACAGCTCTGCATCAAATATCTCGCAGAGTACCTCAGGGGGGTCCCACCCTTTTCAATATCTCACATGTTGGCTTGGAAAAATGCTTGCCACCCACAGTTGAAATCTCCCTTTATGCTGGTGACATCTGTATATGGTGTTCCGGACGCAATAGGCGCATTGTGCATGCCCGACTACCGAGGGCAATAGGCTGCATTAAATCATTCTTAAGTAAGCGCGGCCTCACCATGTAGTCAGATGAAAGCTGAGCAATCGCATTTTCGAGGCGCGATCTTTCGCGCTACGTGCAGAAAGTTGCAGGAACTCCAATACCGTACGTCACATGTCATAAATTTGGTAACGTTTGACAGGTCACCGTCATGGTCCCCAGATGTGCAACAGCTGAAAATCAAGCTCTGCTCTTACGCCTATATGTTTTTGTATGCTCTCCACCATCAGAAGAGGTTGTTCTACACCTTCATTACTTCGACTGTATGGAGCGCTCTGTGAAGTCCTTCTGCGCTGCAGTCTCCCAGCTATTCAGGGTATTTCGCAAACAAATATTAAAATCCTTGAAGCTATGCAAGCTAAAGCCTTGCCAATCTGTCTCGGCCTCCTCAAAAACACCTCCACTGTGGGTATTCGAGCAGAGAGCAGACGTCTATCTGCATCAGTACTGTTAACCCAGGAGCTCCTTCGTGCCCAGGTGCGGTTTGTGGCTCGTGTACCTAACCATCCACTCGCAGAGTACTGCATAGAGGAAGTTTCTGACATTCTCCCATCCCAGTACCAGCGCCTTGTCTCAACCTCCTCCGCACCTTGGAGGTACGCAGCATGGCAAATCAAGACCAAAGTTCCTGGCAATAAAAAAAGAAACACCCTCATCCTACACTAAAATGCTTTGATCTTGAGCACATTTATGGTTGCTACAGTCCCAACAAACACAAAACCTCCTTAGAAACTCCAAAAAAGGATGGAATGTCCCAGACCCAGTACAGCATTTATCAAACGTTTCCAGACCATAGAGGCAAGACATAGAAACACAAGAAAAAAGGCAGTGCTCCCTCTAAAGGACTCGAAAAGTTCTTTCGAGAGTTTTAAGGAGCAACAAAAAAGAATTAATGCATTTTGGTCTCAGAAAGGTAACTGGGTATAACGTTTTCGGGACCAATGGTTTTCAACAAGAAATAAAAATTGACAGCTCGCTCTCTTTTCTCTCTCCCGCGCGCCACAAGCTGCGGGGAGAGAAGGTTTTCCTCTTGCACTCGCCGTTTTGAGAGATGAAACAGCAGTTTCATTCGAACAGCCGAAGGAAACGGTAAACCCCGCATCTCTCTCGGCGCATGCGTTTCTCGCACGTGGGCCGTCGGCTCCATGCTGCAGGCAGGCGGCGGCGGTCTGCATTTTCATCGCGCCGCCGGCAGCGGCGGTCACCAGCTTTCACGTCTTCTAGCGTTTTCTCAGCTTGCGCCCAACTTCAACATTGTGTGGTGGTCACTCCAGGCGTCTCCGACTATCGGCACTCCTCGCTGCGCCGCTGTCTAGCAGAAGTGCAGTAATGGCCTCCCGTCACTCGCCCGGTTTCCTCGCTGGACGGACGCCATTTTGCGCACGCTTATTCGCGCTGCCCCAGACGTTCGAGCACAAGCCCCAGCGCCCGGCAGTTCTTGCTCTCGTCACTGCGCCAACTGGAGTGTCGTGGACTTCGTAGCTACGGATTCACGGAAGTTTTCCCGCGCACCTCGGCGTGCCCACACCATTCCATTTGGAACTAATGCCGCGGCGGCGCATCGCAAGTCCTTTGCGCAGCTCCACGGCCCTACTGATGCCGCTGTTCGAGGCGGCGTTCGCGGCAGCGGAGTTCGTGGCAATAGGTGACTCCTCGCACGCACCCTGCATTCCTCAGCGCTTCCGACGACTGCAGCACGTTGGTGGTGGCAGCGTGGCCGTCTACTACGGTCCGAGGCGGGAAGGACCTTCGGAGACCCACCACTCTCTTTCTGCGAGTGCCCATGGATTAGCCTGCTCTACCTACTTCGCCACCGCGCAGCCATCCTGCCGCAGCGGTATAGTTTGTGCAGTGTTCGCGTGGTTATATTGACTCTCTCCCACTGGATTAATCGTGCCTTGATCTCGACTCCCAAGCTGGACTGTGCCGCATGCGCGGTCTGCCGCACCATGGATGCAGCGCGCCACCGCACGTACCTGAGCACGTTCACCTTCCCGCCTGGCTCCAAGCAGTCTTATCCCCACACTTAGTCACAAGAAAATAAAACTCCCAGGATCGTTACGAGGGTGTAACGCGTATGTTTGAGCGCTCGCTGTGCTGTGAGAAGGCGCAGGACAGAAGCCTGCGTTTAATTTATGGTTTCAGCTGTTGCAGCCTTGTATTTCATCCCTGGGTTTCCGTAGGCAACGTCGTCAAGGTATGTTGGTTTATTTATTTATTTATTTATTTATTTATTTATTTATTTATTTATTTATTTATTTATTTATTTATTTATTTATTTATTTAAGCATACTGCAGGCCCTTTTCGCACTTTCTTTATTTTCGCCTAGTAGAACTAATATTTTTTTTCTGTTTTGATAACACGTCGCTGAAGCTTGCTCCGAGTCTCTAAGCGTGAGGGGGGTTTCAACTTGAAGAAAATCCGTGATCTGAAACTGCTTGTCTGCAGCGTACGCCCATCTCGTCTTTTCTTCTGTCACCCAAGTTGCTCTTTGCATACGTTTGCTTTTGCGTGTGCATATCTGCTTTTGTAGCCCTTAGAATGCTCGTTTAAGGTGCATCAACTTTCAGCCTGTATTCTGTTTTACTTGCTTCATATTGCAGATTTCTCAGGGCTGGAGAAAAAAGTGGCCATCATTATATGCATGGCGCCGTAGTGTTATGTACACTGTGTATTAAATGGTGCATACGTTTGCGTCTGCTGTTTGTATTCATTCAGATTTGCGCCGTTGAACGTAAGTTTTCTTCGGCACGGACTTTCAATTCGGTCTGTATTGTTTTTTGTTTGACTGAAACATGAATGCATTTTGATTGTGGTGGTGTATGGTGCGGTCGCCGGCATGGACGACAGGATGCAATTTGTGCTGAGAGCGCAGCTAGTAAACTGAAATTACTGCTGTATGGCGCTGCTATTTGCTCTTATATGGGCCAAATCGGGCGAGTTTTTGAGTTCATATTTCCTTTGTGTGTAAAATGCCAAAACATTTCACGTAAACGGATAAGTGCAGAACGGCCGAGCCAGCACGCATTCAGACGAGTGGAAAGGTGGATTACACCACCTGTAACGTAAGTATGCACCTGAAATTTGGCGCATATGTGCGCTTGGATGCCTGCAGGCTGCATGAAAAAGGAGGAATAATTTTATGGAACCAGAGCCGAGAAATCGAGCATTAACCTTTTGGGGCTTTCCATGGGACGCACAACTTTTTGGACATTGCTAGTTGTGGGGACGTTTTTTAGATGTGTTCGGGAAAAATGAGCACCTCCTGGGGAGATTCCAGATGTCCCGATGGGTCATTTTTGGGAGATTTTGAGGAGGTTTTGTGTTTGTTGGGGTGCGTACCGCCACATCTACACTGATGGCTCTGTCACGTCCTTCTCATCAGCGATTGGCGTCTGGATTCCGTCAACTCGCACCACAATTTAAACGACACTCAGTCACCGAACCTCGACTACTGCTATCGAGCTGACTGCTCTGCAAGCAGCATTTACTTACATTCTACAACAATCGCCAATAGCGTGGGTTATCTTCAGTGACTCTCGCGATGCACTACAATCGATAAAGTCATCAGGAAGCCTTCAGGAGCAGACCATCGATGACTCGAACAGATTACACACAGAGGCCTGTGAGCTACGTCACCGTGTTGAGCTTCAGTGGTTACCTGCACACTGCGGCCTCGCAGGCAACGATCGTGCTGACGGTGCAGCGAGGTCGGCGCATGGCGACTCCTCCTTGCTCGTAGCATACCCTTTTCTCGTAGTGATGGCGCGAGACTAGTCATCATCATCAGCTTGACTACGCCCACTGCAGGGCCTCTCCCATGTCTCTCCAATTAATCCTGTCCTTTGTCAGTTGCGCAAACTTCTTAATCTCATCCGCCCACCTAACTTTCTGCCGCCCCCTGCTACGTTTGCCTTCTCTTGGAATACACTTTGTTATAACCCTTAAGGACCAGCGGTCATCTTGCCTTCGCATTACATGCCCTGCCCAAGCCCACTTCTTCCTCTTGATTTGTCATTAACCCGCGTTTGTTCCCTCACCCACTGTTTGTTTTTTTGTTTTTTTTTTTTTTTGCTGGCAGCGGAGGAGAGGAACGAAATACTGCCGCGACCAAACAAGCTTGATTACGAGGCAGCTTGGCGACGTCGGAAGGGGAACGAAGAGGATTCCGCGTGAGTGAGCCCAAATGAGTCGCGAGTTGAGATTAGTCATAAACACCTCTTTTTGGGCTAGTTGGTGCATACCTGAAGTGGTGAAAAAAAAGCGCCAAACCATGCAAACCACTAGAAATAACGAAGACGAGACACAGGAGCTTACTGACAACTCACAACGCAGGTATGCAGAATAACAGAATGTTGAATGGTGTTGTTACCTTCTTTAGGCACAATAGCCTTAATCTTGTTCAAGAGAGTCTGGGTTTGTCGTTATGCCTGATGATCTGGACAATCAGAAAGTGCATGTGGCAGTCATTAAGAACTTTGTACAGGTCAAGAAAAGTGCTGTTAGATTTAAGACTGAATTCCTAAACCTTTGCAAAAATTTAAATCTGGAAACTCTTGCCAGGGATATAAAAAAGAGCAGAGGTAGTAGCCTGAATGCCTTCTTTACAGCCAAGACCCACAAGCCAGAAATACCATTCCGAACTATTGTCAAGGAAGAAGGATCGTGGCAAAAGAAAATAAGTCGTTTCTTGCAAAAGCATCTTAAATTACTCGTTTTGGATGACCCCTTCCTCACAAAAAAAATGTCGCTGAGTACCTACAGAGTACTGACGATATCAGCTTTGGGTTTCCGGTAGATGCGCAAGATTTGTTTTAATCTGTTCCTCAAGAGCAGCTTTTGCTGGCTGTAAAGGAATGCATAGAAGCAAACAGCGACGTGTCTTTCCAGAATTCTTCAGGTTAATTTGTCGGTTGATAATTTTACCGCTTTATTGCAGTTTTACCTAAGTTCTACTTTTATACATTTTAACCTGCCTTTTTTGCAGGGCAACTGTGTGCAAGGGTCCTGCGTGGCCCCTATCCTTTGCGACATTTTCTTAACAAAAGTTGATCAATCTTTAGAAATTTTTAGGGGGGGGGGGGGCGGGAGGGTTTAAGGTTTTTAGGCATGTGGACGATTTTTTAGTGTTAAAAAAAAGCAGACTTCCTTCACCCACCGCTCTACAATAGGTGAAGTTTTAAACGCTTTTGACAAATATGGACTTGGGCTCTCTTTTGCCCATGAACTGCCCGACACTAGTGTTTTACAGTTTTTAGACTTAAAACTAACCTTCCTTAAAAGACACGTTTGATGAGGCTGTAACCCGCGTGCAAAAAAAAAAAATTCCGAGGGACACTTTGCTCTCACTTAAGTGCGATGAGGCGAAAGCCATTTCCACCTCTGTTGCCCCTGTTACTTTGGGAATGACGTCATGGGTGACGTCACGCACAATACATTTCCAGTTGCGACATACTGTGCCATTTGATGACGTCATCCGGTCTTGTTAATTATTTTTACTAATTTTTAAAGTTCTTTCATGAATTCTAATTTCACGTTGCGACATACTACGCAGTGTAGATGACGTCATTGTTATTATTTTGATTTTTAATTGATTTTGTGTTACGGCATACCAGACCATATTAATGACACCATCAGCTTTTAATTGACAGCTAAGGTGAGACAATTTCGTGTTACGACATACTACGCCATGCTGACGACGTCATCAGTTTGACAGCTAGGTTAGGACAACTTCAGCGGAAGCACACGCCGGCGAGTCATGAGCCTATAAGGCCTTTCGCCTTAACTTACGATTCGGTGCACTCCAAGATTAAAAAAAGCAATAGTGTCGCGCTGCTTAGTCTTCTTTCCAGAAATCGTGCGCGAATCCGTTGCAAGCTAGCTTCCAAAAATCAGATCGGAGGCTGGGTTCCCCTGCTCTGTGTTGATTGCTGTTTGCAAAACCCTCCTTCGAAAGCTTAAGCACGGAACACGAAGAGATATCGGAGAGGATCGTCGGAGGACACAGAAGCCGCTGGTTGTGCCTTACTCACACAGAACCTTACACAGCTTGAGGAAAGTGGCCAACAGGCATGGCGTGAGTGTCATTTTTTCGGCTCCTAACAAGCTGGCAAAGTTGCTCCCCCGAATCTGCAACTCAAGAAAGCGGGGATGCCAGATAAAGCACGACACTACGTTTACCAAGTGTTCCGCAGGAGTGGTCTGCGCCATCCCCTTAACGTCTGGAAAGTTCTATGTCGGCCAAACTGGCCGCTGCATCCACGAGCGTTTGGGGGACCATGCTCGAAATTTATCAGAATTAAAGGATAAGTACACACATTCGGTTGCGCACGTAGTGAATTGCGACAGATGCGAGGCACGGTTAAATGAGACGAAGATTCTTGGCAAGAGCACAGATAAAACGACACGTGCTTGTCTGGAGGCGTTTCACATAAAAAAAATTTTGCAGTATAGGTGTGTCAGCGCCCCATCATAATCTCTTTTTGTCTCCGAATTCAAATTTTTAGTTGCAGCTATGAACCTATTTTTTTCTTTTTGTGCTTTTTTGGCTGCTTGCTTGCATTTCTTACCTAGATGGTCGTATTTGTTCACTCCTCCTTTCTACCCTTCTTTCCCCTTGGATATTCACCTCATGTAAGGTGTAAGAGAACTTCTTGCCGGGCTAGTTGGTAATTCATTGTAAAAGTAAAGGCGCCAAAAACCACACACACACACACAAGACAAGAGAACGGGACAGAGTGCCACTCACAACTGTTGTGAGTGGCGCTCTGTCTCGTTCTCTTGTCTTGTGTGTGGTTTTTGGCGCCTTTTTCATGGTGCCTCCTCGGTTCAATAAAATTTTAGCTGTGAGTAAGCGCCTGTGTCTAGACTTCGTTTTGTCTTGTGGTTTGCATGGTTTCGCGCTATTTTTTCAGCAATTTGAGATGAGTCAGTGAGCCCAAAATGAGTCGCTAGTCGAAATGAGTCATTGAGCTCAAAGTAATTGACTTGAATTGAGTTGTGAGTCCTGACGAATGGCTGGCCTCGGATTAGTCGTGAGTTCACATGAGCTGTGAGCCTAACAGAGTCTGAGCTCACGAGTTCGAGTGAGCCCGAGACTGTGTTAGTCTGAGTGAACCCATTGGTTGACAAATGTTTTGTGAGTGAGCACTCGTGATTTTACCGAGGTATGCCAAACTGCGAAAACGGTAACATACTGCATACGGCACACAAGAAGCAAAGAGCGCTCGCAGCGGGCCGTGTGCAGCAAGGAGGTTGGTAATGTGTACAGGAGAACTCGGTCCAGACGCAGCGTTGCATCGTTAGCGAGCAGTCCACCTGATTTTCGGCAATTGCCGTCATCGACGGCAGACCACGTGTCGAAGCTCACGGAACATCCAGAGAAACATTCCATGCAGGCCCCGCTTGAGGAGGGGAAGTTTTCCGCTTGTTTTGTGCGGTATTAAACGAGCACGGAATGCCCGGTAATTTGCCACATGGAACGGGTTAGGAAGTGTTAACACCGTTACAAATCGGCATGCTTAACTCGAAATGGCGAGTGGGGTTCATTGAGCTTGGTTATATTCGTTTGCCGGAAAACTTTGCTAGATAAAAACGAGTTAGCAAATACATGGGCTTTATGGGAGCTTTATGGCTGTTTTCCTTCATTGCATACATTTTCCTATAAACCGTTTTCTTATAGCGAGGTTTGACTGTATCCCTGTCGCCATTATATGGCAATGGCCACCCTCCCCTTGGTGAACAATGGTCGCCATTATAGGCAAGAGGAAGGGGTGTACATTTTGTCCTTTTTTCACCTGTTTCCCCAAAGACATGACCTGGAAGCAGTTGTCATGCACTGTGACCACCCTCACGTACTGTTAGAAGCGAGCAAGAGCTGCACTTTTTTTTAGTAAATAAACTTTGCCTCGTTCCTCATGGAGGAACCTGTGTACGACAATGGTTAGACTTTTTTGCGAAATTTCGTATCGAGGTTAAAATGAATTATGCTTAAGGAACACCGAGGACAAATAGATGTTGCCCTGTATCGATAGAGTGTAGTGTTCTGATCACAGAGACCACTCTCATCGAAAACGGAGCTATCGTAAGCTAGTAAACAAAAAAAAACGGAGTAGAGGTGTCGCCATCACCGGCCGAATTCCCAAGTAAAATGTGTGTGGCGACACCGATTTCGTGTCACAGAACCTAGAGGCTACACTGTAAACAAAAATAAACCCAATAGGGAGTGTAAATGGTGGCAGCCACCCTTTTTACTCCATTTGTGAAAACATTTTCTCCATGAGTGTGTAGTAAAAAGGTGGACTGTCCTCCATTTTACTTTCATGAGAGAATAATAGAGTAAAAATGAGGATTTACCTTCCTTTACTCCTGTCTTGAAAGGGAGCTAATTGTGCCAAATACTCCACCAGTGCCAAAATGGAGTAAAAAAACACCACTTTGTGCAATTTGCCCCGCCACCTAGCGTCTCATCTGCTTCTGGTTATTCGTCTGATAATGGCGGTGAGTGAAGACCGCTTGGTTACCATCGTCGCTGGATCTCTGCTCACTTCTGCTCCTTCACGGGCGCCTGCCGCGGTACAAGATATCGGCTTGTCGCCATTTTCAGCTACAGTATGCTACATAATTGAATTGCTCCTGTGAAGCCTCCAGTGCTCTAACCATACCTGACTTTCCTTTGTTAGTGTCACCACCACATTACAGCCCCTGCTTAGGCCTAATTCTCACAGGCTTTTTTCAGTGTGGCTCTTGCAGTGTGTTGCAGCAGATTATGTGTTGCATGGACATGGAACTGTGACAGAACATAGTGTCAATGCTGAGCTCTTGGTTGAGCTCACGAGGCTACATTTTTCTTCAGTCATATTGAAAAGCCAAGCCTTAATGAACTTAATATGAAAGCAAACACTGCCATTCCAAACTACCATCAGAGGCGCTTTCAAATTTTCTGCGCTGGTTTTTAGTCTAATATAGCGTGGTGCATGACCGTGAAAGCAACCCAGCAACTCCTTTTCAGTTTTGAACTATTGGTTATAATGGTACATCCCTTTATCTACAAACACGTCCAACCAAACGAGCTTGTACAGCAAAAAGAGACGACAAGCAGACGACTCCGCCGCCTACGCCGCCGCTGGGCTTGCAGACTGCGAACAGAATGCGTGACGCGGGGTCACATTAGGGCAGCGCAGTTTCCCAAGTTGGGTTGCAGGCGGCCCGCAGAGCTACTGCCCGTTTCCGCCGCTGTCACTGCTGTAAGAATGAGGATAAACAAACATGACGCCATTTTTAAGGCGGAAGCCTTTAATGTCTCATCGTTGTAAGCAGCAGTTGTCGACAGAAAATGTCACGCTTTTCAATTGGTCGAAACGGTCGTGACGTCACAGTGCGCGAATTTCAAACGGGGCCAATTGTACTTTGGCTAGTAACTATGCAACCAATTGAAGGGATCGTATATTGATGCTCCAAGTAAGTGGGACTGAGCTTAGTTAATTGCCTAATTACCCAATTAGCCTAGTTAGCTTTGCTAGTCAGGCCATATAAATAAATAAAACCGATTAAGAAATTGGTCGAGCTCAGGAATCGAACCCCGGTCTTCGACGTGAGAGACGAGCATGCTATCCACTCCACCATGCCAGCTCGATGGTTTGGAATGAACAAAGGCGCGTCTAGTATATTACGGTGTCTTCACTCACTCTCATCCTCCTCCATTCCCTTCCGGCGAGGTTTAGGTGTCCACCAACAAATGAGAGACAGATACATTTCCTTTCCTCAAAAACCAATTTACCGGCGAGCGAGGCGTAGAACCGAATGGGCTATGGCGTTCTATGGACTCCTTGGCAGCGTTGCAAGACGCTGTCGCGTTCCACTCTTAGGGGCGAAGCTTAACATCTTAACCACACATCAGTGACCACACTTTAGGTCAAAAAAGTGCCCCCCTGAATTTTGTGAGACAGTTACTGCGTAATTTCCTTTCCTCAAATACAATTTTCATTTTCTTCATTACGGCTCCTCTTTATCTATCTTCTTTCACTCCCACTTCCTCCCTTCCTCTACGGTGCGGTTCAGGTGTCCACCGAGATGACAGAGAATTACTGCGCCATTTCCTTTCCTCAAAAAAGCGTTGCGTTCAAAGGGCAAGGCATCGCGCCGAACGGGTGGTGGCGTTCCGTGGACTCCCTGGCAGCGCTACAACGCGCTGTCGCGTTCCACTCCTAAAGGCGAAGCTTAAGCGTCATTAATTAGAAGTTAATTAGCATTCAGGCAATAATCAGAAATTAACCATTAATTAGTGATTTGTCATCACTTATTAATTAGTACTCAATTATATGTGACGCCACCAGTGCCACAGAAACAGCGGAGGTGGTGCGGAAAACGCTTCCGCCTCTACCCACTTTAGACAGTCTAAGTGCCCCCTGAATTTTTGGGCTCCATTTCTGTGAGAAGTAAAAAACTTACTCCCTTATACTCCAAAATAACTCCCTTATACGAGGGGTGTTCAATAAAGATTTCCCCTGACTCACTTCTATTTATTGCAGGATGCTGAAACTGCGCATATGTAATGCCTCAAGTCACTATAGGTCACGTGTCAATGTGCAACTCTCAAGTAATGATGGTCTTTCTTTTATAGGTGCTGAAGTGGTGTGAGGTGTGATAATGGATGCAGTGGAATACAGAGCAGTCATCAAGTTCCTGTACTTGAAAGGCCGCACTCCAAGGGAGACATTCGATGAGATAAAAGAGGTTTATGAAGACTATTCCCCATCATATGAGGTAGTGAAGAACTGGCATCGTCAAATGAAATCTGGTCGGATTTCGGTGGAGACGGCTCCGATTGCAGGACGACCCCACTCCGCTATCGATGAACACACCACCCAGCAAGTAGAGGCCGCCATTTTAGAAAATCGCCGCGTAACCGTTAGATACCTAGCCGAAAATGTCAAGATTAGTGTGGGGACCGTGGAAAAAATCGTTTAGGACCATCTTCATCTGCGTAAGGTATCCGCTCACTGGGTTCCCCGGCTGCTCATGCCTTTCCAAAAGCAGGAACGAGTTGAATACTCCCAGGCTATTTTGACCATATGCCATGGAAACCAGGACTTTTTCAACAGACTGATTACACAGGATGAAAGCTGGGCTCATCACTATGATCCGGAGACTAAAGTCCAGTCGATGCAATGGAAGCACTTGGACTCACCGCCTCCAAAGAAGGCACGCGCCCAGCCCTCGGCGGGCAAGGTCATGCTCACAGTCTTTTGGGACCAGCACAGAGTAGTCTTGGATTTCCTAGCAAAGGGTGCCAGGTTACTAGGGCATACTATGCCTCACTGCTGCGGAAATTGCGAGAGGCCATCAAAAGCAAGAGACGTAGCATGCTCACCAAAGGTGTCCGCCTTCTGCAAGACAACGCCCCAGTTCAGAACTCACATGTCGCCCAGATGGAAGCACGCTGCTGCGGCTTGCAAGTTCTACCGCTTACCCCTTATTCACCCGACCTCGCACCATCGTACTTCTATCTCTTTCCAACAGTGAAGTCATATTTGAAGGGCAAGCATTTTCCAGATTATGAGGCTCTGATTTCTGAAGTCACAACGTGGCTTTTGGAGCAACCTGTCGACTTCTACAAGCGAGGTGTTTACAGTTGCATAAAAAGACAGGAGAAGTGTGTGTCCTCGGGTGGCACCTATGTAGATAAGTACTAATAAATCTTCAAAGTTTCGTTGCTCTCCGTCCACAGGAAGTGGGCCAGGGGAAATCTTTATTGAACGCCCCTCGTATAAGGGAGTAAATAAAAAAACACCATACATATGGAGTAAAAAAAAAACCTCCTTTTGGGTGTGCATTGAAGGACAAGCCATTTACTCCGTTTTTTTGGTAACAGTGTATGTTACCTCGCTATTCATTTCAAAACAGCAGCAAACCGTCCTATTCACGAGTTTGAACATAGTGGGAAAGCTTCTCAACTGAATTTTCTCAGCCACAAATGCGTCTTTTGTGGACGGACAGATATGAGTATAGCTAGTAAGAGCCAGATAATCAGTTTTGGTGCACAGCTCTTAGCCATTCCTGCGTTGAGCGTCGCCGTAACCGAGTGTGTCGGAGGATAAAAAAAAATGAACGCAGAGCGCAGCGGAGGAGGAAAGACGGCGATAGCAAAGTGAGCGTGAGGAAGAAAGCGAAGAAGGGTAGTGGGGCAGACCGAACAGTAGCGCGGACCGCAGTCAGCTCGCCAGTGACGTCACCGATAAGGTATGCAATGCATCGCCGAAGACGGCGCCACTGTGAGAAGACGGTCGGCAACTACGGAGCTTGCGCCATGGCAATAGCGAAGAGAGTGCGAAAGGAAAGCGAAGGAGGGAACTGCGGCAGCGTGAAGTAGCGTGCTGGTATTCGACCGAGGAGAGGCTAATCAGGCAAATCGCTGTCCAAGTCGAAACCCAGTGCCGCCTCCGTTTGGCACGTTCCATATGCGGTCGCCTACAGGTCGAGTACTGTAGCAGCTGCCTCAAGAATCGCATTACCGAGAAGCGTAACTTTTTTTAATGAGAATGACTGTGTGGAATTGCCTTCAGTGTCTCTTTAACATGCAAGTGAAGTATACTTGCTCCATTCCAGTTTATCTTTTACTCGTTCTCTCTCAATCGCACATCTGTTGCGTATGGAAACTGCTGATATGCCCTTCACCTGCAGGCAGGAGGATTAACTTTAATAACAAAAGTCAAAACCTTCCCGGAGGGCTCCTCAGTGCAAGAGCTCACCAGCTCGCGTGGCGTGAAAGACAGTTTCCCAGGTGGTCGAGATGGGTACATGAATTAGCGGTCTCCAAGTGTCCCCTGCTTTCGCACATGTACTCGGTTTAACTATGTTAAACCCCACCACTTTTCTTCCACCTGTTATCCACCCTCACTTTTGAATCCAAAACCTCTTCAGCAATCTTTACGGCTGCCTTCAGGGCCCTCTGGGTTAATCTGTGAATGAAAACAAATATTCGAGTTGATCTTCAGAAATGACAAAGTTGAGAAAAGCACACACACAAGACAGGATACATGAAGAGCCCTTGTCCTGTATCCAGCCGTGTGTGTGTGTGTTCTCGTGCAACTTTGCCATGCCTGAAGAATTGCACCAAATAGCCCAACAACATGTTCTACTCAAGTATAGTTCTAACAAAAGAACTATAGCGCAACCAAGACGAACACAAGAAAGGACCACACAGGACTAGCGCTAATCCTGTGTGGTCCTTTCTTGTGTTCATCTTGGTTGTGCTATAGTTCTATTGTTACAACATGCACCATCTAGGCCAGCAAGAAGTTCTAATTAGATAAAACAAACCTACACACTTTCCTTTTGAGTGCACAGAAAAGGATGCAGATTGTCAATACTGAACCATAATAGTGTGGCCTTTAAAAGAAGATACTGCAGAGTATTAAGCGAGCTGCAGACACACTGGACACAGCATAAAAGTAGATCTTTTTTTAATCATAACAGCTAACAGTTCAAGATTCCAATTCAGTACACAACAGTTTCATAACTCCTGAGCATTGAAGCATCTTCCAGACTTCATCACAGGCATCACCACAGACGTCAGAAGGTGCAAAATTTAAAAGAAGAAACTGACCAAAACATGCTGAGAGATTATGGCATAACTGAAAAGCTGGTGCCTTAAATTAGAAAATCAAGCTCGGTACTACAGGTTAAATCAGGAATGTTAATTCTGACACAACAATCACAAACTGATAAGATGCTCTGGTAATATCTGCTCTTTGGCACAATGAGACTATAAATCGATGCACAATAAACAAACTACTGTGTGATGCATCATTCTTCTCTTACGAGGAGCATATGTTAGAATTTGTCATTCCTCCGAGTGCTCTCCAATGTTAAAAATTCATCAAGAAACAGATCTGCCTTCCCATAGACAAGCAGAATGGCAAAACAGCAACCGACCCAATACCATGGCATCATGAATTTTTTCTCGCGCATGCGTAACGGGAGGAAAAAAGAAAACAATGCTACAGATGCGAAAACGAAACTACGTCACACTACGCTGCACGACATTTTGGCAGAATGGAGACAGCATTGGCAGGCTGATAAGAAGTGGTTCAGAATGCTCTGTACAAAGTTGTAATTTGGTTCACTGAACCTGTCTTCCTTCTTGCCCACTGCCAAGATGTCAGCTTCCTTCACTGACACATGACGACTATAATAACAAACGTTCAAAACTGCAAAAATGTTTTTTTTTTTCATTATCCTGCCCACAAACAGGACTATGTGCACCTAATCACACTTCAAAACTTTTCAAATCGTAATTATCCTCTGAAATGGGTAAAAGCTGAATTGAGCAATCATTTTAATTAATTATTCTGTTTCATACATCAGGTGCAACACTGTGAAGGATGAGGAAGTAGTCCGCATGGAAAAATAGAGGCGTGTTGCTTCACGCTTTCTTTGAACTCGAGTGGTCTAAGAAACGAGAAAACGATAGCATGCCGCCACTAATAAGAACGCATTTAATCAACTTCATGACAAATGTGTCATGTAATAAGCCTGCAGGCAAAGCAGTTATCCCTTTTTCCTCACCACAAGGAACTTTTTGGTCGTGGAAGTAGGCATCGCAAACAAGAGCGCTAGCTTTCAGCTCTTGTTTTAGCATTGTCCACGTTACACAAGATACTTGGTACATTAGAGCACTTATAATGTAACAATTCTCCAATGCAAGATCCCACACTTTTCCTCATTAAATCTAAACTTCAAAATCGTGATGTCACAACTGAACAGAACCAAAGCCAAAATATGAACAGCCCTAGCATCAATGCCTGGCGTCAGTGTTATCTTGTGACATCACTGACGCTCCATTTTGCTCTGGCAGTTTGCATTTTGTTAGAGACAGCACACCAAACACTTACGCACTTACACAGATAGGATTATCACAGGGTACACATTATACCCGCAACGTTAAGGAATTGTAACAGGGCTTTCGCAGCATATTGTGCCGATGCTTTGTTACACGATCATCCAAGAATTGGGTAATTACAGTATTCAATGCAAGATGGTTTGGTTGGTTTATGGGGTTTAACGTCCCAAAGCGACTAAGGCTATGAGAGACGCCGTAGTGGAGGGCTCCGGAAATTTCGACCACCTGGGGTTCTTTAACGTGCACTGACATCGCACAGCACACGGGCCTCTAGAATTTCTCCTCCAAAGAAATTCAACCGCCGTGGCCGGGATCGAACCCGCGTCTTTCGGGTCAGCAGCCGAGCACCATAACCACTGAGCCACCGCGGCGGCTATTCAATGCAAGATCATTATTGCACTTACTTAAGGCTAAGTAACACAGAACAGTACCAAATGAATCTGCAATAACTTCAACCAACGGTATCAGATCGGTGGCCAGGATCAAAAAATACACAAGCTGCCACTAATCTGGACTAGCCAGATACTGATGTCCGTTGTTCGCGACTTCAGAAGCGGTGGCTAAGTCCAGCGAAATGCAGCATAGAAAGCCGAAGTGGTAACTACTGTGTAAACCTAACCATACTGGTTCATTCTACGTGGATCAACCATTAGGGCTAGAAAACTTGGACAAGTTGATTTGGTACAGAGGCCCCACACATCAATCTCCCTGGTGAGTTGGCAAAAGAACAAAAAGTTGGGTTTTGTGCAGCTACCACTCAAAACTAAGCCTCTAAAGCAGTAGTCCGCAAAATCCAGCAATCGAATACATTAAGACACATAAAAATGCACATGACCACTGATACAAAAATTCCCGTTAAAGAATATTTCGTGGAGCTTCCAGTGTGACATTCGTGGGACTAGGTACAAAGGGCACCATGTTTTCTCTGATTCCAGAAACATCAGAGGTTCCTGAAGGAAATTAGTAGTTACCGTATTTACTCGCATAATGATTGCACTCGCGTAATGATCACACCCCCGAATCTTGTTGCCAAAATTGAGTTTTTTTTTATTCCCCGCGTAATGATCGCACCCCGAACTTGCGGCGGCAATTTGTCGACGATGTCGAGTCTAGCCGACGATGATCGTACTTGCTATCTGTCTGACAGATGGCACGTGCAGATTACCATCTTGCTCTGTCAGCATTGCAGCGGCAGCCACCTGTTGGTTGACCTGCGGTCACATGGGCAGTCTAAATGCGGTTATGCTTAACCGCGGATACCAAACTTAACTGCGGTTATCTCGAATCACGGTTCGCCGTTGTCGCAAGTCTCGCCACCGTTCTGGGTTGCGGTGCAACGAAGTGACGCTGTGATCCGGCTAAACTTTATTGTTCTTGTAAATAATAAGCCCTGGGATACGGGAACGTCAAAAATGAATCCTCCTTGAGGATCGCGGGCCTGTACCGAGTTGCTGGTAGGAGTAATAACTGCGATACAAGCTAGTTTTACGTTCGCAGCCGCGTAGCCGCTGCCGCCGTTGCAGCGCGAGTGACCCGATTTGCTTGGCCAGCTCCGCTGTGAAGGCGTCGCTGAAATCGATCGTATATATTTCTTTTAATATGAAACAATGAGGTTGTCAGTAAAGCAGCACCATAAGTAGAACATTCATTACAGTGTTGGTCAATTCAAAAGCGCCGTCCACTGTGGCTTCGATACGAAACAAGTTAGGCCTAGCGACGACTAGGGTGTACAGAGCGCCGTCGTCCGCCGCGCTCGTGGGCGGCATCACTGCGGTAAGCGCGCGCAATCCAGTGCTCCAAGCGTTGCGAACATGTCACCTAAGTACATCAACGATGCGGCAGGGACTGGACATTTTTCGGCCTAACGGTGGTAAAATGCGTTGCTTGAGCGCCGCGGGACGTTGCTGTTGTACGCTGTTGCCACGCTATCGGACGAGATCGAAGGCCGCATAAAAGCGCCGTCGCGCAGCACTATACACACTGCCTATTTTGATGCGTTGCTCTTTGAACGTGATTTAGTGTGAAGAAAGTACGTTCTTGAAGTGGGCCAGCTCTTGCGCTTTTCGCACTCTACCTTCCCGGAGCCGAGATCGCCGAGATTGGTTCTCAACAACCGCGTTTAGCGGCGTAACCGCGGGTAGCGCGCCCGTGTGATAAGGGTTGTCTACCTGTGACTTGTTTGCGTTTTCGGTGCTCAAAAATTTTCTGTAAAAAATTTACCCCGTGAAATGATCGCACCCCCAAAATTGCGTCAAATTTCAGAAAAAAAAAAAGTGCGATCATTATGCGAGTAAATACGATACTCTCTTAAAGTCAACCACCCTCGCATAACTCAACCAAACTGTTATTGCACTACTAGAGCACAGGACTCTCACTGCAACAGATGACATAATGATAACTTTTATATTACTATTATACATGACTGAAACAACGCGCTATCACAGAAGTGGCCTAAGAGATATGAAAAAATATATATACAAATGGCAAGGTGCGTGGAGGCTGGTCTTAATGGTACAGCTGGAACCAGAACTGCAGCCTACACAATAACAATACCGAATGGAAGAATGCCTTTTCAAAATGAAAGATATGATACTTCACCCCTTTGCATCTAGACAGTGCAGAGAAGCCTCCTTGGTAGGCTATTGTCACTGCGTTTTCTGGCCGACTCGAATTTACTGCCTGCGATTTTGAGTGTATGGCCTGGGCAATCGTAAGAACAGGGAACATATCACTGAGGTTCTAGTTTGTAAAGTCATTACAAAAGGGGTCAATAAGAATCTTTAATTAGAGCCTGAACAAAGATCCACATTAGGTACACTGGGAACTGTGCAATACTTTGACTACAAATTCACATAATCATTGTTACATTATATTACTAAAAATAATTTACTATTGCAAAGTGATGAATGCCACTCCGCAAAAATAAGTCACTAAGCAGCTTTCTAACAGTACTGTTCGCATTTTTGAACAAGTGTAGGCACTTTCAATTGACAATTAAAATGCTGCATTAATATCACATAAAATCAAACCATTATCACACACTTCTCAACACAACTTGGTGAGAAAACAAACATCATTCTGAAGACACGACTACTCGCTTGCGAGGCGAGCAAACTTGACGATGGCTGAACAAGCCCTGATACAAGTGGCAAAGTTTTTGCACGATGATGGTAGCATCCCTTGCAAGACACGGCAAAACTTCGCAAAGGCGATGCAAGATGAGACCCTATACAATCCAGCTCCATGCTGACATTAATGATGAGGCTGCATATTAGGACCTCCCTGAAAGATAAAAGAAAAGAGACAATAGATCACACTTTTCTCAAGAAAAAACAAAATCACATCACAGGGACCCCAAACCACTTCCCTTGCCAGCCCTTTTCAGTGCATACACTGACCTTCACCCTTCACTACAGCATTGAGTGCTGCTCGCTACGTTACATAGGCACAAAGATGAGGACATGGTACTTGACTCCTTTAAACAAGAATGACACATGTAGTGCCTGGAAGAGAAGCTGACCAATCCCAGGGCCCGCACTTCAAGATTCAACCCTAACGTAATGCTACTGAGTGTACTATTAGCTCTTTTCACTCTCTGTCACCTGCCGCTTTGGGCACTTGAGCCATGGCACGCTAGATAGCATGGCAGATGACGTGAACAAAATGGAGACACAAAGTCTGCCTCTTATGTCTCATACATCCATCAACAGCATCCCGGTAGAAGCACGGGAAAAAAACCTACCTTTTTTTTTCTACAAAAATGGCCACCTGAAATTGGAGGCTTGACCTAGACCCATCTACAGGGTCTAAGGTAATTTTGGCTGAACCCCAGATAGCACACATCCTACATCAGTGCTTATTCTCATCAGGATCAACGAAATTCCATGTCTCAAAAAAAGAAAAATTGTTGATTCAAACTGTGCGGCTTTTGCCCAGCTCACTTGTGCTTGCTATTGTTTTCACAGGCGAGCGATAGGTAGAATGAGAAGAAACTTTCCGTAACTTCCAGAGCATGCAGCGTGTAGAAATCCCTAACAACAGGACCAATGGCAGTTGGGTCACTCGGTCTGCCAGTTTCCATACTAGTCAACAGGGCCTTAAGCAAGTGTGGAGGGCATGAAGGTGCGCCGTTTTGCCACTTTCTATTTCCGTTTGCCTCAGACCGCTGGCTTCATGACCGCATTGTTACGCACCTATTGCTTTTTGAACTGCGGGCGCACCATGTTGCTATCCCATGGGAAACAGTACAGTGCACTCTAGATGCACATCTTCCTTCTTTTTGGCTGGCCAGGGCAGGCAGGGGATGCTGACTCATACTCGGAGTCGCATTTTTTTTTTGCCAGCAAGAATTTTGAGTTGGTGGGTCAACTTACATGCAACAATACAGTAGATCCCCGCTGTTACATTCCTCACTGCTGCGTTTTACCGGCTGTTATGTCGCTTTCGCTTCTTCGGGTCCCGGCATAGCTTCCATAGGATCCAATGTATTGGGAACCCCGTTGTTACGTTTGAGCTGAGGAAACGCTCCCGTCTGATACGTCGCAACCGCCACCCCGAACCCGCCTGGGCAATGCACGCCAACCGCCATTTTGATTTTTGACGAGTCTTGGCCAGGCTTGGCTACGGAACTGGCTGCAAGAAGCCGCACGCTAGTTGGAGAGGCCGCCACTAGATGGCGATCTGCCTCGTGAACGTCGAACTTGTAAACACAGATGCCGCGATCTTTGTCGTGCTTTGATGACGTCGTGGCGCTTCCCCTTGAGGAAAGCTGGACGTACTAAACACAGTCGACAGGCAGCCAGCACGGCCTACGTGGAGCAGCGCAGAGAGCAGCCAACGACCATTTCAGTGCTTGACGCTGAGCACTACGTCGCTTCGGCGTGGACTGCAGTGAGCGCGTCAAATGCACAGCACTGCAGTGCGCGGTGTGGCTTTCACATGGAAGTGGAAACTACCATGGAAGATGAAGAGTAACAAAGCAGCCTCTTGTGATCAAGAGCTCACTGAGGCTATGAATTGCGCTGGGTGCCACGGGAATCACACGCGGCGACTACGTCGCCGTGGATGCTGCTGTCGTGACGTCGGAGTGCTAAAGCATTGCAGAGATCATTGCGAACTCGGCTGTGAGTGAAACCGCCGACTGCGATGACGACGAGGAGCGCGAGCCGCACGATTCCTGGGAGTTGGCGAGCCGCACGATTCCCGGGAGTTGGCAGATCCGATTTTTGGAGAAGCGTCGCGGCTCTAGACCCCCTCCGCAGGTATGTGCGTCGCACCGCAAAGCTATGCTGACAGCAATGCGGCCTTCCAGGCTATTGAGAAACGCGTGGTGCTTTCCAGCGAGCGAAAGAAACTGCAATCCACCATTTTCGATTTTTTAAACTCCTAAGGTCACTTTGCGGAAATAAATTGTTTCAAGTCAAAGCTGCACTGTTTTCATTCATTTCTGGAGCTTTCCTCACTGTTGCATTTTCCCGGCTGTTACGGTGAAAAACGTATGAACGGGGTTCTACTGTATAACACCATGGTATTTCAAAACAGCAAAAACTGCAAACAGAAACCAAAACTATACTTGCAGGCAAAGACAATGCTTTGCTCAACGCAGCGACGACATCGCAAAACGTTATTATGAAAAAAACTCGTATACATGTTGAATGGCTGGAACAGCAAATGGAACATAATGATCACTCCATTCACACAATACCTGAGACGACCGAACACAAGCTTCAAATCTCTTTTTTTTACATTTTTACAAACAGGCAGCGAGCATTAATGTGCAGGTAACACTTGTAACAAATAGTGCCCACAGAAATCACTATATTTTGACCCCCTGAGCAAAAACGAAATTCAACATGGCTGTTAAACTTGCTGGAAATGGTCAGGACAGAGAGGAAAACATACAACAAATGTTTCATTGGTAGTGAACATACAAACGCAATAGCCGCAGAGCTAAAAAAAAACAGGGTTATTCACACCACAGGGTAAAGTCAGTAAAGTCTGCCTATTTGAGGCATTAACAGTCACTGACCCGACTGATGCTGCGAGAGAAGAGCAGCCGTGGCGTCCACAATCCGTGGCCACAGCTCGCACCGCAGGAAGGTCTCCTCGGCGCAGCGCTCAATGTTCTCATCGAGGGACAGATGCAAGTCCAGCATATAGTCCAGCATCCGACGCCAGCGCCAGAGGAGGTCCGCGTCACGCTTTGAACACCGAAATGACAGCAGCTGCTGCTCATCAATTATCAGGCACGCTTTGTTCGATGCTGCTGGCGCCTGGGACGAGGCGTCGAAGATGTAGTCCTGGAAAACGGAGCCAAAGCATGTAGATTACTACAGCAGGGATGATACCTACGCTGTGTTTTGCTCTCAAAGCAGAAAGAAGCAAAAAAGAGACCGCAGGAAGTGCTTGAAAGGCTCCGACTGCAGGAAGTGCTTGAAAGGCTCCCGAGAGCTTTTGAACATTTAAGTGCCTAGCATTTAGGGTTAACAGCAGGCAACCAGCTTGTGGAGAAAGCACAGAGGACCCTCCTTTGAACCCTCTTAATTCATTACGAGGGTTTCAAATGGTCATACATAACTGTGCTTTTGAAATGACGGGAACAACACAAGACTGACGCAAACGCTCGTGCGCAAACTGTCAACGGAAGTTTATTGTGGTGTGCACACATATATACGCTTTTACAAGTAAAAAAAAAATACAGGTATCCCGAAAGACACAATTACAACAGCAACTTTGCTATCATATCAACAAGCATCAGTAGTATACTTGACCCAGTGGATCAGTTTTCCTTTGGTTTTACTTTCCTAAGAATTGCTTTTCTTTTTTTTGAAAAGCAAAACAGATGGGTCGCTCGCACAAGTCCCTTCTTTTCCAGATTCCGTGCAGTAAGCTTCCCACAGCTCCCTGATTAACTTATCTCTGGATTTCCGCAGAACCGTAGTCAGTTGGAAGTGAGGGTTGCATCTCTCGCACCTGGCACATTGTGCTGCCAGATTTCCAGGTGAATTAATCTGGCCACAGTTGCGGTTGTGCTGTCCAAGTCTCATTTCGACATCTGCCTGTCTGGCCCACATATGCTCGACCAGTTAAGCTAATCAAGCGAAACGTGGCACCTTCATGTTTCGAGCAGGCCATAAAAAAGGTCTTGCAGCCACAAAATGAAACGAAGCCTCAGCAACCAGGCAGCAAGACTGGAAAAAGTTGGTTATCCGAGACCCCTGCTTGTGTCAGAAGCAGAAAAAGTGCTTAAAAGATTTGTGAAAGGATCGGACCAAGTTAATCAAGGAGCTGTGGAAAGCTTACTGCATGGAATCGGGAAAACAGACTCGTGTAAGCGACCCATCTGTTTTGCTTTGCAAACAAGAAAAGCAATTCTTAGAAAAGTATTAACAAACTTAAAACTGATCCGCTGGAACGAAGTATACTACTGATGCTTGTTGATATGAAAGCAAAGTTACTGCTATAACTGTGTTTTTCAGGATATCTGTTTTTTTACTTGTAAAAGCGTATGTGTAGGCACACAGCAATAAACTTCAGCTGACAGTTCATGCACCAGTATTTGTGTCGTTCCTGTGTTGATCCTGTCATTTCAAAAGCGCGATTATGTGTGACCATTTAATTCCAAGATTCCAGTTTATCACAGATGATGCTCAGGTCAAATGAACATTCAGTGCATTAGAAAAGCTACCCTTAAAATTTTCGGCCTCCTTTGAGAGAGTGAATCATCAAAGAGTCAGCCGCAGTTCCGACTGTGAAGTGCTGCTCACATACAAAGCTGCCCGGTGAGGCCCCATTTTGTGACGCTGTAAGCGACCAGTCAGTTCGAAACCTGGATATGTCTCCAGCAGCTTCAACAGGGTAGTCCCCCCTGCTCCAAAGACCATTTCTAACAATTATAAGAATACATTTGATACTGGTGACATGTTTGAGAACCCGAAGCATTCCCACACTACATGGACAATGCTCTCGCACTGCACTGGCGGTGCTGCAGTACATAAGATGCAATGCTATTGTGCTGCATGTGCACTGCTGCCACAAACACCACAAACACAATACCAGAAATACCAACCTGCTCATAGACAAGCACAGCTGTTAGGCAGCAAGCACTCGTTGCTTTAGGCTTTACAGGACACAAATGGCTAAGGCTGTCATGCACTAAACAGTGCTGTAAAATGTCTATACAGTAGATTCCCGTTAAGACGAACTTGCTTAAGATGAACCCTTGGTTAAGATGAACAGTGGTGGTCATTTGTTTGGTTTCCCATAGAGTCAATGCAAAAAAAATCTGCTTAAGATGTACACTGCACACGTGCTAATTGGTTAAGATGAACTTTCACGACCAGCCGTGCCCAAGCCATGCAGCTTTACTCGACCATTCGAGCAGCATTTCAGCGGAAGGAAAGAAAAAAAAAGCTAAAACATTGAAAGCTTTTTTGCACCGCCGATGATCCATGCGACGCGGGGAGGCACAGAGACCTAACCACGTCTCCGTTGAAAGGGCGATTCTGTGAAAGCAGAACTGTCGCTGCTCCTCCCCTCTGCGGGCACTGAAAGATATCTTGGCAGGTTAAGTGATATGCCTACGCTTGTAGCAAGCAGACGATTTTCTCGACAGACACAAAAAAAAATGACAGACTGGGCAACACTCAACAGTGCCTGATGCACTGCACTAGTAGTGCAATAAATGCTTATGTTGCAATTATTTTTTTCCTAAAAGACTATTTCATGGCTTTGTTCACATATACAAAGTATTTGGACACACACTGCATGCTCGAACATCATTTTAAGAAGCACTCCTAATTAGATGAACTTCTGATAAGATGAACAGTCTTCATGGTCCCTTGGAGTTCGTCTTAAAGGGAGTCTACATTGTGTTAAGAGACAAAAAGGTTCTCAACACTAAGAGTTTATTTAAAACATTTTCATCCTTCGGGAACATAAAGACACAGAACTAACCTGTGTGGAACTAAGTGGAATGTCTTTCTCATAATATAAACTGCGCTTCCTTTTTTTTTTTGCATTTCTCACATTTTGCACATGTATATAAAATGCTCCACACAGAGGTTTGCCACATTTCATGAGCCTGAAGCTGCGTGCAAAGAGCACGTGATCAAGGTGAGCCGCTCTCAGAGGATGATCCAGCATAAATGCACCTCCAGATCCGGACAACATGCAAGGCCAAAACAGATGTTTTGAGTCCCACATCACCCAACAAAAAGAAGAGGGCAACATCGCCTGACCCACCTCGACAATGTGGACGCCCTGGCCGGCAAACAGCAGCAGGTGCAGGGAGCTGACCATGCTGCAGTCGTACATGGTGATGAGCTGGTGCTTGGAGGGCTGCAGGGCACTGTGGTACACCAGCCAGGGGTGCTCGTACACCGGCGGCACCCGGTGCAGCAGGGACTCCTCCGATATGGTGGCCCGCTTCTGGTCTCTGCACCAGTCCAACCACCACAGGGTGCAAAAGAAGCGATGCACCAGAGAAAAAAATGCGCATCAATTGTGCATGCATGGTGTGCATCATCATAATTATCCCCATCATCATCATCAGCAGCAGCAGCCTGACTACGCCCCCTGCAGAGAAAAAGCCTCTCCCATGTCTCTCCAACTAACCCTGTCCTTCGCCAGATGTGCCCACCGTATTCCCGCATAATTCTTTATCTCATCCACCCATCTAACTTTCTGCCATCCCCTGCGCTACGCTTACCTTCTCTTGGAATCGACTCCGTTACCCATCATCATCATCATCAGCCTGACTACGCCCACTGCAGAACAAAGGCCTCTCCCATGTCTCTCCAACTAACCCTGTCCTTGGCCAGTTACGGCCACCGTATCCACGCAAACTTCTTAATCTCCTCCGCCCATCTATCTTTCTGCCGCCCCCTGCTACGCTTGCCTTCTCTTGGGATCCACTCCATTACCCTTAATGACCATGGGTTATCTTGCCTTCGCATTATATGTCCTGCCCAAGCCCATTTCTTCCGCTTGATTTCAACTAGGATATCATTAACCCGCGTTTGTTCCTTCACCCACTCCGCCCACTTGAATTCTCTTAACGTCACACCTATCGTTTTTCTTTCCATAGCTCGCTGTGTTGTTCTTAACTTCAGCTGAACCCTCTTTGTTAGCCTCCACGTTTCTGCCCCACAGGTGAGTACCGGTAAGATACACCTGTTGTGTACTTTTCTCTTGAGGGATATTGGTAAACTGCCATTCATGATCTGAGAGAACCTGCCATATGCGCTCCACCCCATTCTTATCCTTCTAGTTATTTCCCTCGCATGATCCAGATCAGCGGTCACTACCTGCCCTAAGTAAACATATTCGGTTTGGTTTGGTTTATGGGGTTTAACATCCCAAAGGGACTCAGGCTATGAGAGACGCCGTATTGAAGGCCTCCAGAAATTTTGACCTCCTGGGGTTCTTTAACGAGCGCTGATATTGCACAGTACACAGGCCTCTAGAATTTCACCTCCATCGAAATTCGGCTGCCGCGGCCGGGATCAAACCCGCGTATTTCGTGTCAGCAGCCAAGCACCATAACCACTGAGTCACCGCAGCGGCATGTAGACATATTCCCGTACTGGTCAAATGTTTAGGGGAATCCCGCAAGGTGGAGTAGATTTGTAATAGAGTAATTATTCATTGGCATCCACCCGAGCACAGCCATGTGGCTACAGAGGAAAGCTATACAGCTTTCTCAGAAACTTTGTAGTTAAAGAAAAATTCGTCCTGGTGCGGGGTTCGAACCCGGGACCACCGCTTCACCGGAGCAGTCGCTCTACCAATTAAGCTAACCGGGGCGCGTGTTCGCCAAATGCAGCCGGTACAGCCAGCGATGACAGCGCCGCCCACCGGCAGGTAGCAGCCGCATTAAGGCTGGTTATAAATATTCATTCAGAACGACAGCTTGACATCCCTGCTATGGCGCAGTGGATTAGAGGCTCGTTTTGCGTATGGAAGGTCGGCCGTTCGACTCCGCTCTCTGTACTGTAGTTTTATTGTTTTTTTTAAATTCATTTTTTTCAATTATTTCCCTTTTAGGTCGCAAATCGTGATGCTTAGTGGCATATAACGCCGTTTAAGAGGATTTATTATCCCTTTTAGGTAAGGCGCAGTGACAATCTTCAGTCACCGTGATCAATTCACCGTGGTTTCAAGCCTTGTGGCTGTACAGGCTGCAGTTGGCGAATACGCAACCGGGACGGCAAGCTTATGGTATGGATGGCAAGAACTAATAAAAATGTGCAGCTACACATCTAAACCAACAGCACGTATTAAACCAGCAGTAGAATTCAAGCTGATTTCTACGCCTGCTGTTGTAGCACTTGGCCCATTGAAGTTTTCTAGCTTATGGCTCACTATGAGGCACAACATATTTGAGGGATATGGATAATTACAACCAGTCGGGGTTCTTTAATGCGCACCGACGCCGCACACAGACCTTTAGCATTTCGCCTCCACCGAAATTTTTCTGTTCTACCAGTAGACTTAGGTTCTCAGATGACTACACCTACAGCCAGCCTCCTGCCATTCAGGTGGCTAACATTGACTGAGAAATGAATTCAAAAATGCAGTTTTTCAACACTCTGAGGATTTCGAAGCAAAAGCTTCACTACACCATGCAAAGCCCAGGTCACGGACCGGAGGACCGTGACCTTCAAGCGAGCCAGAGGTCAGACCAAGAAGCAGCCGTGGTTTACCGTAAAAACCCGCATATAATACGAACCCGAATATAATACAAGGTGAAGTTTTAGAGACGCGAAATGGGAAAAAAAAAGTTTTACCCGCATATAATACGAGTGACGAAAGCTTAGAGAAGACATTTATTCAAATCGCATCCCGCACTTCAATCACTTTCTTCTTCAGTAGCGCTTTCTTCGGACATTTCTATGTCCGACAAATCATCCCAAATGTACTCATCTTCCGTGCCATCGAGGGTGTTCCGAGATGCCGCACTTCTTAAGCCCGCTTCAGCCGCCCGGTTGGCATCACTGCAGGCTCACCTGAGCGCATCCACTCTGTGTAGCACCGCTTGACTGCGTCCTTGAACGGTTTGTTTACACAACCATCAAGGGGCCGCGAAAGCTTCGTCGCGTTCCACTGCACGTGAAAAGGGCTTCTTTCTGTCGTGGCCTTCCACGAATGCTTCCTTCGACGACACCAAACTGCCTCCCGGCCGCACCGTTGCCGATGTTCTCCACAGCTAAAATCACTTTTCGCTCAAAAGCAGCTGAGTACTGGTTTCGAGACCCTGACATCGTGCTCCCCAAAACAATATCCACTTCACGAAGCATGCCTTACATGCGAGCACATGCGTTGTCAACAGGGACTCAGCTCACCGCAACCCCCCGGCGCACCCAACAAATCAACAAAGAAACGACGTCGTGACCAACGCTTGTCGTGACGTCGTTTGTCGAGAGTAACGAAGCCAAGCCGTAGCCACGCGCCAATAGCAAAGCCAAGCCGTAGCCACGCCGCAAGAACGAAACCAAAACTTCGAGCACCTTCGAAAACTTTTGTTCGGATCCGCAAATAGTACGAGGCGGAAATTTAGGACACTATTTACGGAAAAAAAACCTCGCATTATATGCGGGTTTTTACGGTAAGTATGGTGTCCTACCAAATGGCACCAAAGTCAAGATCAAAGGAAAGGAACTGAAAGGAGGGGATGACTGTGTGTCGATTCACATGACAACACAGCCTGCCTTAGTGGCAGGGTGGGCGCGGTGCCTATCCAGTGTTCAGAACACACTCAGCGTTACAGACGCCATGCCATGTATAGTTGGCCGATACGCCTTAGCTTTCGCTCTCTAACCAGGTTCAAGAGTAGTTGAACCAAAGCTAGTTTCTGTATCCTTTTTGCAAGAAGGAGTGCAAACTATTGACATTTTGAGTCTGTGTACACTAGATTCTCATTTATACGAATCTAGATTGTTCCAGCAATGCAACAGGCAGTAAAGCCAAAACATTTCAAATGTTCAAATGAGCATTGGAGAAATACCTAAATCTAAGTTCGCAACTTTTATCTGACATTCACTGCATGGGCATTATGAGGTAGGTTAGTTGGTAAGAACTTTACTAAGTCACTTAACTCTTTCCCTACCATGGGGGAAATGACCATTTTCTGAAGGCTTCAGTACATTTCTTTTTCCGGCAAAACTATTGCATTCAATATTGATTGCAATACCCAAAAACAGAGCTGAATGAAGGTGCTCTCTATAAATATACGTTTAAACAACAAATTCCATGTTGCAACAAAAAAATTTATTTCCTAAAAACGAGATTTTAGAAAAAAATTCAACAAAACTTGCAAAAACACGCTTGTATTTAAAAAGAAAAAAATGTTAAAAATTTTCTGAAATATGCAAAATGTTTGTTTCTCTATTGGCCACTCTGCAAAAAAAAATCATTTCTATGTTGAATAGTATTGTTGCTACAAAACTAACTGGAAACCCTATAGTTGTGCATCGGAGCACGGCCGCCTGTGTTTCAGGCTGGTTTCCATCATCACTGATGTGAAAACTGAATCATCTTCAGCACCTTGCAGCTCGTTGTTGCACAAGACGTCGATTAGATCACTCGCAGACGAAACGGAGTCCTGAGATTTGCTATGTCTTAGAGCGCGTGCCGCGCCAGCGGAGGCTGACAAGCGTCTTCGATGGTACCGCATCCTCTGAGTGCGTTCAAAAAATGCTGTTTTGTAGCGGTAAAAAAAACTATATCGGAAACAAAACTTCAGTTCTCCGGCTACAAGCCAGATGCGCATCGTGCCTGTAAGCAACGCGGAGGGCTCCGAAGTCGAGCGGCGAAGGCGTCACCTGCGGGCAACATGGCGAGCAATGAGCGCAGGTCCGCGTCTTCATTTCTTCGCAGCGCGTTAGGAAGTGACCCCTCACGGGACAAAAGAAAACTACATCGGAAACAAAACTTTGCTTTCTGGCCTACAATCTACATCTGCAGCGTGGTCATTAGCAATGCAGAAGGTTCTGAAATCAGGGAATGAAATGATCGTTAGCCCGCTAACGATGCTCAATGGGCGCGGTAGGGAAAGAGTTAAGTGGATATGGTAAGGTGGATCAGGTGAGCACGGGAAAGGGGGAAGGAGATGAGCAGGACGGTGACAGGCCCTCAGGTCACTCTAGATGACCGGACACTGTTTAGCCGCGGCGACTTTTGAGGCCCAGCCCAAGATGCAGAGCTGTAGCTCTGGCTGTGAGCTGCACAGAGCTGCCTCCTGCGATTCTAGCCTTGAAAGGGGTTTCAGTTTGTTAGGGCAAGTTTGGTAAGTGTGCTTAAAATCTGCTCTGGTGCTTGGGCATAACTAACAGGTTGGAGATTTGTCCCCCCATGTATGAGGGAGAGTATAGGAAAGGGGATGGCATGGTGGCGGTTTCTAATCGTCGCCATACCACCTGTTTGGTTTTGGTCAGGGAAGGGTGAGGATGGGGGTATATTTGGCGGGAGTTTCTATAATGCTGAGTATTGTCGTGATAGGTGAGGGGGGGGAAGGGCATAGTTGACAAGAGCTCAGGCTTGCTTGTGGGCTTTACGAGCTTAAAGGGCAACTGCAGCACTTTTCTGAGAATTTCGCGATATTCAAGGAACCAAATCTATGTAGGCTGTAGGTAAAGCATGCCAAGTGTTTTTGCACTAGCATTTAAAATAGTAACGTAATAGACGATTGAATTTTGCGCTTCTCCTCAATGCACCAGAGGAATGCAGCAAAACTCAGCGTGACGTCACGGAAGGTATGGTTTCAAATTACCGCTGTCGTCAGCCACACCCTGCCCTGACGCGTTAGATGCTGCCAAACAACTCTCGGCAGGGTTCGCCTTCGATGGCGTTGGTTTTTTTCCTTCACAGCAGGAGTTCGTGCGTTGGAAATGTACCGATCCCTTCGATGACGTCATCATGCGCCCCCCCCCACTTGGCGTTGTGCGCTGCGGAGAAGCTTGAAGGGCGTCCGGATTTTAATCAGCGATTACCTCACTATTTCAAGTGCTAGCCCAAAAAGACTTTGCATGCTTTACCTGCAAGTTTTACACATTCCACCCTCTTAAGCTCATTGATTTCTGAAACCTATGCAGTTTCCCTTTAACTAAAAAACAAAGTCTCGTCAAAGGACCACTTACAGGCAGGCAAATTGGACGCTGTTCTGGATCTTGCCCTTGAGCACACGCAGCACGTTGGGGTAGAGTCCAGCAGTTAGTGCCGCCAGCGTGAGCTCGCAACGATCCGAGCGGCTGTTGACTGCGAGGCCCCACTCCTTCTCGCCGGCAACAGGCGAGGGGTCCACACGCATGCACCGGATCAGCTGGCTCACAAATTCCACGCACTGCCCTGCAGGAAAGGGGGTGAGTGTCAAACTCAAGCCAAGTATTCATTTACATCAGATCGACGGGGGTACGACCAGACGAAAAGTGAAACCTATTTTGCTCGAAAGTAGCCCGGGCCCTCTTGTACACGGCAAACACAATGGGTCAGCTCAACTTGGCTGCAGTGGCTGCCCAAGTTCAGCAAAGTTCCACGGCACAAAACGTGCAGCGCCAGTTCAGGCAGTTCAAGTGCAGCTCGGCAGTGGCTGCTTCCAGAACGAATAGTAGAGCAGGCCTAGTCTCCTACTAGCCTTGGCGTCGCCACCAAATAGCAGACAGCTGCGTGCCACTGACATCCACGGCCGCCGAAATCTCGGACCACATGAAGAATTTGCAAACAGCACATCAGAATGAGAGTTGCCGCTTCCCGCCATTGGTAACCATAGCTTTCCCGAGTCACTCGGGTAAGCTCAGGCTAGTTCGGAGCACAAGACAAGATGACAAGATTCTTGCTCAAGGTTGGTACGTCTGGAGCAGTGCTTTCACACTAAAATGAGTATACGTGAAACTGGAGGTCACCTTCGAGCACACCTGCCATTCACCTCGTGAGCTGGTTTCACAGCGTTAACACTGCCAGCAAGTGCCCATGACCGAGCTGCAGAACAGCCTCCGCCGCGCTGAGAAAGTGATCAAAGAACGCTGTTAGGAGAAGTGCCACCTGCAGGGGCACGGTGCACAATTCAATATATCAATTCACAGATGAAACTGCATTCCTATATACAGCCCGATTTTTCTATATTTTTACACAGGATTTTCAAGATAATCTGTGTTAAATATGATCACTAATTCAAAATATCCATGCCTGATGCATCCAGGCTCAACGGTACAGCTTGGTTTTGGGTGGAAAAACAGCGCGAAAGGGACGGAAGACAAAGATGAAGGAAACCACACGGACAAGCGCTCATCCGTGTGGTTTCCTTCATCTTTGTCTTCCGTCCCTTTCGCGCTGTTTTTCCACCCAAAATCAACGTATACCAACTCACCCAACTTTCCGCGGCGGCTAGAATTTCTTTGGAGGAGAAATTCCAGAGGCCCGTGTACTGTGCGATGTCAGTGCACGTTAAAGAACCCCAGGTGGTCGAAATTTCCGGAGCCCTCCACTACGGCGTCTCTCATAGCCTGAGTCACTTTGGGATGCTAAACCCCATAAACCAAACCTAAACCAAACCAAACCTGGTGTGCACCATGTTAAACCGTGTCCACGTCATTGAGCATGACCAGTCAATGACCAGTCAATGACCAGTCAAGTGCCAGTCAATGAGCATGCACGACCAGTCAACCTACCTTTGCTCAGTTCAAGGCAGAAGGCATTGAGGCCGTTGCGCCGACAGAACGACTGCTGGTCGTTGGGGTCGTCTTCCAGGCCGTTCCAACGGCTGAAGATTTGAGAGAGGGCCACGTGGTCACTGCGCTGCGTCTGCTCGTAGCCTGCTTTCACCTGAGAGCGCCACGCAATAAATTGTCACATTCATGGCACAAAACATTTCCACCCCAATTCTCACTTTTTCCTACGCTTCACTCTCTCAGTTATGCAACATGTGAGATTCAGAGATATCTCATCCTTGCAGGCCAAGTCCCGGAGCAACACAACATGAGAAAATAACAAAAGCATAATAAGCAAATTGTAAGAACACACAAGACCAAGACAAAAACAAAACAGGAGACAAAGCAAACCCAGTTTACAAAGACAGCACAACAAAAAAAAACATTATAAAAGTCACAAGAGCAACCGAGAAACGTTACAACACACCGTGTTCATTTTAAAGCGGCTGGATGCCAACCGAAACATCTAGCAAGATTGAGGGTGTGCCAATATTCGAAATTTCGAATATGAATCAAATATCTTTGTTATTCAGACCATATTTGATTCAGGAAACTGATATGGTGGCGTGTTGTAAAATCGAGGTGAGCGTAACTGCAGCAAAACGCACCACAACCCCGGTTTGTATATCGTAAAGATGTCAACAACAGGCATTTTTATGACAGACATTGTGCCAACCCATTCAGCACAGCACGTAGAGGCTTTACAGCATGGGAGCATGGGCATCACCATATTTAGTCCCGTGACCATGCCGCCATCACTGGTCTTCGGGCCTTCTTGTTTCGACGACGTAAAGAATTACAGCCCTCTTGAACGCAGCCACGACTGATTGCCGAACGCTTACCGGACATGAAGTACTCGTGACAATTGACGAAAAAGGACAGTAAAAACTGATAACGAGGCCGGCAATCAAGTCAAATGCTCCATACAAAGACAAAGAGAAACCATGTGTGAGCGGCGTTAGCTTTTCAATCAGCTACTGACACTCCCCAGAAGTGCTGCTGTTCTAAGTGGCGGTGCCACCGTGACTGGAACAGCGGCCCTTCCATCAACTATGAACACTCCCATTAGCATCGAGTGCTCATAAAAGCAAGAAAAAAAATCTGAAAATCCTTCTGAACAGCGTGCACAATGGCAGAGTGACAATGGGTAGAGCCGCAGAGCAAAACATAAAATGTTAGCACACAGCAGAGTCCCTGATATCTCGTTTGTCTTAGCTTCATTGATGGTGCCATGCTTTGGATTTGATTGAAAGTCAACTCGCCCTCCACCAACTTCGCATTTTCAAATTAAAAAAAAAAATAGGTTAACTTAAAATCGTGTAAATACAGTATATACATTAGCAAGGGCAATATACAATATAACAGTCCTGAAAGCATGTGCTGAGGCAACGATCCCAATAATCGATGCAAGCTTACTAGCACATAGCTGGTGCGAATGTGTTTTATGTTTTACAGATTTTGCCATCATCCAAGCTCTAGCACACTTATCACTGTTTGCACCATGGGGAAATGCGAAAATAAGTGTGTCCACCGGTCGTAAAATTCATCAGAAAAGTGCTTCCATGTTTTTCACAGTCGTTAAGGGACTGAACATTTCTGACACCCAAGGTTCCTGCTCTACCAAGACATTCTGGGTGCTTAAAACTCATTTTCCTGACACTTCAAACAACATATGCATACCCCAAACAAAAATAACCAAATTTTCAGGCTTCTTTACTAAATTTTTGTATTTACTATCTTTACACTTGACACTGTCTTTAATTCCCTCATAAAGGAGTCAGACTTAAAAATAAAATACACAATCATGAACCATACCTGTTTTGCCTTGGAAGTCTTCTGAGTGTCCTTGTCGAAAAGCTTAGCAGACTCTGACAGGATAGCAGCGATGGCAACTACGGGGTCCAGGCAGCTAAAGCAAGTGCATAGAATAAAGACAGCTCATACACTAGTTGAAAGCATAACAACAGGAAAAAGAACACTAAACAAGGCATAGAGTGTAATTCAATAAATGTAATGAGGGCAAAAACATCACTCCAAGAAATACAAAAATATGCTGATAATATCGAATAGAAACGAGTAGTACCTCAAACATACACTTATATGGCGCACTTTTAAAGGAGCGTAGACACTTCACTCTTGGGTGCGTATTTTCTTGTTTGTAGTGATGCGTAAGGCATTATTATACAAGAATCACCATGTGGAATTCTCCTATGGAATGGGGTCGGCATGAGAAGTGTTTTGACAGGCACTCCAACTCAACATGACAGCAACAGAACTGCATGCACAGTGCACACCAAAAGGTTAAAGCACACCAGGTGACAAGTGACGTACGGTGATGGTAGATGCCCAAAGAAACGGATGCACACATTTATGACAGAACCGAAGTGTCTGTTCAAATGAACTGGGTATCAACTAGATCTGACTGACAGCCACAAACAGTACTGCTGTTTCATTCAGCTTTATGATGCTTAAGTGACTGAGGCTTACCACGCACCAAGCACAGGGATAAGAGTGCTAAAAGCACACAAGCTTTCAAAAATTGTTGCCTGTTTAAGGGGGGACATGGGTCTTAGAGCATTTTTTTTTATTTACAGAGCAAATGCAATGAAACAGCACAGACTTATTCAGTTTTTTTCTGCTGATTTCAAATATGCAATTTGTTTATTTCTAAACCAATTAGTTCCTGACATAATAATATATATCATGCCATTGTCTGCTCAAACAATAGAAAAAAAATGGGCCACCAGAAATTTCATTTTAATACGTGGGTAGATACTTCAATGTGTGAGGAATGCAACGCTGGAAGCAGTTTTCAGTTTTTTGTCTGTGTGGACAAATCGGCTTAATAGTTAGTTTCATGTGTGCCATGTGTTTTCTGGCACTGTATGTCTGGTTAACTCCCTTGAAAACTAACTATTAAGCCCATTTGTCCACATGGACAAAAAACTGAAAACTGCTTCCACCATTGCATTCATTACTCACACATTGTAGTATCTACCCACATATTAAAATGAAATTTCTGGTGGCCCATTTTTTTCTATTGTTTGAGCAGACAATGGCATGATATATATTAATATCTCAGGAACTAATTGGCCTAGAAATAAACAAATTGCATATTTGAAATCACCGGAAAAAAACTGAATAAGTCTGTGCTGTTTCATTGCATTTGGTCTGTAAATAAAAAAAAATGCTCTAAGACCCATGTCCCCCCTTAAGACATGCCCTTCTTTGCAGGGAACACATGACCTGCGACCAATCTACGACTGCAGAGCAAGCCGGGGTCGGATGTGTGGTGAAAATGACAGGAAACAGGAAACAAGAGCCGGATGCAAGAATGAGGCTCACGCACCCGAAGAGAGCAGAGTAGATGATGGCCTTTGCCAGCTGCGGAGCCGTCGCGAAGTGGATGACATAGTGACCCAAGTCGGTCAGCTCTTCATTGGCATCCATCATGCCCATTCCCTGAAGGTCCTTGATGGCCTTTTCGATCCGCTCCGGTGCGGGCGGGTCTGGGGCCAGCACAAGGATGTCCTTCACATTCCTCGCGGGGCAGAACAGCTGCACAAAAACACACACAACAGAAATTCAGGGGGCACCTTGATGATCTAAAGTGCACGAGTGCATGGGCAACTAACTTGGACTGGCTAGTCGTGACTAATTCAAAGAGTATCAAGAGTTTTTACTGTGCACGCGCTTCAATGGGGGTGGAGTTAGGGAATTGAGAAACTTCATCACAATGAGGGATTCACTACATGAAGGTTAGTTACATCCAGGTTTGACTGTATAACAAAGAAATCATTTTAAAAACAACTATTTGTGAGTTATTTGTGAGGCAGAAAAAATTTTCCTGCTCTTAAAGTAGCTGATGGCGAGGCTACATACTCGCCAGGAAGTGTGTTCTGCGAACGCTCTCCAATAATAGTGCACACTTGAGTGACACCTCAGTAGTGCTATTTCGCTTCGCCAGAGTACACTTATTGCAAGTGACACTTCCCATTAGTGCACCTGACATGCTACTTGACGAGGATATTACATTGCAACATAACCCAAAAAACGTTGACACGTTGCCCTGAATTCAGCGTCAAATAGTAAGCTTTTACGTTGCAATCCTTTCTTTCCTCTATGCCTTTCCAGATTCTTGCATTTGCATTTAGAGGAACCTCCTTGCAACTTCTCAGACACCTTAGAGTGCTTTTGTCAGCCATTTCCCGGCCTTCAGGCCTTACCCTCCTTTGTAGCAAAGGCCCACACAGTAACCACACCACAGTAATGCTGCCACAGTAACTGAGTTAAGGGGGGAAGAGGGTCTTCAAAATAAATTTTTATAAATGAGTCACAACTATGAAATCTTCAGGGAACATGCATTTCTACGTGCTGATTCCAAATACGTAATTTAATTTTATGCACAAGTCGTTGTGCACTTATGCAATATGTTAGATAACTTTTGCCCTTAGCTTGAAAGAAATTCTACTGCAGGAAACTTGTTAGATTGCATGCCATTGGTTTCTCTTGACAGCAAGCTATGCAATAAGGGTAAAATTATCATCCTGCCTGTTATACAAGGCCAGTTATATGATTTTGAAATCCATCAGTTTCTTCCAGTTTGCGAAGTGGCAAATTCAAAACCCTGTAACTCGAACTTCTATGATAGGCACGATAATAATTTTGCCTTATTGCATAGTTTGATGTGAAGGCAAGCCCATGGCGTGCGTCCTAGCAAGTTTCATGCAGCAAAATTTATTGAAGGGTCTTGGCAAAAAGTTACCTAACATATCATATAAGTGTACAAGGACTTGTTTTACATAAAATTAAATTACATATTTGGAATCAGCGTGTAAAAATACACGTTTCTTGAAGTTTCCATTATTGTGACTTCATTAACAGAAACTTTTTTTTTTCTGAGACCAGCTTCCCCCCTTAAGGGGGGACACGGGTCTTAGAGGTGAAAAAATCGTCAAAAAGCGATTTTTTGAAAATGCTATTTTCGAAATCTGCTGCCAATTCCTCACCAGTCTGCAAAATTTTCATGCCTCTAGTATCAGTAGTTTTCGCGCAGTACCAATTTATATCGCCGATGTCGACTGAATCTGATCCGAAATTGACATCAAAATGGCACTTTTTCCGCGGCCCGCAGCTCCTATTCTATGCATGCTATCGGGGCCATCTTGGTCTCGTTTGAGAGAGCGGCCTTTCCTCTCCAATTTCCCGCCTCCGATGTCTCCGTCCGCTCATTGGTTCGAGAGAAAAAAAGCGCCAAAAAAAAGATGCGACGCGCAACCTCATTCGTTGCTGAAGGCACGTGACGCGTGTGCGCTAGCGGATTGGCTGAATCTGTCTTCGTCGTCTGCAAGACGCTCGCGGCCGCGGCACACCCGAGTGCCATTTTGTTTTTGTTGACATCGACGCTGTGCACGATGAATCGCAGTTCAGTAAAATTTCGCGCCAGACATCAGTTCGGGAAGAAGGTGAAGCGTTCGTTGAGCGAAAACTTCAAACCGCGCACCGCCTCACCGCACTGTGCCCAAGAAGAAGAGCTTCACGCGCCCAGTGACGGGGCCGCCGGCACTGCCGCGCTAGGCCTCACGGACCCGACACCCGCAAGCGATACCATCAGCGGCTGCGTACGCCACGACACGGTATTTTTACAACCATCTGAAGCAGAAGAACGCAAAAAAAAAAGCAGCGGAAATGGTAGATAAGCTTTCGGGAACGGCAGCAACAGATCGGAAGAAGGAGCTTCTTGCTGACAGCGACGACGCCGCGGTTCAACTGCACGACGGGACTTCGTTCACGATTGTGTGTTTGAATTCTGTGAACGCTCTGCTCGAGATCGCGAAGTGCAGATCCTGCTCTGGAGTTCTTAAAATAATGCGGGATGAACGTGAATATGGCCTTGCGGTCAAGCTGCACATTGTGTGTGAAGATTGCGGCGACTCGTCGTCGACATGGAGTTCGCCGCGCGTCGAAGGTACGCAAAAAGTGAATCCTTTCACCGTGAACGTCCTCGCCACGCGTGCGATGCTGGCCACTGGCAATCGCCAAACAGCATTAAAGGGACCATGAAAAGAATTAAAAGCCGCTTGCAAATGTTAGAAGTGATGCTCAGAAGCATTGACACCAAGTATGAATCTTCGGAACTGAGCCGGCAATTTATTATGAATTTTTAAAAATCGTGTTTTTTAAATTTCGCGGGCCGCTTGGTGTCTTCGTAGGGAGCAATTCTGAAACCAAAATCGGGAAAACAGACGTCACTAGTCCCATGACGTCGGCAGGCCACCACACGCTGTCATTCGCTAGAGCCGCGGCAGCTTCGACGTCACGGGCACACTTCCGGTAGCGGTGAACATCGTCTGCTCGAGCGGCCGCGCGACCCCCTCGGGCAAGCACGAGCGAGGGCATTGCCTTCGCGCATATGGTTTTAATTTACCTCTGCCGCCTCTTTCTATCGCGAGTTCGGGAGCCAAGAAAGCGCAGAGACCGGAGAGACGCTGCCGACACACGCTGCTCCTCGGGAGTGGGACAACCGGAAGTCGTAAACCGAACGTCAGCGAATGACGTGTTCATGGGCGGAGCCCAGTCCCGGAGCTGTTTTCTTTATTTTTGTATGGTACCCCGCGCGTACGAGTTGAGGGGGGAGAGGAGGAGCGTGATTTTTAATCTCCTATAACTTCGTTGTTATTGATGCTAGCTCAAAAATTCTTGCGCTGGAGTGACGAGTGATGAATTGCCTATCTTTACGTAATCTCAATAAATTTGTTTCACTGTCTCTTTAAATGATATTTTTTTCTTCAATGAATATCAGCGGTCGGGGTCTGCACACAAAAACGTGGCAGTCGCATCTGAAAAGCAAGCTGATGCCTGCTGCTAGTCGCGCGGCGCGAAAGCTAACCACGAAGTGCGCGCAGCCCGTTCGCGAACTTTACTCAATACTGAATGTGAGTAATCCCGGCAATATCGCCGTTTCTTACGACGGGTCGTGGATGACGCGCGGGCACACTTCCCGCATTGGCGTCGGGGCAGTAATTGAACTGTTCAGTGGCCTGGTGCTTGACTATGTCGTGCTGAGCAACTTCTGCGCCGGATGTGAGTCAGGTCCAAATGAAGATGACCCTTTGTATGAATCTTGGGCAGCCAGCCATGTGTGCCAAAAGAACACAACAAAAAAGGCAGGAGAGATGGAAGTGGAGGCCGCCCTGATCCTGTTCAAGAGATCCCTCGAGCGCCACAACCTGCGTTACACAACCGTACTTAGCGACGGTGACAGCAGGACCTACCTTGCATTGGAAGAAGAGAAGGTGTATGGGTATATACTAGGGGTGTGCGAATATTCGATAATTTCGAATATTCGATCGAATAGCACGGTATTCGATATTCGCTTCGAACCAAATTCTCGGTATTCGAAATTTCGAAGTATTCGCCTCGCGCGAATAGTGTTTCTGGGGCGCTTGCCCTCTTGCTTTATGTGGTTTCAGTTCCGAGTATTGCCGCATAGATGGCTTTTTTTTATCGCGCTTTCAACGCTCGGGGGTCAGTCAATACACGAATCACAACCAGGTCGGGGTGCGAACCCAGCTACAAACGAAATAAAGGTGAGGGCGACGCGCTCTTGCAGAAGATCCTGCGTTCTGGCCGTCTCCGAGCCTCCCCACTAAGGCTGCCATAAGCCGCGTCGCTGCCACCGTGTCCAGGCAGACGCAAAGAAGGAAGAGCACAGCCATCAGTCGTCTAAGCTTCAAAACAAGAAACCTCAGTTTACTGTTGTTGTTGTTGCGACTGAGCGAAGGATGAAAAGGAAAGTGCACGGGCCTGCCAACTGGCTCAAGCCGAGCCACCACCGCTGCCACGTGCAGATAGCGGAGAGTTCAAAGATAAGAGGAAAGAAAGAAAAAAGACGCGCGTCACACAACCCAACAACCGCGTCCGCCGCGGCGGACGCTGGCTGGAAAATCAGATAAGCACCGAAGCCTCTGGCTGGAAAATCAGATAAGCACCGAAGTCCTCTGGCTGGAAAATCAGATAAGCACGGAAGCCTGGCTGGAAAATCAGATAAGCACGGAAGCCTGGCTGGAAAATCAGATAAGCACGGAAGCCTGGCTGGAAAATCAGATAAGCACGGAAGCCCCGCTGCTCCACGACCTCTCGATTTTTTTCCGTTAGAGTTGCGGAAAAGATTACCAGATAGGACAGATGCGAAGATAAACACGCAGCCCTACCGCGCTATCGCTTCACCCAGTCAGGTGACGAATCATGTGTACGGAACACGAGTGACCGTTCTCGGCAGCTTTCAAGCAAGCCATCATATTACCGGCGGAGGCGCGAAAAATTCAGCGGCAGCGCGGGGATTCGATGTCGCCGAAGTGTATACTTACATCAGCCAATGGGAAGGGCGCCTTTAGCGTGCGATAACGCTAAGCTTATTGTGCACCCGTGGAGGATTACTGCCGTTAACGCTGGGCATCTACGACTGGCGTCTTTTCTTGCTATTCTGACTGCTTGCGCGTTGATGGAACGGAACGCCGCCGCCGTAATCAGGGCATTGAGCCATCTTCGGTGGTGTGCCGAACTCCGTCCGTCGCCGCAACTCGGGCACTCTGATACGTTGGAGGCTGAGAGCATTCTTGATGGAAGCGCTATGCTGAGTGCTGCTCAGAGGTACTACCAGGGACAATTTTGCCAGGACGCGCGAGCGGTGCGAATGACGTTTCGCTTGCGGCGCTAGAGTTTTGTACAGCCGCTTCCATTTTTGCTCGAGGGAATATATGCTAGTCTGGGAATGTAAAAATTGTTCTTCCAGTATAAATTGCCAGTAAAAATTGTTCTTCACTCTAGGTGTTAAAATTTTGAACTGTAGTTTTAAATAAAGCCTCAGTGCAGTGTGTAATGGCATCGTGTGTTGGGAAAATAAATGGTTTTGGAAATGCCTACTGTCACTCAGCCTCTTTTTAGTGCCAGAAGTACTATTCGAACTATTCGCTTCGAAATTATTCGAAGAAAATCGCTATTCGCTTCGAATTCGCTTCGAATCAAAAAACCACTATTCGCACACCCCTAGTATATACCCATAAGCAAAGAGGACTGCGTCAACCATGTGGAGAAACGCATGGGTACTGCTTTGCGGAATGCAGTAGCCAAGAACAAAGGCCCTGGCTCCAAAAGCCTCAGTGGAAGAGGCAACCTAACGGGAGACCTCATAAACAAAATGAGCTCCTATTATGGATGGGCTCTAAAAACCCACAAAGATGTAGATTCGATGCAGAGGGCGGTGATGGCGACATTTCATCACATCACGTCCAATGACGCAAAGAGCAACCACACATTTTGCCCAACGGGGCCGAACTCCTGGTGCAAGCAAAATGCAGCAAAAGCCAGGGGTGAGCCAGCACCAAAGCATCCCAGGAACCTGCCCCCCTATGTTTGTGAGGCCCTGCTTCCCATATGCCAACGCCTTTCAGACAAGAAGCTGCTGGAGCGATGCTTGCGTGGCAAAACGCAGAACAACAACGAGAGCCTGCATTCGATGATATGGGCACTTGCTCCGAAGCACACCCATGCCTCACTGTTTGCGGTGGAGGCTGCTGTAGCCGAAGCTGTAATAAAATTCAATGCTGGGAATGTGACGGCATCAACAACGATCCTCGGAGAGCTGGGCTTGAATCCAAGCAACGAGAGCGAAAAGCGCATGCTGGAGAAGGACCTGCGCAGGAGGAAGGCATCAGCACGCAAGCGTGCAGAGAGCGAGAGCACGCAACGGGCCCTAAAAAAGCGCCATGGTGGTGGCAAAAGCCAATCAGATTATATGCCTGGTGCCTATTAGCTCTTTTTGAATGTAAATATGTAAATATTTTCAGCTTTTCTTGATTAAATATTGTTCTGCTTGTTTTTTGCCATTTTCTCAAATCTGTGTTTTGTGTCAAGTTCGAAGTTTGCTCAAGGTGTATCTCTGCACCTAGAGCAGCTAGAGCTACAATTCTTTTTGCATTGTGCAGCTGGAAGCATAAGGCATGCAACGCTGGGAACAGATTTTTAATTTTCACCTTTCAAATTTTTTTATTTTCTTGTTTTTTTCTTCACTCTAATGACCATGTTGCAAGTACCAAGTTCATTAGGCTGCTAAATCTATATTATCAACTTAAACTGAAAACTGCTTCCAGCGTTGCATTCCTCACACATTGTAGTATCTATCCACATATTAAAATTAAATTTCTGGTGGCCCATTATTTTTCTATTGTTTCAGCAGACAATGGCATGATATATATTATCTCAGGAACTAATTGGCCTAGAAATAAACAAATTGCATATTTGAAATCAGCAGAAAAAACTGAATAAGTCTGTGCAGTTTCATTGCATTTGGTCTGTAAATAAAAAAAAATGCTCTAAGACCCATGTCCCCCCTTAATAGTGGCTGCGTTTGGGCGAGTTTTGTCCCCCCAAAACTAGACGGACAATCCCTTCAATACACCACACATTTAATGCACGAGACAACACGGGTGAAACAATGAGCAAAGCCAGTGCACACACCTTGCAGTCAAGGACCACCCTCGTGAGGTCGATCGCCTGCATCTCGGGCAGCGCAAACTGCTCTCGGGACGCCAGGTCAGCGCGCGTGTACAGGTGGAACGACTCTCCGGGTCGCAGCCGACCCGCCCGGCCCATCCGCTGGCGGGCGCTCGACTGGGACGTGGGGAAGGTGCCCAGCAGGCTGACACCGGTGGACGGGTCGAAGCGCTGCTCCCGCTGCAGCCCCGCGTCCACCACGTACACCACGTCGTCCACCGTGATGGAAGTCTCCGCCAGGTTGGTGCACAGGACCACCTTGCGCACGTCTGCCGACGGAATGCGGAAGAGGACGATGGCACACTGCTGCAGACCTTGGTTCCATCTGGTATACAAGAGCCGCGTGAAGAGTCTCTAATCCACATGAAAAAGGGCTGCAATAAAGTAGGCATTCTTAACCTGGTTCCTCTGGAGCCCTTGGGTTCCTTGGAGTTTGGATTATGGGGGGTTTAAACACTGGTCTTGAAAAAAAAATTTTTTTTAATGAAGTCACAGTTATGAAATCTTCAGGGAATATGTATTTTTGTGTGCCGATTCTAGATATGTCATTTAATTTCATGTAAAACAATTCCTTGAGCACTTATGCACCTTTTATGCTAGTATTTTGAGGAGAGTTTTGAAGAAAATTTGCTGTGGGAAACTCGCTGAAATGTATGCCATTGGGTTCTCTTGACACCAAGGAATACAATAAGGGTGAAATTGTCTTCCTGCCTATCATAGAACTTAAGTTATAGAGTTTTGAAGGTGTCGCTTCAGAAATAAGAAGGAAAGTGTGTATTCCTGTTTCTGAAGTGGCAGCTTCAGTACCCTATTAGTCGAGTTCTATGAGAGCCAGAATTATAATTTTACCCTTATTGTATTCCTTGGTGTCAAGAGAACCGAATGGCATACATTTCAGCGAGTTTCCTGCAGCAAATTTTCTTCAAAACTCTCCGCAAAATAGCATAAAAAGTGCATAAGTGCTCAAGGAATTGTTTTACATGAAATTAAATAACACCTAGAATCAGCGCACAAAAATACATGTATGTGCCCTGAAAATGTAATCACTATGACTAAATTAATAAAATTTTCTTTTCAAGACCAGTGTCCCCCCTTGACGTCCCAAAGCCATTCAGGCTATGAGGGACACCGTAGTGGAGGGCTGCGAAATAATTTCGACCACCTGGGGTTCTTTAACGTTCACTGACATTGCACAGCACACGAGCCCCTAGAGTTTCGCCTCCATCGAAATTCGACTGCCGCAGCCGGGATCGAACCCGCGTCTTTTGGGCCAGCAGCTGAGCACCATAACCACTGAGTCAACGCAGTGGCTCTGGTTTCTTGGAGTATTACAGCAAGTTTTTTTCATTATACAGCCAGTCATTAATACAGTAGACTATTCAAGATGAACTCGAAGGGACCCCTAAAATTTGTCCGTTGAATAAGAGGATCACCTTATTAGAAGATCTCCTAAACTGCCCAACAGTCTAGCCATGCTTAAAACGGAACTGAAAATTGCTTTTGAGAAAAGGAAATTGCACAGTAACTGTCTCGCTTATCTTGGTGGACACCCAAACCACACCATAAGGAAGGGATAAAGGAGCGAATGAAAGAAGAAAGGAAGACAGATGTGCAATAGTGGGGGGCTCCAAAACAATTTCAGCTACCTGGGGAGCTTTACTGCGCACTGACACTGCACAGCACACACGGGCACCTTATTGCCTTTCGCCAGCATCAAACGCGGCCATTGTGGCTGGGTAAATCTATTGATCAATTGTCTTTTCTTTTCTCTTGTGTCGGTCCTTCCGCGCTGTGGCTGTTACCTACCCTGTGAGTAGGTTTACAGAGTGTTTCCGTCTGCCGCAGGCCACGGTGATCTTTGCAAAATTGCATCAGTTGAAAATTTGGCTCCCGCCAAACTGTAAGCCCCATGTCAACAAGCAGGTGCATTCCATGCCTTTCCATCCGGTGTTGACAATGAATGCATGTGCCACATCGTGATCTGGCAACGTCCGAGCTCTGCACCGAGCGCAGCTGCCCTGCCTCCTCCACTCCTCACAAAATCGGAGCGTGGGGAAGCTTTTTTTGCGGGGGGGGGGGGGGGGGGGGGGTGCTCGCTCTTGCAAGGAAACATTCTTTTATATTTTTTTCCTTGCTTGCCTAATAGCATCAGGTGGCCTCTCCACGAATAGCATCACACTGAGTTGCCATGATTTGTGGTTGCTTTAAAAGTTCACCTTAACTCAGATACACGCAAAATGGCTTGACTCACAAAACTATAGGCACCAAATTTTTGTTTGCATGATTTCTTCTTTCGAATGATGCCTTAGACATTAATATAAACTTAACACCCCATGATATTCGCCTATGGCCACTACATAATTTACAATGTGTGTGGGCATAATTTGCGCGCCCCACTCGGATGGTATTTGCACACACTCTTTTAATTAATGCCCACATGCGGAACTGGTTATTCCCCACTTTACATTCATAGATCCCTGGGAGTCTTCATACCGCTCCTGGCACAGTGGTGCAGCGGTTAAGCAATCTGTGTGGTTAAGCGGTTAAGAGGTCTGTGCTTCACATATAACAACTCAGACTGACCTGGAGGTGGTGTATCGAATATCCTCTGCTGCTCCCTGTACCGCAGGTGAGAGTGGAGTGGCAGAATCCACTCGTGAAACCTCGCCGGGGCCACCTTGCAGAGTTCCTTGCGGACCCAGGTGATCTCGCTCCAGCCGGGCAGAAAGCAGAGGACTGCCCCAGGGGGCTTGGTCTCCATGATGAACGTCAGGATGTCGGGCACAATGCGCACTGGGTCAGAGGCAGCCTGAGTGGACAGTTAGAACGTGCGGATTTCTAACACATGCTTCCTTCACCACACTGAACAAAAAAAGATTGCCACAATCAACACTTGATATACCCAGGTAGCATCGAACATTAGAATACTGTTATAAAAATGTTATGTAAGTTGCAGTAATGTTACATGTTGCATTGTAACTTTACATTAACATTAAAAATTAACATATAACGTTCTAAGTTACATAGGAAACGTTACTTTCACGTTCTCAACAAACATTGTTTTAATATAATCTTCTAAATTTTGTTATAATGTTAGAGTCGCAACTATAACACAACATTGCAAATATATTTCGAGCACAGATTTCCAGACATTTTCTCACTGTTCTTAGAGTGAAGATGTTTTTCAACTAACAGTACCTTGTAACCACATCTCTTAGATAGTACTCTCCATAGATTACATGAAGAGCCCCATTATTTTGTCACAAAACTTTAGTTATTACCCATTCCCCACTGTCACTCATGGGACATCCCGCAGTAGCGAGTATATAAGCTCAACGGCATGATATACGTTTGGAGGTGAGTGAATACGAGTTGCTGTGCTGTAGTGTGTCGCTCTTGTTGTTGGTTCTTGCAAAGCGTTGTAATCTGTGTGTCGTCACCACTGGCAGGCCTGCATGCTTGTGCGGGGCTGCTTCACCATTTTCGGGAAAGTTCCATTTATGTTGTTTACATGTTTCCTGAATGTTTGGGGAAGGTTATTCGAACATTTATATGTAAAATTACAAAAACATTAGAAAAAAAGGACATTAAGTATACATTGAAATAACATTTGAGCATAACAAAAATGTAACATTATCGCAATGTTTCGGTGCTACCTGGGTAACAGACACAAAGGAAGCCAAGATTATGTGAATTTCAATTAAGGGGAGCCTTTTTAACGCCTCTGACACTGAGACCAAAGCATCAGATCAAATGAACCTGATGTTTAAACTAAGAGAGTATTAATTAACGAGAATTTAAAGCAATGGTGCAATGTCCAGCAATGGTGCAAAAAGATAAGCCAGAGACAGACAGGAAAGTATCAAAACTCTATAGTGTGCTTGGAGGGATAGTATTTGAGAGCTTCATCTATTGATATGACTGACAAAGAAATGTCTTTTGTTGGCAGGTGAGAGGTTTTTCGTCTTGATATCTTTGATGTTAGTCTGAGCTTTTCTTTTCTTTCCTCCAGACGCTTTTGCTTTCAGAATGGTTACATGCGCAACTGTTTTACGTTAATTATAGCTAAAAATTACGTAAATTAGTAAATTATAATCGAGTCATTTGTGTTCATCTCCTACCACTCCTCTCTCCGCACTTCTGGCGGAGCTGACTCAGTGGTTAGGACACTCAGATACAGTCGACGACCGATTTTTCGGACTCTCTAGGGACCGCGAAAACGAGCGAAAAATCGTGCAATCCGGAAAATCAAATTTCACCGAAAAAATCACTAACTTATCACCAATATGCCGGAGGAAGCGGCCAGTTGTATTGCACACATTCTAAAGCATCACATGACTATATTTCGCTGCGCAACATACCGTATGAACGCGTATAAGGGCCGCAATTTTTTTCCAGATTCGAGGGCTAATTTTCAGGGTGCGGCCCATATACGCGATGTGCGAAAAAAAAAATTTAAGTAAAAACACACCAACCAGGGAATGAGCGACATTTATTCTATGCTCAATCGTCACTCGCGCACGCTCATCCCAAAAGAAGCCTCGCAGCATGTCCGCTGTGAACGCATAGCCGTTGTTCCGCACTTCCATCACATAGCAGCTCTTCTTCCAGTTCGGGAAACTCGCACGGCTTGCCTCGGGAAAGCGCGCTTTTTGCAGCTTGTGTTTCTCTTTAGGTTGCACCATCATCGGACGCACTTCCCGGCCACGTCGAATTTCCCGCCCGCCACACGGTTACAGTGTTCGAGAGCTGCCTCCCGGCCGTGTAGCTTAAGGTGCTTGCCTATTGCGCTAAAACTACGAAGCTCAGCGGCAGCACGCGAAGGCCACAATCACAACTATTACCATAGAGAAAGATATTCTTTCTCTATGCTATTACGGCGAACGCGCTCACATGCTACAAAAGGCTGGAGCTGGCGATACTGATGCCGATGTGAACAGCGGAAAATCGCGGCGGAGAAAAAAGTTGATGATGATGATAATGGTCACGGCCTCGGGCGCCATCCATAGACGGCACTTGGAAGCTCCTGTGTGCGCGCGTGGCCTCTGCGAACGGCAAGGCGCCGGAGCAGATCGCGGCGTCCACGGCGCGCGCGCAGCCTCCGCGATCGTATTCGCGTTCCGTATTCGGGACGAAAGACTCGGCACAAATGAGTTCCGTGAACTCAGACTACGGTTCAAGTTCGTGCGGCGGAAGACATTCAAGAACAGTACAAATTCGAAAACATGCGAGCGCAATGTGCCGACTCGCGCAGAATTTCAGCGTCGCAAGTTAAGAGGCTCCCTTTAAGCTTGAATTTCGTTTTGTTTGATCAAGTTTTCGATCTCTCCTGCAGTTTGAATTAATGAGGTTCCCGTGTAAACATTATATGGTGGCTTGGGTACTGGCGGCGAGTGGGAACGAGGTCCGAAAAATCCGAGTGGTCAGTTGCGGTGCGTCCGAAATTTCAAGTGCTCTTACACATTGGCTCTATGGGCCATGTCGCGGTGCCGCGAAAAAGTCCGAATAATCAAGCTTGTCCGAAAAATCAGGCGTCCGAATTTTCGGTCGTCGACTGTACCAAGCTTAAGGGCTCAGGTCCGATTCAGACCTCAGTGGTCACGGCTAAACACAAAATGCGCTCATGTGCTGTGCGATGTCAGTCCAAGTTAAAGAACCCAGAATGGTTGAAATTAATTTGGAGCTTTCTACTAAGACTTATGTCATGGCCCATGCGTCGCTAGGGGCATTAAAACCAACAGTTTTTCTTTTTTTGTACTTCTTTTGGATACACAGCAAAGGCAGACAATGCCCATGTCAACCATCACCACACTTACCTTTCGCAGTGCATCTTGGGACACCAAGTTGTCAGCCACGAGGTCCTCGAGAAAGTACTGAGTCACGGGATACATCTTCCCAGGAATCGTGATGATGGGCGCACCATCGAAGTACTCGGAAAACTTCTCCGCATTGATAGTGGCGCTCATCAGGACAACCTGTTAGGTGCACCAAGAAAAGTGTCAGCCTGTCAAAAGTGAAGCAAAATTTCATTAACTAGAAGTCATCAGGACCGCAACCAGCCAAAAAAATTACGTGTTCTCAATGTGAGAGCATTAGAAGCTGTTGGTGTCATAACCGGAAGAACAACACATCCCTCCAGCCAATGAAACCCACCGCGGTGGCTCAGTGGTTACGGCGCTCGGCTGCTGGCCCGAAAGACGCGGGTTCGATCCCGGCCGCGGCGGCTGAATTTCGATGGAGGAGAAATTCTAAGAGGCCCGTGTGCTGTGCGATGTCAGTGCACGTTAAAGATCCCCAGGTGGTCGAAATTTCCGGAGCCCTTCACTACAGCGTCCCTCATAGCCTGAGTTGCTTTGGGACGTTAAACCCCAATAAACCAAACCAAACCTTCAGCCAATGAGAATTAACTGGTCTGGTGACGACACAATCCCTCCAGCCAATCACCGAATTTTATGACTGACGCACAGTTTGCCCAAGGAGACTTCTATGCTATCGCATTAAAATGGGACCCAGGCAAAAAATTTCATTGTGAGAATGCATTACCCCTATTGGACGAACTTTGCGATTAATTGAAGTAATCAGTGACGTCAGCAGCCTAACCGCCTAACCACGGCACACCACTCAAAGGAACTGCGCAGGCTGGCATGGCGCACAGTCAGCCATCAGTGGCATGAAGCAAGAATGGTCACATCACTGTACACATACTGACACTGCTAGGGGCGGGAGGTGCTTGGCTGCTTGTGCCTCCACTAGACACTTCCTAGATGAAGTACCATCAGCATGTGACACTGGAACTGGTGTTCCCTGCAGCATTGCATTGCAGTGAAGCACATCTTCTCTGCAGGCACATGCTTCAGAGGACCCTGAGCCGTATCCTGGAATGGTTTTTGAGCTGGTAGTATTAGGAGCGAGGGTGCTTCGCATATCAAGCATCGGCATTGCTCTGCTGTGCCATCTCGTGGCTTTGAAGGGCAATCGCTTCACCAGGGGGTGATGCACTGGGAGACGTTCGCTTCTGCTTGCGTCATCCCGTGGGCTGCCTCTCTGTCTTCGCAAGGGTCGTTGCCCAGGGAACTGACTTCTTGCTTCACGCAGCGCATGCATTTGTTTCTGGCATGACCTGCGGCCATGTCGTACTGTCCGGTATCGTGACGCAAGGTGGTGCGGACATTACGATAACATGACTGCTCCAGAAACAGTCCTATATTATCGCTTGCAAGCGGAACATGAGGAGCGGCGAATTCCGCTATTTTTAAAGCCAGTTTTTCACAAAAGGCTTATTTTTTGAAGTTCGCGGACTTTTCAGACTGTTCAATTATTCTGACCATTTTCCAAGTCTCACCAAGTCCAGAAAATCTGTTGGAGACTGTGTATTGTCACTGGACTACTTTTCCACACTTGCACGATCGTCCTGACTAGTGCTGCCATCGTCATCACTGCTGCGGTCCCATAGCATGTCATTCTAACGTAGTAGTCCAGTGAAATCCCCCACTTCACAAATGACCACCACGTCGTCATCTCGCAAAATTCCACTGCACTTCACAAACTGCACCACATCACGTGGAACAGCTGACAATTTCGCCTTGCATCAGCCACCACACCTGCATCACCGTAAAGGCTGACGTAAAGAACGGCAGCCATATTGAACATAGCCATAAATGAGCACCAAACACTTACTGGCACTGCAGCACAAACGACGATTGACGAAGCACATTAAGAACTGGTCAAACGTGGCCGGCAGCCAAGTCAAATGCGTCCAACAGAGCAAAAAAGAAAAGATGAGGTGCGTCGGGGAGTCGACCTAAACACACAGCAGACACATCTGTGCGGTGTGGGACCACTGCCTGCTGGTCTTGAAGGGGGCTGCGAAACACTGCTTGGGGGGATACCGGCTATACTTCAGGTGGGTTCTTTATGTCACACAGATGCTGACTTAAAAAGAATTACAGGAATCGATGCACAGGAACGGGAGTTATTCAGTGAAGAAATTTCAAAATACAAGCAAACAAAACGCTGCCCTCAACTCGATTTTGGCGGGGCTTCCCACTCCTATTTCGCTCTCCCAATGACGGCACCTGGCGCAACCAATCAAAACAGCCTGCCAGAGCACGTCGCGGAAGTTTGTACTCCATGATTGCCTGCTCTCTGCAACTCATTCTTGCTGAGACTGGCAGCGTCGTTTCCATGCCAGAGCGCCCCTGGTGGTGTATTTTTACTTTACTTGCTTTGCAGGGCTTTTATCTAAGACAAACAAGTTGTTTTTGTTGATGTAATATAAAACGCAGACAGGTGACAAAATGTGTCTCTATTTATTCACACAATTTGCAGTATATTTACTGTTTGTACAATCATAAAGCTCGTGCCAGGTGATGTCATATCCGCTGCTAAAAACCCGCCACTGTGTGGCGACACCATCAGAGCCATGAAGTTGTTTTTGAGAGGACATTAAAATATTAAAAAACGGAATGTCCGTGGTATTACCAACGCTAATAGCACCATTGTAACTCACTGTATGCAATCAACAGGCAAAACAGTTAACTAAGATTGTGTTTCTGGGCCCCTTTAATCACATCAGCTGCTTTGAAGAGGTGGCTCCATGGACACATGCTAGGCATATGCACCATGTACCCAGCACTGCCCAGCGTTAGGAGTCAGAAAGGGGCACCCATCTCATTGTGCCTTGTGATAGAGCCCGCAAAACCCAGTTCGAGAATCCCTAGTCTAAGCTATGGTATCGTGCGCATGTGGAACCTTCCCGGATGAGCCAAAACCACACGAAGCAATTGCTACAAAAGCAATATTCACTTGGAAAGAATACTTCAGAGATTTAAAATACCAACATCAGGTTCACATCAAATATTGATTGGCCATTCTCTCACCCTTTCCCTCAGACCCTTGCCCTTTACCTCACTGGGCATGTCAAGCTGAACGCCTGCCTTACATAAACGGGTGGGCAACCATGTGTCACGCACGGTGCGACCCCCACACACCCCCTCAGCTCACACCCCATGATTGGTTGCTGCACATGGCTGCTCCTACCTGTGCCACTAATGCCAGTGTAGCGGCAAGGTTAAACACACAGCAAATTACTTAAAAGGCATTCAGTGCGGCAGCGATTTTCAGAGCCCAAATCCCAGTAGACCATGGCCCACCAGTGGGCCACCCTTAGATTTTTTGGGGCGCAGCGCGACTGAGTCTCCGGCAAAGTCAATTTATTGGAACCAACAACAGATGGCAATAGGTACAGGGTCCATCAAAAGTTCCCAGGCCACATGGCCCGCTTTTCATCGGTATATCCTGGCACTTAAGATTCCGATAGAGCTATCGAGGTTCTCAGATGGTAGAACGATCCTTCTTCTATTCTCTACAGATATTTTGAGCTTCGAGGGTACCTCAACAGCCCGACTATGCTGCTCAAAAGCAAACCCTGTGGCCTTGGAACTTTTGACAGACCCTGTACCTACATACGTGCTTTTCACCGGCTCTTTGAAAAATCTGAGCTATCCCATGGCTTCATAGCCCCACTCAGTATCCGTGCTGCATAGCAGGAATACCCGACGTGACCCACCGGTGACCCACGACACTGTTAATGTGTTCGTAGCATCCAAGTCTGTGGACATCGCATCCAGTACATGAAGGCTTGTCAGCATGCAGGCCAAAGGTGGTGAGCGAGTGAACCCACCCTGAGGTTGCGGTTCAGCTCCATCACCCCCTGGAGGAGCACCAGCAGGAAGTCAGTGCAGACATCCCGCTCATGCACCTCGTCCACAATGACGTGCGAGACACCCCGCAGCCTGGGGTTCCCCTTGAGGTGCTGCAGGAGGATGCCCACGGTGCAGAAGAGTAAACCCCCACGGTTGGACAACAGTTCCTTGGCGAGCCGCACCTGGAAGCCCACCGTCTCGCCCAGCTGCAAGGCAACAAACATGTACACCGCACTTGTAGTCATAGGTCAGCGGACTTACTCATGAGTCAACTCACCCAGGATCACTCTCAGACACATTCATATCATGATCTGAGTCGTGAGTGAGCCCGGGTTCACATTCAGATTGCAACTGCATTGCATCGCAGCGCAACCACAGCACATTTCATAATCATCTGGTCAAACATTATATCGATAACACCTAGCACATTTTCATCTTTGCCCGAGTCATGCCTGTTTTTTTTTTTTTTTGTCACACCCTGTTTATCTGCCCATTTGCCTTCCTGTGTATTTGCTCATGTTCTTTCTTTTTTCCCGTTACTATTATGTCGTATTTACATTATTTTTTTTTATCCAATGTTTTTCTGCATGTATTTTGTACTGTTGTGATACAGTATAATGTCGTTACTACGAACCTCACACTAACAAATTTTTCATATTTACGAACTTTTTCAAAATCCCCGCCAAAATATCTATATTTTCAATGTAAAAATATTTCACTACTACAAATTTCAAAATACTGAACATTTCAGAATAACGAGCATAATTTATTTGCCCACCTATTATAAATGCACCTCATTATTACGAACTTACCTCGGAGAAGTGGGCCAACTCCCCGAGAGGCACACGCTAACTCTGCTAATCGCCAAGGGCAGGCATCCGATACAATCCAGTCCAATCCGAAGCTGCCTCACAACCGGAAGTTGGCTAGTCTCTCCTCCTCCGTTCTTTTTCTCCCACGGTATGCATGTGACTACCTCCGCGCTTTTCTTTTTTTGTGTGCGGCCGCTGTGAACGCGAGGCCTAGTCGTTTCTCACCGCTGCGTGTTGACTGTGCTGACGATGAATTCTGCGGGCGCCAGCGTCAAGATGAAGCAACGGCAGTTCACACTTAAGGAAAAAGTGGATATTCTTCAACAAGTGGACGGCGGAAAAAAAGCAGGTCCACATTTGCAAGGAACGCGGCATTGCACCATCGACTGTTGCGACCATCCTGAAAGATCGGGAGAAAATAACAAGCCTTCATCGGCAGTCGCAGCTTGCTCCAACTAGAAAACGGCTGCAACTGGGGAATTTCCAGGACGTCGAGGCGGCAGTATTGACGTAATTTAAAGAAGCAAGAAGTCAGAAAGTACCAGTGTCTGGCCTGATGCTTCAAGAGAAAGCGCGTGGATTCGCCACTGCCTTCGATTTCTTCCACCCAACAACACATCGTTGCTCCAACCCTTGGATCAGGGGATTATAAGGTGCCTAAAAACAGAGTTTCGGAAGCGCCTAGTGCAGAGACTGCTGTTAAACCTGCGGCTCGGACTCCCGACAGCCATAAATGTTCGCCAGGCTGCCGAAATGGTAACTGGGGCGTGGTGGAATGTAAAGGCCTCTACCATCAACAACTGCTGGAGGAAAGCTGGCCTTGTGAAATCGCCGCTTCACACAGAAGACTGCGATGATGCTGATAGCACGGATGATGACAGTGCAAAAGAGATGTGGGTTGAAGTCACTGAGAAACTCTCTGTAGACTCTTCTGTAACTTTTGCCGACTATGTCGAGTCGGACAACGCTGCCCTAACGTCAGCAGAGCTCACTGTAGAAGACATCGTGAGCAGCGTTCGCGAGAATGAAGAGCGCAGCGAAGAAAATGAACTGGACGATGATGCCGACTCGCCGCCTGCAGACCAAGCGGACGAACCTGTGTCTAGTGCGGAGGTTCTTGCATCCATAGGCAAACTTCACACATTCATCGGACGTTGTAGCGATGTGCCTGATTCTGCACCAAAAAGTTGAAGACGTTGTAGCGATGTGCCTGATTCTGCACCAAAAAGTTGAAGACGTTGAAGAGTTCGTCCTGGGGCGCCTGTGTCGCACCCGCCAGAAGAAAATCACGGATTTCTTCAAATAAACGAGCGCTGAGCCTCTCGTTTGCGTTCCTGTTTGAAAATTACATAGCTTGTCGTGTGCCCTTCCTGAAGGTACAGTATTTTCATTGTACAGTAATACTACTACCTTTTTTCGCGAGTCTTTCATTATTACGATATTTCAAAATAACGAATGATTATTCGCGACCCTGCGAAGTTCGTTGTATCGAGATTTCACTGTAATTTGTAATCAGCTTTTAGAACGTAACAGTGTTTGTTTCTATGCATTTTTGGTTTTTTCTAGCTACTGTTACACATATTTATTGCTCCCCCCTTACACAATGCCTCCCTGGAGGCCTGTAAGGTATCTGTAAATAACAAATAAATAAAATAGATCATAATCTGTGTTTTCACAATGGCATGCGCTTTTTCTACCTTCTCATTTGCCGAAAGCGGAGGAACTGCCGCAACCAAAGACGACTGAGGCAAGGCGAGGTGACTTCTTGATGTCTGTGAGTGACTGAAGAGGACGATTCCGTAGAAACGAGGAAGACTGAGTTTTGTCTCATTAGTTCACGCCAGTGCAGTAATGAGCCGTATGAAGATGTGTCGGAAGGACCACGTTGCACCGCGTCTCGGCGCAGAGGCCGTGGGGTCTTTTACTCACCTCAAGCCCATATTATGCAATGCATTCCCATGCTCGTGAGAGTCGAAATGAGTGAGCGAGCCCAAATGAGTCGACAGTCCAAATGAGCGAGTAAGTCGTGGTGAGTCATGAGTCGAAATTAGCGAGCGAGCCTTGACGAGTCGCGAGTTGTTATGAGTGGTTGACCCCATGACTATAGAGTCTGAGGGAATTGTGAGCCTAAATGGGTTTGAGTTCATGAATTCGAGTAAACCTGGCCCTCTGTGATTACAAGTTTGAGTGAGCCTGTAGGTTCACCAAACTTTTGTGCATGAGACTAAGTGAGCATTCGTGATTTTGATTGGTTTGGTTTATTGGGGTTTAACGTCCCGAAGCGACTCAGGCTATGAGGGACACTGTAGTGAAGGGCTCCGGAAACTTCGACCACCTGGGGTGCTTTAACATGCACTGACATCGCACAGCACACGGGCCTCTAGAATTTCGCCTTCATCGAAATTCGACCGACGCGGCCGGGATCGAACCCGCGTCTTTCGTGTCAGCAGCCGAGCGCCGTAACCATTGAGCCACCGTGGCAGGGCGCATTTGTCATTTTTGTGATTTTGCTGAGGTATGCTTTCAGTATGCTTGCATTATGCGGCACCATGAAACCAGGAGCAAAATGAGTCCCTGCTGCCTGGTGGTTCCAAATACAGTTTGAATACATCAGAATGTTTGCTTAACATTATATTGTACAGAAAGTGTTGATAAGTCATCTGGATCCTTAGCCATCACGAACAGTGATGGATCCCTTGCAAAAATCTTTCAAACTTACAATTTTTTAAATAAATAATTGGGAATTAACGTTTCAAGGCGACACATGGCCTATGAGGGGTGCTGTAGCGAAGGGCTCCGGGATCAGTTTAGACCACCTGGGGTTCCTTAACGTGCGCCGACATCACACAGCATGGCAGCCTTTCAAAATTTTTACTCCAACGGTAAGAATACAATTCATTACTAAAAATTTTTTAGTACTGGACCAAGTCTTGGGTAATGGAACAAAAATTTTCAAATTTTACTCCCAGTGAGGACACAAAATTAGATGTTTGTTCCAGGGGCCAAATCAGAGAACAATCACTAACTGAAACCAGTCATAAAATGGTCAAAAAGCCGCACTCCTATTGGTCGGCACAGACAGGTGGACATATCGACCAATAGGAGCGGCGCTAGTGAATCCTTCTGTGATTGTTTTCGTAGCGGCATTGCGCGAGCCATGGCAGAAGTGGCGGCGGCTGCTGCGGCAGTCGCGCTATCAGCATGACCGCGGAACATTTCTCAGTGTTTATAGCTTCGAGTAATGGGGTTTTCTGTAAACATTTTGAAGTTGATTTCACCTACTTATTTTGATTTCCGTTCTGCACTGCCCTAACCGGTCTTCTCACGAAAACTACATGTAACAAAAACCTGGATGGAACGAAAAAAACCTGGACTTTTTTCAACTTCTTTATATCCAGGTTTAACTGTGTAGGCGAGATTTGTTAGTGTTCAGGTCGCGTCTACAGTGGACAAAGTGCCGGCAAGGGATAAACAATTACTATGATAGGACCCAAAACAAAGCACTTAAGGAAGAGGGGTGGTGGGTTGAGGCTTGCATGCACTTAGATGCTAGAGGAACCCAAAAAAGTACACCATGCGCTTTGCTTTGTTGCGTAACTAATTCGCCGCGACCACCCAGCGTCGGAGGGAGTGTGGATCGAGCCCCGGTTGGCCCCGCAGCGGACGCGCGCGTACACCAAGGAGCCCAAAGGTTCCCTGAAACACTTTCTGAGAACCCCTGGTCTAAGACACAGAGATTCTACTATCGAGGACAGCAAGTTGACGCCTCTTGTGCAAAGGCCAAACCTCAGACCGTTCCCTAGAGCAACCCTGACAGCTCCCCGAAAAGGAACGAACAACAGGTTCACCTCAAAAGTTCACTTTGATTCCATCAAGCTCACTTTTAAAAATTTGTGTGCCTCTGCCGCTCCACAATGCAGTTGCCAAAAAAAAAAAAAGAAACCACCAACCTCATCGCCTCGCTCCAGTGCCACCCGCTTTGCTATGCTGATGGCTGCCATCCTCCGCGGCTGCGTGACGACGATGTTGCAGGCAGAACCCTCGCCTCTGCGGATGAACTCGTCGAAGATAAACTGGGGCAGCTGCGTTGTCTTCCCAGAGCCGGTCTCGCCACAGACCACCACCACTCGATTGCGCTCCACCATGTGAACAATGTTCTCCCTGCAATGCGAGTGCAAGTGTTAGATTCCCAACACAGCGGCTATTCCCAGCAATGCCGCCCGACTGACGGCCGCACCAAACAAGGCCTACTCTTAAAGGTGCACTGAAGAGGAATCTGAACTCGTCTTTTTGCCGCGGGAACTCCATCTGCACGTTCCTAGCATTCTTAGAAACTGCGACTTATTGCCCTGTGTGGCCGATTTCCCTAATTAAATCGAATTAACGCTCGGCTCCCACCTTTTTTTTAAAATTCTCCCTCGTACGGTGGGCGGAGTCGACCAACGCGGGGAGTGCCTTTCAGCCAGCTCCGTGGAGGCTTTGCTTTCGCTTCGTTTTGTTTTTTTAGGTTTCCGCGAATAAATAGTTTCATTTGCAGATAATATAACCGCAAAATAAGCCCGCAGAAATAACAATACGCACAAACTATTTGCTTCTACGGACTACTACGTATTACTCCGCCGATGGCAGAGCGGCAAGCCGCCACAGGACTGGGTGAAAGGCACTCCCCGCATTGGTCGACTCCGCCCACCGTACGAGGGAGAATTAAAAAAAAAAAGGCGGGAGCCGGGCATTAATTCGATTTAATTAGGGAAATCGGCCACACAGGGCAATAAATCGAAGTTTCTAAGAATGCCCAGAATGTGCAGATCGAGTTCCCGTGGCAAAAAGACGAGTTCAGATTCCTCTTCAGTGCACCTTTAAAGCTATGCCCACAATTTATTCCCGACCACTGATAACAGCACAAAGAATACAACAGTACCAGCAATGCTTGCACCTGTGGCCATGTTAGTACTCAGTTTCATACAACAGCAAAACGATATGTGGTGCTACCGTCATCAGGATCTGTATTCTGCAGCTGTCCGCTTAAGTGACACGTCTTAAAGGGACTATGAAACAAATTAATTGAGATTACGTAAAGATAGGCAATCCATCACTCGTCACCCCAGCGAAAGAATTTTCGAGCTAGCATGAATAACAACGAAGTTATAGACGATTAAAAATCACGTTCCTCCTCTCCCCCCTCAACTCATACGCGCGGAGCACCAAGAAAAAATAAAGAAAACAGCTCCGGGACTGGACTCCGCCCATGAATACGTCATTCGCTGACGTTCGGTTCACGGCTTCCGGTTGTCGCACTCCTGAGGCGCAGCGTGCGTCGGCAGCGTCTCTCCGGTCTCGGCGCTTTCTTTGCTCCCGAACTCCCGGCAGAAAGAGGCGGCAGAGGTAAATTGGAAACATATGCGTGAAGGCAATGCCCTGGCCCGCGCTTGCCCGAGGGGGTCGCGTGGCGCCTCAAGCAGACGATTTTCACCACTACCGGAAGTGTGCCCGTGACGTCGTAGCTGCCGCGGCTCGAGCGAATGACAGCGTGTGGTGGCCTACCGACGTCATGGGAGTAGTGACGTCTGTTTTCCCGGTTTTGGTTTCAAAATCGCTCCCCACGAAGACACCAATCGGCCCGCGAATTTTAAAAAACGCAATTTTTAAAAAGCCATAATAAATTGCCGGCTCAGTTCCGAAGACTCATACTTGGTGTCAGTGCTTCTGAGCATAACTTCTAACATTTACAAGTGTCTTTTAATTCTTTTCATGGTCCCTTTAATGGGCGCACTGAATTTTCTTGCTCCAAAAAAGGGCATACGCACCACCGTCGCAGATCATGTTAAATGAGCATAAGCTTCAAGAGCCTCTGCATATGGGGAATGGTTATACTATCCCCAAATGCAGAGGCGATGACTAAGTCATAACAGCTGACCTCTTTCCTGTTGCGTTATCTCAGCTCAAACTGCACTTGCCATAGACCCTTTAGAAAATTCAATCTGGCAACCTAGCAGAAATCATCATCATCAGCGACTCCAGTCAGTGCCGTGTGCCATTTTCTGGGCAAGGCTCTCGCCAAAGCACCGTTGATGGGGCATAAGCGGTGCCACAGAGGCGACGCCCAAGCGCCATATCCAACACAGTGTCTCCAGTACGTTTCGTGCACGTTGAAAGCAATGGCAAATGAGAATGTGCAGTGGTCATGAACATGGTGTTCACGGCCAGTTTGGCTGCGCTTCTCAACGCAGCTACAAGCTTCTTTGCGACGCTTAACTGCACCGCGGTTTTTGCTAACTGTGGCTACTGCTGTTCACATGGCAGACCAAACCACAATTAAGCTGCTAACCACGGTTATCGAGAACCAAGCTTGGCGACCTCGGTTTCTGTCGTTCACTGAGAAAATGGTGGTGCCTGTAGGCGCAGGGTACAGAGTCCGAGTGCAAAAACGCACGAGTTGGCCCACTTCAACAACGTACATTTTAGAGCACAGTTCTTAAAAGTGCACTGATGAGGATTCTGAGCTCATGTTTTTACCTATGGAACTCGATCTATACACTCCGGGCATTCTTAGAAATCAAATCAAACGTCCCAGCTCCCACCTTTTTTTTGCTTCTAGCTCACCTCTGAAAGTAGAAGGAGCCAACCAACGCGTGGAGTGCCCTTCAGCTAGTCGTGTGGCGGCTTCGCTTTCGTTGTATGTTTGTACGCTTTCGCGTACCAGCTTCTACCAACTACAGACACCCACTTGTGCTTTCAAATGTTTCAATATGAGAGAGACAAAAACATTAAGTATGTATAGCACAAGTTCTGTAACATTCGTTTTTGCACTAGAGCTAACTACTGACGCAAGTGTAAGAGCATTTCGGCCAAGATAATGCAAACTAGAAAGACGGGTCAGCTGTCATCACACAGACACAGAGAGAGAGAGAGAAAAGAGCTTGTTTAAGGCTACATCAAGACTTGTGGGTAATCCTCCGCAGCCGTTGCTATCAGCAAATGCCAAATATGCCCACCAGTGGAGAGGAGGGGATTAGGGTTATGAGGGGACTGTGGAACTGCGGGACAGGAGAGAAGGATGTGCTCCACAACTACACATGCAGCAGGGAAGCTGGGACAAGAAAGATCAAAGTGGTAATGGTGCAGGCATGGACATGTGGCAGTGCTGAGGATGTTCAGTTGGACGGCCTGGAAGGTGCTTACTAGTATGGTGGTTAGGGAAGGGAGCGGTGGGGGGGATTAAAGAGTGCCTGAGTTGCTGGTAGTGTAGTCTGACGGTCTTGTAGTAACGCGCCTCGCATGCCATGGGATCCCCTATGCCCAGCTCCTAATCTCACAGGCAAGATAAGGAACCTCCCCAATTTCCGGTAATGCGTGCATGACCTGACACCTACACCACACCAACCGTGGCACAGAAGAGGGAGAGAGTGCAAGACAGATCACCGTAAAGTTGGTATCACGAAGTGCCTAGACACCACCACAGGCTTCAAAGCAAATGTGATACGAAGTAGAACGAGGGTGACCTCTTATGCCACACAAGCGATCACCGCCAGTTCGAGGGATAAAGGGGAAGTAGGATGGAAATAAGGGCCAGCAGCAGCAGAAGGGATGAAAAGGTAGAGGGGGCGGACACCAAGAGACAAGCGGCAGAGCCATGAGCGCGATTAGTACCTCTACATCAGACATTCAAACCAGTCGCCATGAAGCAAAGTGAACCTATTCACTTACCGAATACTTCCATATTTCACGCCCAGGACCCACCAATACGGCAGTTGATCGGCATGGGAATGATGGGATCACAGCCAGCAATGACCGAAGGTTAGGGGAAGAGATGAGTTTAGTTTAGCTTAGTTTAGTTTATGGGGTTTAACGTCCCAAAGCGACTAAGGCTACGAGAGAAGCCGTAGTGAAGGGCTCCGGAAATTTCGACCACCTGGGGTTCTTTAACGTGCACTGACATCGCACAGTACACGGGCTTCTAGATTGTAAAGTTTGCTAGGATAGGGATTCATCTCATTTTTGTTCTCAGTACAAAAATTGACTGTTCAAGTCTTTGCGGTCATGTTGATAAATGTTATGAGGAAAAAAAGCCACGGTTATAAGAAAATTTGAGTTAAAAATGAACTTTTTCTATCTTGGCACCCTTGCAAACTCGTGACGTTGTTGAAAATGACTCTGCGATCACCGACACGAAGCCACCCGTGAGGCGGTGTAGCCGCAGAGATCCACAAACAACAAAAAAGCACCAACACCACCACAGTTAGTCTGTCAAACAGAAGTGTCCCGACGATTCCCGTATTTTGGCTTTTCTTACAAAAGCTCTGTTTTCAGCCAAAGTAGCCCCTTTATCATTACAGAACATAGCATTCCACTGATATGGGCCTACTTCAATTTGTCCTCAATGACCCTTGAAGCTGCACAAATACGGGCATAATTTATAACAGCCACCAAGCTCCAGATCTCTCACCTCTGTGGGAATATGGGCAGAGCCTGTTTGGCCTGCTGCATCGCGGACGAGCAATGGGAGGCCCCCTCAAGCCTGGCCAGAAGCTCCCTGTCCCTTTGGGGCTGAAACTCGCTGGAAACCGTGAGCAGTCGCCCAGTCATGATGTCATACACAGCACGCTGCGAGCTTGCACCAGTGGCTTCGGCCTCTACGCTGCAGTCTTCTTCTCTCACATCGTCGGGAAGGTGCGCCGCATTTGACACGACCGTCTGGGGAAAAGAAGAAAGAAAAACTTATCTTTCACCAATAAATTAATAATAATTTGGAAAGAAAAGAACAGTTACATATGAATGACGAGCGCAAAAGACCACATAGTGTGACAAAATTGCTAAAGAATACACGACCGACTTCGTCATAACCATTTTCTTACCAATGCAAAATCCAATTCTGGTTGCATGTTTATAGAGTTGCTAGACCGTGGTAAATATCTACCATGCAGCAGTCCAGAATTTGATTTGATTTGATTTATTGGGGTTTAACGCCCCAAAGCGACTCAGGCTATGAGAGACGCCGTAGTGAAGGGCTCCGGAAATTTCGACCACCTGGGGTTCTTTAACGTGCACTGACATCGCACAGTACACGGGCCTCTGGAATTTTGCCTCCATCGAAATTCAGCCACCGCGAGCAGTCCAGAATTTCAGTATTTTCAAGCAAACCAATAGTGCAATGATTTGTCATCAATGTGCACACACAGTACAACACCACTACTGGACAATGCACTGTTTTCAATAAATATAAATTAACTTTCCAACTGATAACACTGCACCCTTATTGACACACCGCACAGTTATGGAGATAGCACAGCATTAAGTACTTTTGTGACACCAGCATGCAATGCTTCAGTGTCACCAATTTTCTCCTCTTTGTCTTGGATAGCTGGGGTATGAGTTAGGATATATAACATGGAACATCCAAAGTAGAAGAAAATGCCGCCATGCAGCAGTCCCTATCCACCTTATCCAGGAGATAAGGATAGGGTGGCCAGGAGTGGAACAGGACAACGCTAACTGTGGATCAGCTTCCGGGCTTTGTAGACATGATCGAGCTGTAGCCAAAGATGACAATAATGCCAATCGCGACAACTAAAAGCTTAGGATCATAAGATTTTACCACATTTTAATTAAATTTACGTGTGAATTTACTAATAAAAGTGAAAGTGGGCTTCCTCTACCGAACTAATCTTTTTTCACTCACTTTTCCTCCTTGCCATCCGTCAATGGAATCAACTTCCGAGCACCACTGTGACTATCAGGGAAATCACGAAGACTTTGTAACCGGCCTGAAACATTACCTCGAGTCGCAATCTTCAACATTTTGTTCTGTACTTGTTGAAACGCTCCCTGAATGAACAAACCTTAATTTCTTTTTTATTTTTCATTGCATTTTTTTATTACTCTTTAGTGTTCGATATGCCTTTGTACACGGTGTTCATGGCTGTGACTTGATTACACATCAAAATTTTGTGTAGATATTTTTTCCCCCATATGTAATGCCCGGCTGGGCAATTCAGGTGTTTGAATGAATGAATGAATGAATGAATGAATGAATGAATGAACGAATTTAGTTTCAGGCCAATTAGAGCTGATGGGGTCGTAAGGCAGCGGCAATCGGTGGAGCGGAAATGAGATTTCTTTTATGCTCGTAAAATAGATTCGGAAGATGATGCCTCCAAGTGTTGAAAGTATATCCATATCCCTTTAGCGACAGAAAGGAAAATTTCCTTCCCTTTCCAATGATAAAATTGGAAATGAACAGGAGGGCATTACATCATCACATCTCACGAAAAATATGATTTCAAACAGTGTCTCCATAGGTGCAATTTCGTCAATAGTGTCTGCAGCATCTGCCACTTTCTTGGTCCTGATAAAATGCTCCGAGAGGCTACCAACTTGCACCTTGAACGTGGACGAGCATGCTCCAGGCGACGGACAGGAAGATCATTCCAATATGGACAGAAGAGCTGCTGGGGAGGGTAAAGTCAGGTAAAGTGAATGGCAATGAACCAGCTATGCTACTGTTTGCCTCTAATACTGCTGAAACCGCTCGTGGCATACAGCAGCACCAAAGCCAAAGGGGGGGGGGGGGGGCATGCGAAAGCGGCATGCAGAACTACTTACACACAATGGCAGAAGCAATTCACTAAGCGGTAATTAAGTTCCAATCGTTTCAAACTGCCAGCAGCAACAAAACAACAAAGCTGTCTGCCAGGGCGTGTCGCAAAAAGAGCCGGCCGCTATCTCAGCCAAGACAGTTCCCCATCAGGAATTACCTTGTTAGGTGGGGGGTGGGGAAACTGGAGGACTTAGTTGTGGCATTGTTGGGAGGAGGGAGTAGGGGGAGGGAGCACCCCTGTTTGTCAGCTCTTCGGCTTTCTGTCCCATTTCTTTGCTCTGTTTTTATACTTTCTAGATATTAACTCTTCACTCACCAACAACCAGGTTTGCCGGAGCTACGAACCTCGTGGCAATAAGCCCCCCTTATATTTTCGCTCCGCCCACTCAAAACTGGTCGTAAGGCGCTTCACCACGTATGAACCAACTGGCTCGGCTTCGCACCTCAGTGGGGCGCAGTGTTTGCAGGCACTGCAGGCTTGACAGTGCTAGTTGAAAAAGCGCTTTGAGGGTTATTTAAGTGACATTTCACAGTACACATCCTGCCTATCAATTACAGACTTCCCATCAAGTTTTCAAGAAATGGTTTTCTTCCTTCTCAGAACTCCAGCAGCCAGCAGGCATCAATGAGAAAAGTTGCAATGAGGCTAGCTGGTGTCACATTTTACACCGAAAGTCCTGGCACAACTTCAGAACACACGGCTGAAACGAGCACGAAAACGCAACGAACCTGACTCGTTGCATCCTCATGCATGCATTTCAGCCACTTCTTCTGAACTTGCACTAAGGGGCTTCAGGCATAACCCGAACTTTTACGTCCAACGCAGGAGACGGCAGAGAGGGAGTCAGGCACTGACTGTCAGCCCCTCACCTCAAACTGTGTGACCAGATCGTGCATGGTGGGCACGGAGCTCTCCAGCAGGGCAACTGGCACGGGCGCCATCCGCTGGTTCAGCCGCTTCCTCAGCTCCCGGTCCGAGCACGTCTTGGGGCTTAGGTTGCGGTCAATGTGGCCCTTCGCGACAAGGTACTCGAGAAGATGGGAGGCCGCCAGCGCTTCCGCCTCTTTCTTGTTCCGAGCGCTGCCATCGAATGAAAGGTTGGACGGCCACTTGACGGTCAGCGTACATGTCCAGAACGCATAGTTTTCTGGAAAAAAGAAACAGAAAAAAAGAAAATTCCAGCTGACCCCTTTACACAGTCCATAGACACATTAAATTTCAATGAAGCCGTGCACTTTTCTAGCCAAGGCTTGAAATTCTAGCAAACCATTCCTTTTTTTTGTGTGTGTGTGATGACGCATAGGACATTGGCAAGCCACATGGAATTTGCTGACACCCGGTAAAGGCCGATTCACACAATGGTCCGTTCGCCCGCGGCCCGCGCACTACGTGTTCATGCGTCAGCACATTGAGAGGCGCGCTGGATGGATGGATGGATGGCGGCCGACAGCGCGCCTCTGAATGTGCTGACGCATGAACACGTAGTGCGCGGGCCGCGGGCGAACGGACCATTGTGTGAATCGGCCTTAACAGCTTATACCATAAACGTATGCGAGGGCCGCACCCGTGTATGGGCCGCACCCTGTTTTCCCAAAGAAAATATTTAAAAAATAAATTTTCCATGTAAAAGCCGCACCCAAACTCAACCCACGCAGGATTAGCCTTTGAAATGCACACGCCGTGGCCTCCGCGATCAGCTCTGGCTGCGAGCAACTGTGCGCTTGACTGCAGAAGCCACGCAACACGCCTAGCCAATCTGGAGAAGAGCGCACGCACGCGCACGCCGCCACCGCTCCTCGAGCCTGGCCATGCAAGCACAAAGAAGCTTCCAGGTGCCGCCAACGGATGGCGCCCGAGGCAGCGAGTCATCATCATCATCAACTTTTTCCTCTGCCGCGAGCTCCTGCTATTCATATCGGCATCACCAGCTCCAGCTTTTTTGAGTGGTTGTGGTTAGTCCACCGTAGTTGTGCCTCTCATGTGCTGCCGCCGAGCTTCACAATTTTAGCGCGATGAGCAAGCACCTTAATAGCTTCATGGCTGGGAGATTGCTTTCAAACATGGCAAGAGTGCGGCGGGCAGGAAATTCGACGTGGCCGAGAAGTGCGTCCGACGATGCTGCAACCAAAAGGATGCACTGAGGAACACAAGCTGCAAAGAGCGTGCTTTCCGAGGCAAGCTGTGCATGTTTCCGGAAATGGAAGAGGAGCTACTCTGTTATGTGATGGAAATGCGGAACAACGGCTATGCTTTGGCAGTGGACATGCTGCGCGACTTCTTGTGGGATGAGCGTGCACCAGAGCACAGCACCAGCTCAGAGATGGAAGACTCCGCGAGTGACGACTGAACACAGAAAAATGCAGCTCATTCCCTGATCGGTGTGTTTTTACTTAAAAAAAAAAAAATCTGAACATCCGAGAAATTGGCCCTCGAATCTGGAAAAAAAAAAGTGCGGCCCTTACACACGTTTATACGGTAAGCGAAATTCTCCTCTCGTCAGACAGACTAGAATAGTGCCATACTGCAGCAATACAAACTGTTGATCAGCTAGCATATAAACTAAGTGCAATATCTGCACTGTTCTTGTGCGAGTATCTGGGAAAAAAAAACTCTTGCAATTAGGTAGCCCTTGCCTAACCTACTGGGGCAAGTTCCACTGGCAGAAGTGGAGCAACTTTTCCCACTCCACAGCAACAAAACCATGCTTCAACGGTCATTTCGGAACAACTCACTCCGCAACAAAAGTTCTCATAAACCACAGAGCAAAGGTAGATTTTGCTGAAACTCCAAATATGCAGTGCCACCGTTTCTGGAATGGTTAGCGATCTTCGCTGGCCCGGTTTGACACACTTTCAAGTAACTCTGGGCATTTGTTTACAATGCTAACATGGAGACATCAGACTGAGCAACTGTGTTACTCGCTTCCATCTACTCAGAGATGGTTCATGGTTTATGGGGGCTTAAGGGGGGACACTGGTCTTGAAAAGAAAATTTTATTAATTTAGTCATAGTGATGAAATTTTCAGGGCACATGTATTTTTGTGTGCTGATTCTAAATATGTCATTTAATTTCATTTAAAACAATTCCTTGAGCACTTATGCACTTTTTATGCAAGTATTTTGCAGAGAGTTTTGAAGAAAATTCGCTGCAGGAAACTCGCAGAAATGTATGCCATTGGGTTCTCTTGATACCAAGGAATGCAATAAGGGAAAAATTGTCTTCCTGGCTCTCATAGAACTTGAGTTATAGGGTACTGAAGCTGCCACTTCAGAAACAGGAATACACACTATCTTTCTCATTTCTGAAGTGACAACTTCAAAACTCTATAACTCATGTTCTATGATAGGCAGGAAGACAATTTCACCCTTATTGTATTCCTTGGTGTCAAGAGAACCCAATGGCATACAATTCAGCGAGTTTCCTGCAGCAAATTTTCTTCAAAACTCTCCGCAAAATACTTGCATAAAAAGTGCATAAGTGCTCAAGGAATTGTTTTACATGAAATTAAATGACATTTCTAGAATCAGTGCACAAAAATACATGTGCCCTGAAAATTTCATAACTACGGCTAAATTAATAAAATTCTTTTTTCAAGACCAGTGTGCCCCATGCCAAAGCGAATCATGCTATCAGGGACGCCGTAGTGGAGGTCTCCGGAATAATTTTGACCACCTGGGGTTCTTTAACGTGCACTGACGTCGCACAGCACACGGGCCTCTCAAATTTCGCTTCCATCAAAATTCGGCCGCCGCGGCCGAGATCGAACTCGTGTCTTTCGGGTCAGCAGAGAGCGGCAGCAAGAGTTCAAAGAGCTGCAATAGCAATGATGCTGGAGCAGACAAGCTCCACAAAGTGCTAAATGAAAGAAACTTTCCTGAACCTCCTTACAAACTAACGGAAGCCCCACAGACTACACATAGTTGGTTTTGTCACACCATGAAAGCATGAGAGCACAGCACAAGGAACACAAATGAAAGACACACATGCAAGCGGGTGACACAGAGAGACGGGTGCCTCCCTTTCACAAAATCAGTCACACATGGTGTCCACATTCTTGTCAAAGAACCTCAAGCTTTTGGTCTCGGAAAGCCTGGCGCATTTACAAAGTCCTTTCACAGCACTGCAACAGATGTATGAAATAAAGTACAGGGGCAAGCAATAAATCAGAAGTGCTGTGGCAGTCAGCTGCTAAAGTAGTTTCTTCGCAGTGCCTACAAGCAATGGCGTGAAACATCCAAAAATGACGCCGAAGAGGTCCCGGCTACTTTTAATACAGTGCAGTCCACTTATAACGATACCACATATAACGATATATCGGTTATAACGATAAGTTGACTTAAGAGTATCAACTTATGCATTGAGGCTATGGAAAAAAAAACCATATATAACGATATGTCCGTGACCGAATATCGGATACAACGATCAGAATTTTTTCTTCTGGGCATCGTTTTCCATGCTGAGCGTGACATTCGCGGTGCAAAGTTCCCTTGAACGATGCCGAGATCGGGCGAAAACTTCGGATACGCGAGTTCGCCGTGCCTGCCGCCATTTTTTTCGTGCGCGCCGATTGCGAAAGCCACGGAGAGCGAGCCGTGGCCTCCGTGATCGTGGCGCGCGCCGCCGCCGGAGGAGATCGCGGCCGCAAGATAGCGCCGCAAGATAAGCGCCGCAAGATAGCGCGAGTTGCTCCGCGCGTCGGCCGCATCGCCTAGGCTACGGAAGACGATGGGAAAGAGAGAGGGGAAAAAAAAAAAAACGAAGCGGGGGCGCCCTTCGCCCCTTCGCGCGCCTGTAAGAGAGGAGAACAAGCGCAGTGCCTGCAGCCGATGAGAGAGAGAGAGAGGGGAAAAAAAAAAAGAAGCGGGGGCGCCCTTCGCCCCTTCGCGCGCCTGTAAGAGAGGAGAACAAGCGCAGTGCCTGCAGCCGATGAGAGAGAGAGAGGGGAAAAAAAAAAGAAGCGGGGGCGCCCTTCGCCCCTTCGCGCGCCTGTAAGAGAGGAGAACAAGCGCAGTGCCTGCAGCCGATGAGAGAGAGAGAGGGGGAAAAAAAAAAGAAGCGGGGGCGCCCTTCGCCCCTTCGCGCGCCTGTAAGAGAGGAGAACAAGCGCAGTGCCTGCAGCCGATGAGAGAGAGAGAGGGGGAAAAAAAAAAAGAAGCGGGGGCGCCATTCGCCCCTTCGCGCGCCTGTAAGAGAGGAGAACAAGCGCAGTGCCTGCAGCCGATGAGAGAGAGAGAGGGGAAAAAAAAAGAAGCGGGGCGCCCTTCGCCCCTTCGCGCGCCTGTAAGAGAGGAGAACAAGCGCAGTGCCTGCAGCCGATGAGAGAGAGAGAGGGGAAAAAAAAAAAGAAGTGGGGGCGCCCTTCGCCCCTTCGCGCGCCTGTAAGAGAGGAGAACAAGCGCAGTGCCTGCAGCCGATGAGAGAGAGAGAGGGGGAAAAAAAAAGAAGCGGGGGCGCCCTTCGCCCCTTCGCGCGCCTGTAAGAGAGGAGAACAAGCGCAGTGCCTGCAGCCGATGAGAGAGAGAGAGGGGGAAAAAAAGAAGCGGGGCGCCCTTCGCCCCTTCGCGCGCCTGTAAGAGAGGAGAACAAGCGCAGTGCCTGCAGCCGATGAGAGAGAGAGAGGGGGAAAAAAAAAGCGGGGGCGCCCTTCGCCCCTTCGCGCGCCTGTAAGAGAGGAGAACAAGCACAGTGCCTGCAGCCGATGAGAGAGAGAGAGGGGAAGAAAAAAAAAGAAGCGGGGGCGCCCTTCGCCCCTTCGCGCGCCTGTAAGAGAGGAGAACAAGCGCAGTGCCTGCAGCCGATGAGAGAGAGAGAGAGGGGGAAAAAAAAAAGAAGCGGGGGCGCCCTTCGCCCCTTCGCGCGCCTGTAAGAGAGGAGAACAAGCGCAGTGCCTGCAGCCGATGAGAGAGAGAGAGGGGAAAAAAAAAAAGAAGCGGGGGCGCCCTTCGCCCCTTCGCGCGCCTGTAAGAGAGGAGAACAAGCGCAGTGCCTGCAGCCGATGAGAGAGAGAGAGGGGGGAAAAAAAAGAAGCGGGGGCGCCCTTCGCCCCTTCGCGCGCCTGTAAGAGAGGAGAACAAGCGCAGTGCCTGCAGCCGATGAGAGAGAGAGAGGGGGAAAAAAAAAGAAGCGGGGCGCCCTTCGCCCCTTCGCGCGCCTGTAAGAGAGGAGAACAAGCGCAGTGCCTGCAGCCGATGAGAGAGAGAGAGGGGAAAAAAAAAAAGAAGCGGGGGCGCCCTTCGCCCCTTCGCGCGCCTGTAAGAGAGGAGAACAAGCGCAGTGCCTGCAGCCGATGAGAGAGAGAGAGGGGAAAAAAAAAAGAAGCGGGGGCGCCCTTCGCCCCTTCGCGCGCCTGTAAGAGAGGAGAACAAGCGGAGTGCCTGCAGCCGATGAGAGAGAGAGAGGGGGAAAAAAAAAAAGAAGCGGGGGCGCCCTTCGCCCCTTCGCGCGCCTGTAAGAGAGGAGAACAAGCGCAGTGCCTGCAGCCGATGAGAGAGAGAGAGGGGAAAAAAAAAAGAAGCGGGGGCGCCCTTCGCCCCTTCGCGCGCCTGTAAGAGAGGAGAACAAACGCAGTGCCTGCAGCCGATGAGAGAGAGAGAGGGGAAAAAAAAAAAGAAGCGGGGGCGCCCTTCGCCCCTTCGCGCGCCTGTAAGAGAGGAGAACAAGCGCAGTGCCTGCAGCCGATAAGAGAGGGGAAAAAAAAAAAAAGCGGGGCGCCCCTCGTGCGCCTGTACGCGAGCAGAACAAGCGCAGTGCCTGCAGCCGTTGGATGCCGGTGTGATCGCCTATTTCAAAGCATTGTATCGGCGACGCGTGCTGGAATGGCTAATTTTAGCAACCGATCGTGTTTCTGGCACGTCAGAGCAGGCCGCGGACTTGAAGATCAAACTGCTTCAAGAAGGCGGGCTTTGTGCGCCAGGACGAAACCCCCCCTGACGTGGAAACTGATACGGTGGAAGCTGCGGACATTACTGAGCTCTGGGAGCACGCCGCAAATGTCGACGAAATGAATGGTACGTCCATGGAGGAGTTCCTAAGTGCAGATAGTGCTGCTACGTTCTGCGAGGAGGTCACCGAGAATGTGTTGTCATGGCAGAGTGCGGCGGCAGCAGCGACAGCGACGACGAAACTGACACTGGCCCACCTTCGACACCGATGACTACGCAAAGTGCGCTGTGCAAGATAGAATCACTGATCGACTTTATGCCCGCGAAAGGGTTGCCGCCAGTGTACGCGCAGCAGCTGGATGCTATGCACACTGCAGTAGTGAAACTGCAACTGTCATGCAAGCAAGTGCCCATATCAAATTACTTTAGCGCACCTAACGCTTGAGGCACTTGTTAAACGTGACGAATAAACGCGTTGTTTCACAAATCGTACGTTCTGCAATTACTGTTCTTCAGCGCAAGTGTAAAACTTGAGTCAGGAGCTACAGAGGTAAGTTTGGCAGCCATTTTTATGGCAGTCCAGATATAGCGATGATCGGTTATAACGATCGTTTTTTCCGGATTTTTCGATATCGTTATAAGTGGACTGCACTGTATAGCCGTTGACAGCCCAGATATGTTGCTAAGTTTATTTCGCACTAAGGAGAATGAAAATAACATAGAACTCTATGAACACCATAAAAGTTCTTCAGATTATGTGCAATCAATCGTTAACCCACCTTTATAGGTAGCCAAAGTGTCAATAAACGCCTTGGTATTTCATTCTTAGTCACGTTTGCCAAAACCTTTGGTAGTTTTGGATCACACGCTGTCCCAGGCAACAATTCTTTTCCTCACATTTTTTGAAAGCGTTTCAATGAGGTTTCATTGTATTTGCATTTACTACGCCAGTAATTCAGAGGCTTTCTTTGTAGCACTCAATATTATTCCAGAACTTTCAAGGACTTGCAAATGGTACTTCCAAAATTAACAGTCTTCAACAGTGTTATAGACTCATGAGAACTTCGTACTATACACTGAACTAGCATTTAGAGTTGGCAGTAAAAGTTCACGGGCTGTGGGTGTGCGGAAAACTCTAGTATTCTGGCACCATCACGAGAGCCAAACACATAAAGAGACTGCAGGTATGAGGGGCTGTGCATGCTCCATCCATTATTATCAATACCTGGACATGGTGCAAAACAGACCTGCGATGAATTTGTTCCTGAGCACTCGCAATCAGCAAGCGTTTGCTGCCGACTGCGCCAGCAGTACCAAGTCACATGGAACATAAGCTTCGAAAGCTGCGTTTTGACACGCGATTAACAGTAAAATATACAACCAGGGAAATAACTGGAAGAATAAGAATGGGGTGGAGCGCGTATTGCAGGTTCTCTCAGGTCATGAATGGTAGCTTACCAATATCCCTGAAGAGAAAAGTGTACAACAGCTGTGTCCTACCGGTACTCACCTATGGGACAGAAACGTGGAGGCTAACAAAGAGGGCTCAGCTTAAGGTAAGGACAACGCAGCGAGCTATGGAAAGGAAAATGATAGGTGTAACGTTAAGAGATTGGAAGAGGGCGGAGTGGGTGAGGGAACAAACGCGGGTTAATGACATCCTAGTTGAAATCAAGAAGAAGTGGGCTTGGGCAGGGCATGTAATGCGAAGGCAAGATAACCGCTGGCCCTTTAGGGTAACGGAGTGGATTCCAAGAGAAAGCAAACGTAGCAGGGGACGGCAGAAAGTTAGGTGGGTGGATGAGATTAAGAAGTTTGCGGGGATACAGTGGCAGCAACTAGCAAAGGACAGGGTTAATTGGAGACATGGGAGAGGCCTTTGCCCTGCAGTGGGTTTGGTCAGGCTGATGATGATGATGATACAACCAGCTGTCCCCCAAAGAGCTTGCTATTCTCAGTTCCGACAAGAAAATGAGCACCTTAGAGTCCATAAGGATAGGTGCCTCTCTTGCTGCCAGAAGCCGTCGGAAAGCAAAGAAAAATGGCCACAAAATTCCATCCAACCCAATCTACAAGGCCTTCACTACAATAATTTCAGGCCCAATCGCATCCCACCAGAAGTCCTGAGCCCCGAACCGAAAGAGTGAAGCCATGCACACGCGTAACTTACTGTGCGAGACAACCGCCGTGTATGAAGGCAGGAGCGTCTCATCGCCTTTCAACTTGCACACATAGGAATAGATGTTGTGCACCACGGACTTGGCTCGAGCCAGTTCTCGCTTCTCGGTCCAGGCGCTAAGTCTCTCACTTGGCACTTGCACCGTCAGGTTTCCATTCATGTCAGGTGCTGAAAATGTAAAAGCAATGACATGAGTTAGCAAAAAAATTTACAAGAATATCTGTGCACCTTTGAATTTGGAGTTATCAATATTTTCGTGCTAAAGCTATACGGCATTAGGACTTCAATGAGGAAGTTTCTAGGCGAAAATCTCGAAAAACCGCATTATTCCAATGAAGGAAGTCCAAGAAATGAATTGCATGAATAGGTCTTCCCCCCACAGCTGTCCCCCCCCCACCCCTCTTAAAGGTGCAGTGAAGAGGAATCTGAACTCGTCTTTTTGCCGCGGGAACTCAATCTACACGTTTCGAGCATTCTTAGAAACCTCCATTTATTGCCCTGTGTGGCCGATTTCCCTAATTAAATCAAATTAACATCCGGCTCCCGCCTTTTTTTTTTTAACTCTCCCCGTACGGTGGGCGGAGTCGACCAACGGGTGGAGTGCCTTTCACCCAGTCCCGTGGCGGCTTGCCGCTCTGCCATCAGCGGAGTAATACGTAGTAATCCGTAGAAGCAAATAGTCCACACGTATGTTTATTTCTGCGGGCTTATTTTGCGGCTGTATTATCTGCAAATGAAACTATTTACCGTATTTACTCGCATAATAGGCGCACTTTTTTTCCAGAAAATCCGGCTCAAAGTTCGGGGTGCGCCTATTACGCGGGGTAAAATTTCCGGAAATTTTTCGACTCTCAAAATTGAACACACCGCGTAAACGCACTCGTGTACGGGCCGCACCCCGTTTTCCCGAAGAAAATATTTAAAAAAAAGATCCGTGTAAGGGCCGCACCGAAACTTTCCACTACCCACGCGGGAATAGCCTTTGGAATGCACGCGCCGAGGCCTCTGCGATCGGCTCCGGCTGCGCGCAACGGGCGCTTGATCGTGGAGGCCACACACGCGCACAGGAGCTTCCAGACGCCACCCACGGAGGGCGCCCGAGGTAGAGCTTATCATCATCAACGTTTTCCTACGCGCGAGCTTTCGCAATCCATATCGCCATCAGCATCTCCAGCTCGTTTTTTTTTTTTTTTTTGTGTTGCTGTCAAGTGCGGGGATCTGCGGTAGAGCGATAGTTGATCGTGGTTTATGGCTTTGCCGCGGAGCGTTGCTGTTTTAGCTCGACGGCCAAGCACCTTAACAGCTACACGGCTGGGAGTTTGCTCTAGAACACGGCTAGCGTGCGGCAGGTCGGAAAATACGACGTGACCGAGAAGTGCGGCAGTTGCGACTGAGGCGTCCCTAAATTTTCGTACGCACTACAAGCGCACTCCAAGCGCAGAGGTTTTCGCGGACCTAAGTCGGGAACGTTTCCGGCTGGAGATGAAGCTTTCCAAACAGACGTTTAAAGTGAGCATCCCTGAAAACTGTGTGCGGCTGTTCTACGCGATGTCGTTGTACGTGCTGTGGGTCCGCAGCAGCACTAGTAAGGACTAGTAGTCAGTTCAGTGAAAACTTTGTTAAAATAAAGATTGGGGAGCGGGGGGTGGCGAGGTGTCGGCTTGCAATCGTGTAAATACAGTATTGATCACAGTGCCAAGTTCGGGGTGCGCCTTTTATGCGCGGAAATAAAAAAAATCTGATTTTTCGCGCCCAAACTAGGGGTGCGCCTATTATGCGAGTGCGCCTATTATGCGAGTAACCACTGTGGCGGGCAAGTCGAGATACATTTAGAAGAGAACACTTCACTGTCTTCACATGCAGGATTCCTACAGCCATGAGACTGACTGAAACTTAATGAAAGCATACAAACTTGCAAGACATTGTCCAGCCCATCACCAACATTGCAGCTTCAGGACAACAATGCCGACAAGCAGCCCAGCCACCAGTATGCAAACTTGCGGTGCTAAGCTGTGTGTTGTGATGGTGCTAAGCCAAGACCTAGCCAAGACCACAGCCTTGACCACATCCAACTAAAGCTGTGCACTGCTGTGGAATCTAAGGGTCACAGTGGAGAGGTCACCAGTGCATAAAAGGCAGGTCCCAGACTCTGACCACTCTGTATACTGATATATTGACAAACACTTATCTCTCAAGGTGGGTTCGTAGTGCGACGCGGTTGCTTTAGTCTCAAGAGCCAGACAACACACGTGCAGATGTACTTAAGCTGTACACCAACGACAAGCACCAATACATTCTCTCCTCTGAATTGTCTGAAACCAGCCACAGCTTCCATCATGCAGGGGATTTAATGCTGCTCCGAAGCAAAACATGAGCTATGAGGGATGCTCCAGGTTAACAAGACTCCCTGGAACTCCTCAAGGAAGCGTCTTTTGCTGCAATGCTGCAATTTTTAACCACTCCAACACTTTGTACCAACTGTCCACATGATTGTCGGAAACACTTCATTTTTTTCACATTAAAAATCTGGCTTTCATTAGGTCTAATTATACTATTAAGGCCAAAAAATCCTTTCTTGAATATAAGTGATGACTACGATCCAAAAGGAATACGCACACTTTGCATTTCAAACACCATACCAACAAGCTGTAAAGCTAAAAAAATTAATTTCAGCAAAGCATTCCGAGACAAAATTTGTAAAGATATATGCTTGTGATAACTTAATTAGCGAAGCTGGACTAGCCCAAAATGCCAAAAATAAAAATTAGCAGTGGAAAGGAACGAAGCACTCACCCTGATGAAGAACAGGAGAAGGCACAACGACGCCACTCTTGACCATGGTCCCAGCTGCCTTGGAAGCTACAGCTGACTTGGAAGCAACAGCTGACTTGGAAGCTACAGCTGTCTTGGAAGCTACAGCTGTCTTGGAAGCTACAGCTGTCTTGGAAGCTACAGCTGTCTTGGAAGTTTCAGCTGCCTTGGAAGCTACAGCTGCCTTGGAAGCTACAGCTGCCTTGGAAGTTTCAGCTGCCTTGGAAGCCACAGCTGCCTTGGAAGCCACAGCTGCCTTGGAAGCCACAGCTGCCTTGGAAGCCACAGCTGACTTGGAAGCCACAGCTGACTTGGAAGCCACAGCTGACTTGGAAGCCACAGCTGACTTGGAAGCTACAGCTGACTTGGAAGTTTCAGCTGCCTTGGAAACCACAGCTGACTTGGAAGTTTCAGCTGCCTTGGAAGCTTCAGCTGGCCTTCCTTGTAGCTCCCTCTCAGAAGATTTGGCCACCATGTCAATTGTCAGTGCCGCGAACTGCCGCGTGAGATCCCCAACATCGTTCCTTTCCTGCTTTTGCTCGAGCTGTTGCGCTGAACCTTTGACGCCCGGCCTCTTTTGTGGCTGCTGCACAGAGCCAGCAGTGTCGAAGACTCCCAGCTCCTGAAAAGGGACCGAAAGGCAGCGATGTCTGCACACCCAGCCTGCATCCAAATCTGCCATCATGTACACCGCCTTGGTAGGATTTGATTTTGCCCTTCATCTTGAATAAACAGCGCGAACGAAGACGAGCACACAAGAAAAGAAAACGGACGACAGAGCGCCAACTAGCCCGCCAAAAGCGTGTTAACGCAATACCAACTAGCCCGCCAAAACATGTTACCGCAACTTATTTCTTGTTCTACCAACCAGCGCTGTGTCGTCCGTTTTCTTTTCTTTTCTTGTGTGCACGTCTTCGTTTGCGCTGTTTATCCAAGATGATTAACCAACTAGCCCACCAAAACGTGTTAACGCAACTTATTTGCTCTTCAATTTGCTTATCATAAAAGTAGTGCTGTACCAATGGCACCCTTTGAATAAATTTCTGCGCGGTGAGGAGAACCGCTGTCCATGCTTTTCAAAAAACCTTCCGGTCTTCTGGAGTGCTGTATGCACTTCCACTGTGTGAGACCAAAAGCAAGCCATGTAGACCAAAGACGCCTGACCGAAGGTGTGCATACAAAGCGCAGCGTTGCATGCTATGATTGCGATGCTACGTTTGTAAGCGGACATCAACAATTTTCCAAACGGAGAGATACGACAGTTCACCGCAAGCCCCCTCCCCATTGACATCCAGCTTGTGGGTGCAAGGAAGCTGGTAAGGAAGGTAAGGAAAATTAACACTCCTCCACCTTTCAACAGAGACAGGTCGGTCTGGTTGACGACAAGAGTTTAAATTGGTTTTCCTTTTTTGTTTCTGAGGAAAGGAAATGGCGCAGTATGTGTCTCACATATCTCGGCGGACACCTGAACCGCACCATAAGGGAAGGGAGGATGGTGGGAGTGAAAGAAGAAAGAGAAAGCAGTGGCGGTCCAGAATAATTTCGACCAGCTGAGGATCTTTAACGTGCAGTGACATCGCACAGCGCACGGGCGCCTTTTGCGTTCCGCCTCCAACGAAACACGGCCGCCACGGTCAGGTTCGAACCCGGGTTCTACGGCTCGGAAGACGAGCGCCTTAACTACTGAGCCACCGCGGCAGGCAATACAGTAGCTTTCGGGGAGCTACCTCCTATTCTGCCTTCTTCACAAGGTGTGTTGGCAATCCGTTTAGCGACTGCTCAGAGGCTCTGCCATAGCAATCTAGCAACGCAGACTATCCAGATTACAAACATAATCGCCCCTTTATCTCCTTGCCAAGGGTAACCACGGACGCACAGTAACCACGGACGCACACGCAGGACGCACAGTAGCATCTGGCCCTGTAGAAATATTAAGTGCACCCTATATGTTGCAGCTCCTAAGAAAGCGTTTCTTGAAGACTCGGCTACCTCATACACCAAGTCTGTACTCTCAAACCTGTCGTCACTAATTCAAACCCCAGAGTAACCGCAATATTTGGGGACAAAGGTGTTGAGTTTTGCAATTGTTAGCATTGCTTTCTACTTGAGTCAGAATCTGCATAGTGGTGTAGTAAAGCTTTCCGTGCTTATCCTCCCGGAGACTCCCTTTAGCATCATTCAAAAATTCGTCCATTCTCAATTGTGTGCCTCATTCCTTGGTGCAGAGGAAGATACCTTTTTAAGGAGGAAGCTCACAAATGAAAGAGCCAACTTTTTTTTTCGTGCCACACAGCTTGAACCATGGTGCCAAATGTTCTTGACCATGTTAAAATGGAGACCGCATAAACATACTTATTTGTGAAGGCATTCAGAGTTGCGCTCCTAAGACTACTTAGGTATATGGCACTTGCAAAGTATGACAGTTCACGAAAGAATTGCAAACCGTGGGGCTTAACGTCCCGAATCAGCACATGTCTGTGAGGGACCGATAGTGGAGGGCCTCGGATTAATTTAGACCACCTAGGGTCCTTTGACTTTCGCTGACATCACGTGACTAGTACAAAAAAAAAATCACGTGACTAGCACATTTGCACGCCACGATTGTGTTGCTCTCGCGCACGCAAGCCAGTCTGCAAGCGCGATGGTGCAACTTGCACCGTTGCGCTTGCAGACTGGCTCACGCGGGCTTCGCAACCATCGTCGACATATCGGCCTGCTGGAGCATTGAGGGTCGTCGCGCCTTGCCAGCAGCTGATTTCATTCACTCAAGCCACGGCTGAGAGCAGCACAATCGTGGCACGCAAATGCGCTAGTCACGTGATTTTTTTTGTATTTCGCGGGCTTCCTTTGGAGCTCGGAAAAAAATATACATGTGAGGCTTTACAAGTCGCAAATAAATGAAATGGGGTGCTCTCCAACACTGCTATTCACATCTGCTGTCTAAAGTCAATAATTACGCATTTGGAAAACATTATCTTAATTGCTAATTAATTGCAAAACAAAAAATTGCCTAAGATGCGCAAGCTGGTTGGTAAGCAAACAAGGAAAGGGAATGAGGGGCTCGTTGTAAATATGACAGAAGCCAACAGCCACAGAAACCAAGGGGCACAGGGGATTTTTTTTTATTATTTATTTTGTGGTGTTGATCAATTTAGAATATTACTGAATATGTCATCGCTTAAAGCTAATTGATTAGAAAAGCAGAAGAAAAAACAACCACATGCCGCCGGTGGGATCCGAACCAACGACCTCCGAATTACGCGTCCGGTGCTTTACCTCTGAGCTACGGCGACGGCTGTCAAACCTTCTGCTTTCGGGGGTATTTATGTTTACAAGTAACCTAACCTTGAGTGTTCATCAGCGCCACCCACGTTCGTAAGCAGCGGACGTGGAACGTCCTGAGTTACCGCAGGTGTGACGTAGAACGTCATTGAACGGAGAGGGTGGAAGCTGTGTGAGAACCCTCTTATGCTTCCTATGACATCAAGGCTGCCAGAATCGAGGCCCCCGCTAAGCAATTAAGCAAACAAGGAAAGGGAATGAGGGGCTCGTTGTAAATATGACAGAAGCCAACAGCCACAGAAACCAAGGGGCACAGGGGATTTTTTTTTGTTATTTAGCTTCTTTTTATCAATTAGCTTTAAGCGATGACATATTCAGTAATATTCTAAATTGATCACCACAAAATAAATAATAAAAAAAAATCCCCTGTGCCCCTTGGTTTCTGTGGCAGCTGGTTGGTAGCTGCATGTAAGTGGTTTCCCTGGCCTACCTCAAATATCTTATTTTTTAACCCTTGGCTAAACATAGCGTGGACACCCTGTATATACCAGCTTCCCAGAAACCCTTGCTACCCCTTTTGAAGGGAACACCCATTCAGTACACAAACAAAGCAGGATTGCCCCCACACAAGAACACTCCTATCTAACACCTTAAACAGCCTTTCCCATCTTCCCTTCGTAGAAGAATGGCCAGAGCGCCGGATTGGGTGCTGGAAATGAAACTGCCGTCTCTCTCCATTTGCAATCTTCGATGGCATTGGCTGAAAACCCTGGCATGCCACTCACCCACAGAACATCACAGATACGAGCCCTCGCATACGCCAGAGACTCCTTCTTCGATGCTGACACGCCATCAACGGTCAGATGCTGCGGCCAGGAGACTGAGATTTCAGTCTTCCATTTTGATACACCACCTGCAAAGCAGTGAAGCAGTGTCTTAGCCAATAACACTATACTCATATATACACTATACATGTATATATATGTATATACATACTATACTCCAAATGCAAAGCAGCTAACTAAAAATTTCAGTGAAGCATCATAGACAGTCCATTTAAATATGTGTAGTAACCTGCATTGGGTGCAGTAACATAACCTGAGCTTCGCAGGGGCGAGGCTCGTGTTATGTGCGTGCGTTTTTCTGGAGTTGGCGATTCCCATTTTGTGCAAAAGATGCCCTGAAGACGACACGCACTATTCTTTTCAAGAGTTATCGGGCTAATGGTTTTGCTTCCCAGTCCTCCCAAGCTCTGGAGGGGTAAAAAATTCTCTTTATGCAATGATAAGCCACTCCGGGCAAGCAGTACAAACTGCACAACATGAATTTATAAACCCTGTGCTCTCTACTAGCAATGTCAGTTGGTAAAAAATTCAAACTGATGACGAACAAGAAGATGTCAATCTTCAGACACTTGCAATAGCCTTTTTGGTTCCGCCATAAATCCTTTCAGGCTTTTCAGGCTTTCAGAAAAATTTTTTTTCTGTCTCATTAGTCTATGCCAGTCTTAAGAGAGCCAATTAGATTAGTAATACAAAGCACAATAGTTGCTTTGTGGCACTTTGAACCGTTTGCAGGCATTGCAGAGTCGCATCCATTACGAATTAATCTTAAGTCCAGAACTGTTCACAGGAAAAGTGAACTATCTGTCTGCCTTCACAGTACGAGGTCCCACTGGACCAAATATCCCGATGGAGATTTAGCAGCTACGTCAAAACCTCATAAATGGTCTGGGGACGCCCAGGATTACTAACCTGAAGGGATGGGAAAGTTCATTTGTGTTCAATTCATTTTCTGCGCATTACAGTTTCCTTGTGCTTTTGTTTGCGATTTATTTTCCGTGCACTGCAGTTTTCTTTTTGCCAAAGGTAGGACTGCATTCAGTTTTGAATTTCATGAATGCACCTCCATGTTATTCACTATGAGTGTGTGTGTGTTCACTTTATGAACTTCCTGTATACCGGGTGTCCCAGCTAAATGTAACCAAACTTTTAAAAAAGCTGAAGTGTCCTAGTCCAGTGAAACCAACTCAGGGTTGTTCATAGTCGCGTGGCCTAGTCTTGAGTATTTTTTTGCTCTTCAAAGTTAATTGATTAGCTAAGTTTAATTAGCTAACTTTTTAATTATTGACTTCCGGAAGAAAGTGTCAAAGCAAAAGTTTTAGATCACCTCGAAAAACCGTTAGTAGTGCTGTTTCTGTCAAGTTACGATTTACGTAGCTTCATTTATTGGCCTTAAAAGAAAGTTGTCACGTGACCAGCTGCTCGCTCACTACTCTTCCCCACTGTGCACCCAAAGTCTCATCGAGGAGAGGACTTCAGAAAAAACGGATGTTATTCTTTAAGGCGCGTCTTGGGACGTTGAAGTGGCACAGTTGTCATGTGGAAGGTTTTTCTTATTGTGCGGGTTATGGTTAAAGGCCGGTAAAAAAACTACTTTACGTAAATATTACTTTGCTGCAAATGTCTCAGTAAGCTGTTTCTCAAACCAATCTACAACTTTTCCATTGGCACTTTGTTCCTCAAGTCAATAATTAAAAAGTTAGTTAATTAAGCTTAACTAATTAGTCAACCTTGAAGAACGAAAAAAATACTGTAGACTAGGCCACGCGACTCTAAACAACCCTCATTTGGTTTCAGACGGCTAGGACACCCCATGTTTTTTAAAAGCTTGGTTACATTTAGCTGGGACACCTGGTATATCTATATTACTTCTTCATGTGTTGATGTTTCAGTTTCAAGAATGATTTTGTCTTCTACAAGGGAGGGAGTATATGTAGTCTTGTTGGTTATGGTTTCAGTTACAGTTCAGTGGATTGTCTTGTGTCATGCCTTTGTGTATGTGCACGGTTCAACAGAATAGTATAAGTGCCACGTGATTTAAGGTTATAAATACCAGTGTCTTGATCAAATAAAGGATGTCCAACGTTACCACTCGACCAGTGAACACATTTGAAATAACTGAAGCAGACAAAGCAAATTTACACTACAAATGCAACCATAAACATTTCAAAAGCTGGGCACAATGAAGTCATCGAAAATGCATGTTATTTACATGCAGCATGTTGTAAACAAATAACAAATCAATGCTATGCCACAGTTTAATTAAGCACCAAAAAACCCCACCTCCGTGAAAATTCAAAATAAGTGAAAATAATAATAAAAGGAGTCTAGTTGCGTCAATTACGAAATGAGACCGGAGGATAGAGAGAATGTGTTTACACATTGACTGCACAGTGCATGTAACCGGCCATGAGTTGTTCAAAGGAAATCAATGACGCAACACTGCAGCGGCTTGCTTACGCTAGTCGCTATCCACCCTAAACTATAATACAAGAGTGCCAGGATGACGCCTAAGTTATACGGCAAAACTAAACATTTTCAACAAATCACAATCGCTAAATAATTCAATACACAGGAAAATGCAAATGCATTAACGATATCTTCATTCTTTATCGTGCCACTCAAGAGAGCCCGGTGACATCAGTTTTTCGAGCGACTGAAACAGAAAAATCACTTCAGACACTAGAAAGAGTCACTATTCATGCTGCATGGCATGTTCTCTACATTTATCGTCGCGGTCGGTTTTTCAAGCAGCCCGCGTTCAGTAGCGTGGAAATGGCACAGGATAAATTGGAAAAGACTCGTACGGTATTTGCAAAAATTTCGACAACAGACTCACCCTGGCAAATCTGGCGCGTCGTAACACTGTGACCTTCGCCGCTTCTTTTGATTGAAACAGAATCAAATTCTTGGAGCAGGAGGGCAGGGTCAGTGGTCCCTGAAACAATGACTGCACCCACACACAATATAAGCCTTAGTGGCGCCGATGTGACGACGCTGCTAGCTTCAAAAGTTAGAACGCGGCTAAAGAACCGCACCGCTTTCGACGACAGCGACAGAAATCTTCGCACTCGGGCTCTTACCTGGGCGACACATGCGGTCCGAATACATACGGTCCGAATACATGCGGTCCGAATACATGGCTCGAGCGGCCTTCTGCAGTTGCAAGCATCCGAAAGAACGTGAGGCAGTCAAATACAGCCGAACGCAAACGGGCGCGTTCATCCCGAACTGTGCACGCTACCTCACACACAAGCACCACGCGCGCCATGTGCTAGACGATTTTTTTTTGCCGCGGTTATCACGTGACCATAATAAAGCGGCGGGAGCCGACCGGCGGGACATTGCAAAGTTCTGTCAGTTCCGTTCCGCGTGCAAAGCAAGTTGTTAGGAAGTACCGCCGCGTCAGCACTCACAGAATGTTAAGCGTATCAGAGCGCGGCATCGAAAGCGTATCACTGAATTCCATGCTGAATTCACTTCTTCCAATTCAATCGGCACTTCGCAGTTCCTCCGTGGTTGACAGAGCTGAAGCATCACGGATGACAAGGAGATGATGCATGATGGGATGGGTATGCATTGGTAATGGATGGATGATATCAGTGTATCTCTTTGAAGACCATAGAGTTTATTTAGAAACTCTACCGACACTACGTTGAAGAGTCACTGCGTAGTGGCTGATGCGCTCCGCGCTGGATCAAATGGAAAGGTCGTAGGTGAATGCGAAGAGTTCGTCGCCATCGTTTACACGTGACTCTCCAACTGGCATATGAAGAAAGCGCTTCAGTTGCTTGCGCTACCTGCTACCATGCCGCTATCTATGGGCCAGTGAATGCGCGCCAAGTTTGAACGCTGCGCTCGAGAAAATGGAGTACGTCATGCATCTCTTCATGTCGATCCCGTGCAGCTCGAGGGGCTAAAGCTGCATTTACACATTTACACTACTGCTCGGAGATTAAGTAGTTAAACACCATGATCTCCATCACAGACACTTTCCTCCAAGCCAACGCCAGAAGCACACATATACAGTCGAGCCCACTTACAAGTTATAACGAACGTGATGGTCGAGCGGATTGCATTCGTTGTATCCGAGGTTCGTAGGAAGTGGGCTTCCCATGTAACAGACAAAAATGCAAAATCGAAAAGTTTAAGTCTGCTTATTCAAACTAGACCCTTTGACGGCGCTTTCAAAGCTCTCCAGCGCAGTTTCCATTACCCTCGCTACCAACAAGCTGGTGTAGGGACGCGATATAGCTAATCACGGCTGAATCCCTCATGGTAATTGCTGGTAGGCCAGTCTCGCGTCAAAGGAAGTCCTCACAGCAAGCCACAAACCTCTCAGAGACGTCTAGCTGGACGTCTCTGAGAGCTTTGTGGTTTGCTCATCAGATTCCTGGAAGCGCTAGAGTACTCGTACTTCGCGTATTATTTTCGTTAGTGTATGACTTTCAGATGTCATGCAGCGTCACCATCCGCACCACGAAGTCATTCCAGACGAAATCAGGTCGGGTCAGCTGCGCATCGACGACGCGTTGCCACAAATCCACATGCATCCGTGAGTAATACAGCGCGAATTGAAACAGGGACGAAGGAAGACAGACGAGGACGAGCTCTGGCTTACAACTTATTCATTCATTCATTCATTCATTCATTTATTGTTTAAAGGCCGTTTTCGGGCACTGCATGAGGGGGGGGGGGACATGTTAATAGTAAAATACAACGCAATGCAAAAAAAAGCAAATAAAATAAAAAACAAAAACAAGAATGTGAAATGTTAAGATGCAGTTCTAATCAATACATGGTGGTGGATAGGCTAAAGGAGGGAATAGTAACAAGAAAAATAAATGGTAAAAATCAAAGCATGAGGTTGATTTTTCATCTGCTTTAATGTTCGATTAGTGCATCTCTAAATTTAGTAGCGTCACGCTTGTTTACAATATGTGGTCTGGTAACTGGTTCCAATTTTCTATTGCTGCAGGTAGAAATGATTTATTGAAGGCTATTGTATAACCATGTAAATGCTGAACACTCAGGGAATCAAAGAGGCGACGCGATGTTCTGATGGGAGGTAGGAGTAATGAGTCGCGGAGGTCAGGAAAGTTGCAATACAATTTATGAAAAAGGCATGCATAGTCTTTCGACGGGTTGAGTGTTGATTTAATCCTGGTGATGCTGTAGTAAGTTTATCATGCTTGGCCCATGAAAGTACATGATGGGCTCTACCAACAATTAGAAGGTTGAACCCGTCATTTATTTCGACAGGCCAAGCAATAAACTTCAGTTGTAAGTCAGCACTCGTCCTCATCTCTGAATTCCTTCGTCCTTGTTTCAATTCACGCTCTTACCAATTAGCCCAAGCTTCAGTTTTAGTCCGGTTCTGCAGCGTCTTCCATCTTTCCCAGGTCCCTAAACGCAGCTTTAAGGAAGTAATTCTTGATGCAATGCGCGATCATTTCCATCTGCAGGACCTTAATCATTCCACGGCGGCGAGCAGAGAAATTCGAACCGCAGGACCAAAGCGGCACCTGTTCGGTGAAGAGCGCAGTGAAGCGCCGCCGGCAGGACACCCTGAGCCCGTGAATTATGCCCATGTCAATTGCTCGCTCTGCTCGTCACTTTTGGTGACAAAAAAGCGTGTCACCAGGAAGGCAGCATGTGAGCAGCAATGTTAATTGTCGAGCTCAAAAAGGACCTGAAATTTTTTTTTTTTGGCAAGTCATGGTCGAACTGAAGAAAACACTCGGCATGCACCAAATTTCATCCCCATGCCTACTCTAAATTCATGCCTAGTGAAACACTCGTCGAATAATAAAAAAAAGGCGCGCAATATTATTCAGGCCTTTAAGTTGTGCATGTAGCGTATGAAAACGTAGCTTCTAAAGCCCATATATAGCTGCGCGTTGCGAGTCTTCCGACGACAAATGGCGACCACCGGTCGCAGCTGTACATGCTCGTGCGCAGAGAGCCGTTATCGCGAAGCTACTGCACTTTCCACCAGTGTTAGGCATAGCTTTCATGACATGCGTTTTTGAGGGCCGCATATCTGGTAAAAAGTTTTGTCGGCATTCCACATTTCTTATTTATTTTTAATAAGCATTACTAGCTACATTAGCCGAAATTCTGTCAGCGACCGTCGTTGATGCTGAGGCCGAGAGATGGTCCCAAAAAGATGAAACCGTCACGTCATCTCCGAGCGAGGCGCACGCGTTGCGTCAAAGCCAAGAGTGCTATAGGAGGAGCAGATGGCGTCGCGTCTGGGGAGAGCCACAGCATCAAGGTAGCACCGATACCCAGGAATATGGACCCGATCGAACCTACACATGGTGCGAAGAGAAGCGAGCAGAGTATGTACTAAGAACACTGGCAACTAGAAACGACATAGTGTACGTAGACGCCAATACATACACTGAGGACAGAAACCACAAGAAAAGCAAAGTGGCAACGGTGATCAACTCGGACCTAAAAGAAATCACCAGCGCATCAATCCGGAACTGTACGGTAGTCGAAGCCGAAGAGGCAGCCGTGGCTCTAGCGGCAGTGGAGGGCTACCGATCCAACAGAATTAACCATACTCATAGACTCACAAGCTGCATGCCGCAACTACCTAAACGGCAGAATCAGTCACAGCGCGCTCCACATTATCCGCTCAAGTGGCAAAACCGAAAACAACCAGGCCAAACACATGATAGTTTGGATGCCGGGACATACCGACATTACGGGAAATCAGGAGGCGGATAGGATAGCTCGAGGGTACGCAACAAACCGAGCATCCAACAATACCGACCCCACTGAGAAACCCGAGCCGGTAGCCCAGAGGTATATACAGAGATGCTAAACTACTACACATGGATCAGACGAAAATACACCCGCTCCCACACAAACAACTAAACAGAGAAGACGCCGTAGCATGGCGACAGCTTCAAACGGGAACATTCCTGTGCCTAAACATATATGCTAAGCAAAATCTACCCCACGCAGTACGTGGTGCGGAGACAAACCAACATTATACCATACCACAAGGGCTTGCAAGAAAATAGATGAGCTAGCCATAATAGAAAACCCGTGTGCGGAACATTGGGAGAGGATGCTATCCAGCGACATCCTGAAAGTCCAACAAGGACTAGTAAGGCGTGCACGCAGGGCAGCTACCCTCAGCAGAGCCCTGGACTAAGGGAACCGACCCTGAAGAAAAGATGGCAGACTCAATCTGAAGCCGCAAAAACCACTGTAAAATAGAGCAAATAAACGTTTTCCAAAACCACCACTGCGGCAACAACCCTTCAAAGCCAAACGCGCGGCAGAGCGCTGCATAGATGAGAGGCCGCGGCGAGAGGGTGTCGCCGCCAAGGAATGTGCAGCTCGAAGCACAGGCGCCAACTGTGGGAGGGGGGGTGTGCTGCAGGCTTTCCCCCAGAGACTGACCGATGGGGTCAGGGGGGCAGCATAACTTCTCCATGGGCACAAAGAGCTCGCGTGCAAAATAATCTCATAACACCGCGAACGACTTTATTTAGAGGTCTATAGTCGGATACAACTTAAGAAGGCAGCAGCTTTTCCCCGTCAAGGGACCCCCCTCCAGCCAATGGCTTCGGCCAGTTTTCGTGACCCTGCTAGCGTGACAATGCAGGGAGCAGTGCCACAATGGAGAGAGGGGTCTATCCCCTATGGAGGGAGAGGACTATCACCTTTTATCTACCACTCCCTGCTTTGTGACACTAGCATGGTCATGAGAATCGGCTGACGCCACTGGCTGGGAGGGGATCCTTTGAAGGGGAAAAGCCGCTGCCTTCTTAAGTTGTATCTGACTATAGTGTGCGAAAAAACACATTTTGAATTGTGCGGTAGCTTTTGTATTGTGAACAACATTGAAGTTCATCATAGCAAAATACGCCAGCTTTCTTCAAGCTGCCATTGTCCATGAGCTCAAATTAGACCTTCCCATAAAACTGCCCTCAATTCCCTGTGTTGCCGCTTCACCACCTTCTGCTCTTTGACTCCTGTTTGTGTCTTCGTTGATATTTTTGAAAGATGCATGAAGAGTTCATATTCCTTCTTTAAATTTTAAATTGTTAGCTTGTGAAAATGTTTGCATGGTCCATTGTTTCTCAGACACGAAGAGTTTAAAATATGTTTATATTGAAATTGTAATGTTGTCATCCAGTGTTGTGTCTTTGTAAAGTGCTTTTTGTGTATCCGGAATAAACCGGTGTTTTTAGAAGTCTGGAGTCACCACTGTTCGGGCGAGATCATGGCTCGCAGACCCATTCTTTAGAAGGCGGGGCTTTTAGTATACAGCCTCTCCGCCTGTCCACATCTTGTACTAACATCGGCTGAAGATACAATGTCGCACTAATATATATGCCCGGCTTGAGCAATTATGATATTGCCGTGTTTCCACCAGCAGTCGCTGGGCAGCTGCTCTTCACAAGTCTCGTGCACTGGCGAGTGAAAGAGGCAGAAGCTCGGTCTCAGCCTTCTCTGGGCTGCCATGTCATTTGGTCCCGCTGCGGGGTAGTGGCTAAGTACCTGGCGGTGTTGTGCTAGCTTGCCCAATTTCTTCTTCTAGTTTTCTGTGCCTGCTCCTGTTAAAGGGTGATTGGGCACGGGACGAAAGCTTAAAGTTTACCTCTTCTCCCAACCACGGATTTTCCCCTTGGTTGGCCTCTCTTCCTCAGGACCAGCTCCCCATTGATGTCTTTTTTCGCAGTGGAGTAATCAGCATTCCTGTGGCTTTAGTTCCTTCAGATGGAGGCGCAATCCATTTGAACAGCCCGGAGGCAGTACAGGCGGCCCTTCACACCTACATGTGGATCACAGATGTGCGGCAGTTCGGCAGGGGTGGGATATTGTGCAGGTCACCGGACAAGGACCGGGACACCTCCTTCGCCAATCACCCGGTGAGCGCATTCATACTGCCTCATGTGGCGCGTTCCAAGGGCTTATTTCGAGATGTTGACTCTCGATTGAGCCCTTTGGAAATGCTTGAGAGCCTCTCGTCTGCAGGCGTCATTGCTGTCAATCGTTGCTGCAGAATAATAGAGGAAGTCAAAATTCCTACAGAGTCCGTCATAGCCACATTTGCAGGATTAGTGTGTCCTTCAGAGATCAAAGTGTCGCCACTGGTCTTTCGAGTGGATGCATTTAACTCTAGGCCCCTTCAATGTCAGAACTTTTGGATATTTGGCCACAGCGGCAAAGCCTGCAAATCTGGCTTATGTTGCTGTGCATGTGGCGAAAGTCATGCTAGAGAGGAATGTCCCGAACAGCAAGAAAAATGTTTTCTGTGTGGTGGTGCCCACTCTGCTAACATATCTGACTGTCCTGCATGAGCTCAAGAAGTTCAGGTTTTAGAAAACGCTGATGCACGCGACGAGAAGCCTTTGCCGCAGTCAAAGAGAGAGCCTATGGTTATTCTAGTGTGGCTGCCAAATGTCCACCCGTAATGGACACCTCTTGGTCACAGGCAATCACAGCGGCAGTTGAAAAAGCAATGACAAATGCAATGGAACGCATTAAGGAAACCGTATCCACATGCATTTCCCAGGTCATAGCTACCCAGATGACCAATCTGCTGCAGGCACCCACTGCTCCGCTCTTGTCCTCTGTGGTTTCGGAAGCTCCTTCACCATCTGTGGTCATCAATAGCGCTCCACAGGGCCAAAGTCAATCTGAACAACAAACGACTGCTGAAGTGTTTCTCCCTGACAGCATTATAGATGCGTCCTCTGTTGAATGTGTTGACATGGAACTTGATATCCTTGCCCAAAAACGAAGTGAGTCTCATTTGAGTATTGCAGGTCCATCTTGTCCCCAGTCCAAGTCAAAGAAAAATCACGCTAGTCAAAATACCAAGACCAGGATTCTAGAAGCGGCAGTTGCCGCTGGAGCACTCCTGCCAAGATAGGGTTGTTAAGTGTACTCCAGTGGAGAATTGCCGATCTATATTCTCAGCTTCGACAGATTTAATTTGTTAAGTGTACTCCAGTGGAGAATTGCCGATCTATATTCTCAGCTTCAAGAGATTTAATATGTCTATGCAATCAACTTTTACCGGATTTAATTCCGTTACAGGAAACATGGCTTACTACAGATTTTAATTATCATCTCAAACTCTACCATTCATTCCGGCTTGACCGGTCTTCAAGAGAGGGAGGGTTATTAGCGCTAATTTCTTCAAAGTTTTGCCACAGCTAGGACATCCATTTCTTTTAAGTATGCGGACAATCAATGTGAAATCCTTGCGGTTGATCTCAATAGCCCAGGTCAACAGCCCTTTACTGTAGCTAATGCATATTTCCTTTCAGGTGTGCATGACACTCGGCCCCTTGACTCACTCATGTCTAGCAGCAGATCTCAGGTTTTATTAGTTGGGGATTTTAATTCGCACCACGTGTCGTGAGGGTTTAAAACAGATTGTTTCGGCTCTAGACTATTTGATTGGGTTTGCGACGACAACATTGTCTGCAGCAATTCAGGAATCCCTACATTTGTACATGGTCAATGCCGCTCTACCTTAGACTTAACTTCTTCCTCCCCAGGAGTCTCTGTTATGTCTTGGGTGCCTGTTGACTGCACAACAAACAGTGATCTTCTACCGATTAGTTTCAAGCTTGCATGTAAATTAACTCTTTGCTAACGACAAAAGCGCTCCTTCATAAACTACAGTCGCTTTAAAGACACCCTCAAATCAGCTCTCACAATTAATTCAGACCAAAGCACCGAGACAAGTTCTGAATGCAAAGCTACACATCCATGCTCAGTGTTGGAAGGTGCAAGTCAAAAGTCTGAATTCATTGTGACTGGAACCATGGGTGCAGTTGCCAATAATTGGTTGAATGCTGAGTGCACGCGTGCCCATAGACGATGGAAGGCAGCCTGGAAAGACTTCTCATAAATCAATGCCAAAAAAATTGGTTGGATTATAAGTATGTCGCAGCAACACTTAAGCGCACTGTCTCCCGTGCGGAGGAGGAGTATATTACAAGTCATTATGATTTCCTTTCTCAATCAGGAACTAAACGGGCTTTGTTTAATTTCATGAGGAGCAGGGAAGTGATTCCTCTGGCTTTTAACATTGAATCCCTCGTTCAATCCCCTGCTAACATCGCCAAGGCCTTAGAGGGAATTGCGTGGGGCCTAGAACGTTGATTTACATCTGCACTTTGTTCTCCAGCTACATTCACATGCATCTCAAGTGGTTTCATTGAGGTCACTATGCCTGAGCTTTCACAAATTGTTCTGCAACAATCCCCAGCAGCTCCTGGCCCCGACAAGGTCACTACATCTATGATTAAAATTTTGTTTAATGAATCTCCTGAAGACCTATTGGCTGTAGTTAACCATTCTCTTAAAGGTCCTTGGATACCCCATGAGTGGTGCCTTCTGGAAACAGTTCCACTACTAAAAAAACAAGGGGAGAGTTTCGCTTCAGTCAACATTCGCCCGATTTCATTAACATCGAATTTAGTGAAATTAGTGGAACGGGACCTGCTGCATCGTATCATGTATTTCATTTCTGCAAATGATCTCTTGAATCCTTGTCAAATTGGTTTCAGGCCGGGCTGTTCGATTTGGTGCGCTCATATTGACCTTGAGAGCCGTATTAAGTTAGCTCGAACAATTTGCCATGCTTGTCAGTCTGAATATCAGTAAAGCTTACGACAACTTTGAGCACTCGATGCTGTTACACAGATTACAGGACCTTAATTTCCCAAACTATTTCGTAGCCTGGACCTCCGCTTTCTTGAAAAACAGAATTTTATTGCTGCCGAAATGGCATTTCTTCTAGGAAATTTCGACAGACAAGAGCTAGGTGTACCGCAAGGGTCAGTCCTTTCCTCTGTTCTTTTTAACATCTTTCTAAGCTCAATTCCATGCATCCAGAATGTGAAAACTTATGTGTACGCCGATGACATCACATTTTTTGTCTCTGCAAGTGATATTCACTCTCTTTATCAAACCTTGCAGGATTACCTCAATATTCTTGGCAACTGGTTGGGAAGCATTCATCTGTTCCCCACTCTGAATAAATGCGCGTTGTTGGTCTTCCTGGTTTCTCATCCTGTAAATATCTTATAGAAATCACATAATTCGTCAAGTTCAAACAGTGAAGTATCTTGGAGTGATATACGACTCTACTCTTTCCTGGAGGGCACATATTGAGCAAGTTTCTACAAAAGCAGTTGGGGCAGTTGGCATCCTGCGTTGGCTTTGCAGCGCTAGGTCAGGCATGAGAAGGCACACACTCCTGCTGGTATATAAAATGTATGTCCGCCCAATTTTGGAGTTCGGCTGTGTTTTATTCTCAGGAGCTCCTGCCTATAAACTTCGCCCTCTTGTGCTCCTGGAGCGTGCGGCGTTGTGCCTCTATTTGGTACTTCCAAAATATGTAGCCAATGTTGTCCTGCACCTTGAGACGCGAATTCCATCTTTATTAGCTAGGTTTCGCCTTTTAACAGCCCAAACCATTTTAAACTTGTGCGACTCACCTCTTCACACCTGCAGTATATTTCTTAGTCAACCTGCAGTCTTTTTAAATGCCACCTGGTCTCGTTTGCATACTCCACAGATATGTTTCATGCAGTCTCTCCTTGATCCCTTAAACATTCATTTCACAGATCTCCATCCAATGTATAACATCTCTCCTTCAGTCAAGATTGCATTTGATGACATTTTTCCCATCAAATGCAAAGCCGCAGCCCTTTACTCTCCTTCACGGTTTGTTGCAGGACCACCTAAGGTCCTTTTCTTCTCATATTCTCATTGCTACCGATGCCTCGCAGGATCATGAAAAGGCAGGTGTGGGCATTCTTTCATCTACATTGGGATGGTCTTTTTCTCTCCGTCTTCCTGACTTCACTCCAATTTATAAGGCTGAATTATTAGCAGTAATATTAGCCTTACGTAAACTAGATCCTACTGTTTCTCAAGTCATGGTTATGTTGGACTCTTTTATCTATTTGCTCTACATCTGAGTCTCAGGTATTGCGCCTCTTCAAACAGCTGATCCCGCTCCATCTGAATTCGGTGCAGTTGCTTTGGGTACCGGGGCACATGGGCATTCATTTCAATGAGGTTGCCAATTCCTTAGCAAGGGCCTCTCTCTGCGGCCCAATAATTGCTGTCCTGCCAACCTGCGCATATACGGCTGCGGTAAGGTTTCACAGTTACACATTTTTTCAGGAATTTTCAGCCTCGGCGCTTACTTCATCTCTCGAATATCAGCATCTTCTGCATCCTTGGAATAGCAAAGACTGGCGCTCGCGCAGACTGGAGGTCTCTTTCACGTGTTTTCGATGCCGAGTTCCTCTGCAAAATTTCTACCTTCACAGATTTGGTCTGGTGGTTTCACCACTGTGCCCATTTTGTGCCGAGCCTGAGACAGTGGATCACCACCTGCAGTTCTGCCACCGCTTCTCTTCTTTGAGGAGGTGCCTATTAGAAATTCCGTTTCACCAGCTGGGCCTGCCTGTGTCCACTTTGGTTGTTCTTTCCTTTGGCGCTTCTTCGCTTGGACGAAGCAACAGGAGTGCGCGCTGTGCTGTTCAAAATTTTCTTCTAGAAACACAGAGACTCCCATGCTAACTTTAATTTAATTTTATTTTTTTTTCTCTATTTATTTTTATTTTTCTGATTTTAAAAAATTTATTTCATTATTTTATTTTTCTCGCTTTCATTGAGTGCAAAATTGAACCATTACATGTGTTGCATTCAAATTTGCACACAAAGCCATCGTCCCATCTTCGATCTCCCAGCTAACAGGTCCCCTGTCGTTGCGTACTAGTCCAATCTGTCAGCCTATACCCTATTACTACTCCTTTTCCTCTATAAATGCTCCTCTTTCCAGCAGTTCACCGCCTGTGTCATGGCCACTCCCCCGTAGTGGGTATACACGTGCATGCCATTTTATTTGAGGCCAACCAACTCTGGGTGCTGTGCTCTTGGCTTGCTCTCCGGTGCTGCCAGGTCAACCCCTATTGAAGTCTTTCGGTTACGAGCCCCCACGGATAACACTGGTGGAGGTGGATTTGAGATCTCATGTTTCGGACATCTCCTCGCAGGGGATCGTCGAGTCTCGACCGACTCCCGCTGGTGTCGACGCCCATACATCGCAGCAGCCGCCGCCTTCACGGCCTCGCCCCAGAGTTCGCGGTCTCCTTCCCGAAGCGGCGCCAATCGACCGCCCCGTTGAGCTTCCTCCCATGGCGCAGGCGAGTTCCCCTCATCTAACCCTTCAGCAGCGCCGTGCGCCGACCAGTTTCCATGGCGCTCCTGCTGAAGACGTCGACGACTGGCTTCAGCAGTTTGAACACGTGGCCAACTTTAATCCATTTGCCATGAAGCTGCGAAACGTGCACTTTGCGCTCGAGGACGGCTCCAAAACCTGGAACGAGAACCGGGAGAACGGTCTTCAAAGCTGGGATGCCTTCCGCCAGCGATATGTTTGCCGGCCCCGACCGCCGCGATCGAGCGCGCCGCCTCCTGGAAGCCCGTATCCAAAAGCCCAACGAGAGCGTCGCCATGTTTTCTGAGGACGTGACCCTTCTTTGTCGGCAGGCTGATCCCGACATGACGGAGGCCGCGAAGTTGCGCCACGTGATGCAGGGGGTAAAAGAACATCTTTTCGCTGGTCTGGTCCGGAATCCCCCCCAGACCGTTGCAGACTTCATCAGTGAAGCAACCCTCATTGAGCGAGCCCTGCAGCAACGCTGCTGACGTAAAGAGTCTGCGTGCGTTCAGCCCTTTAGCACGGTGGCCGCTTCGTGCAGCGCCAGTGAACATTCATCTTTGTGAGAGCTGATCTGAGAGTAGTTCGCGACTCCACATCGTCTCGCCTGATCCGACAGCCGCTGCCCTCACTGAAGCCGTGCGCGAGGGCAAGCGTTTACACCGCCTCAGTTGCTGCCAGAGCCACCCTCTCAGTTACGCAGCAGCTGTCCGTCAGCCCGCGGTGCCTCCCGCACAGCGTCTCCCGTTCGATTCGCAGCCGCCGTCCATTCTGTCGCCATCCTCCTACCAGCGGCCACCGCAGCCGGGACTCGCCATGCAACCACCGGTTCGGAAGGCAGACATCTGGGGCACTCCTCGTCAGCGGCCGCTCTGCTTCCACTGCGGGGAGGTCGGCCACCTGTATCGGCGCTGCCTCTACCGCGAACTCGGGCTTCAGTGATTTTCACGTCCCGCCCCGCGTCCACGGTTCGGTGAGCGACCTCGGGAAATCGAGGAATACCTTGCCACCCGGCACACTTCACCGAACGGCCGCCTACGGTCCCCCTCTCCCGTCCGCTACTCGTCACCTAGCCGTCTACATTTAGCCATACGCTGAGGGGGCGGTTGCCGAGCCCACGCCGGGGAAACTGAAGGCGGCGACCTCAGGGGGGCAGGTTGCTGACAAACAAAACCGACGTCCCGACTCACAAAACAGAAAAAGTGCTTGTAGAAATCTACAAGTCATCTACACCAAGACGCTTTGACGTCTTAAAGAAGCATAGACAAGATTTTATATAGCCGTTCGAATTCTTGAAGACCTCCTGTAGCCTAGGCTAATGCAACGCTACCTGTCGACTACAAGACATTTTCCTTGACATCTTGTAGATTTCTAGCTGATACCTTGTTTAGCTGTAAAGAAGTGCTTTAGCTCTTCTGCAGCTGTGGTATCCGATGCTAATACAGTAGTTGGCTAATAGAAGTCTTACCTAGCTGTACATAGATGTATTTTAGCAATTTGTATCGGTGGTAATGTAATGCTGTTAAATGAAAGGCACTTTACGAAGAGCCCATCCTTGACGTCGCACAAGCAATAAGAACTGTGAAGAAAGTGCAAATATCTTGCACGCTTGGGAGATAAAATGTGTGCATTGAGGATGTGAGAAAACTTGTTGCTTTACTGTCTCTTGCCCCTCTTGTCTGACATTTGACTTGTTGCCTGCAGATTAAAGGCATATTTGCTTCAGCAGAAGTCTAGGCACCAGATAATTAGTTGAGAAGATAATGCAGCAGCTTCTTTTCCAACAAAATTTTGCATATCATGAGTGCAAAAGAAACTGCTGCGTCAATTCATGTATTCATTGCCAGGTAGCTAGACCTCTGCTAAGTGCAAACACTCCTTTAACCCGTAGACAACTGGCTAAATGCGAAGCAAGAAGGACAAGAGAGCACAGCAACAGGTTTTTTCACACACCCTAAATACACACATTTTTTCTCCCAAGCATGCAAAAGACCTGTATATTCTCTTAAACTGAGCTCTTATTGCTCATGAGACATTAAGATGAGCTCTTCGTAAAGCACCTTTAGCTCTGGCTGATGCGTAAATATAAGCCAATTGTGCAAATGGGACATAGCCTTGCAATGCCTACTGCAAGATGAAAACTTCGGGCAGGCAAACTGTGTTAATTAAATGCCTTCATAATAGAACTACAGGTAAAATTCAGATTAAAGAAATAAAAAGAACTAATACAGTTGGTTCTTAATGCAGGCACTGTTCTCGGAGCAAAAAGAAAGCAAGAAGTGGCTTCAATCAAAGAATCAAACATTTTATTGCCTTAATAAAACATACCCGCTGTTCAAGATAAAAAAAAAGTGACACGAATCAAAACACATGACAAATACCTCAAGAGAACAAAAAATGCCATATGGTAGGAACAGTTGATAGCTGTTTGCTGTGTACATGGTAGGCACCAGGCCCATGTCTCCCATGATGACTTCAACACAGATGTTTGCAGTCGCACTCTACAGCGGGCATAAAAAAGGCCATGGTTACTGGGTGAACAGAAAAATGAATTTCAATTTTCAGCACTCAATATTTGCATGTGACTGCATGCATCTAAATAGACAAAAATACACAAGACAGACAGCAGCTAATAACTGTATTTAACATTCCATTCATGATTCTTATGTGTGCTGCTGTAAGTAGAGTGAAAGAATAAAATAACGGAAATCTGCTTTACTTTTGAAACTTGAACGAGATTAGTCCAAATGCCCTCACTTTATAAACCACTGCTATTTCTGAAAGGCTTACATAGTTGACTTCTCTTGGTTGAGTCATTATAAAGACACTGCTATTTTCCCTTCAGTATTCCAGTTATTACTGTCTTCAAAACTCAAACAATGCAATGTTAAGTTCCAGTGTTCATAATCTGCTCCCATGCATACCTGTGCTCATGCAGTAATTCATTCCCAGAGGTTCACATAGGCACAGTTTCCAATCTGGCCCAGATGGAGGCAATCACCACCCTCCCTCTTTTTTATTCCTTCCTTGAAATTAACCAAAGCTCTTTTGGCAAACTGTAGAAGGTCTAACAAAACCAAAAGGTCTGGTCAAGAAAACAACAGAATTCGTGAACTTAACTTTTGCTAACAGCTTGCACCTGTACAAGAAAGCATGAAGTGAAAGAAAAACACTCAGCTGTGAAGAGTGCTTACCAAAACTTTAGAAGTTGAGCAGGCAAAGAGGTTCTTTGAAAACCACTGGACAGCCTGCACCTAAAAAGAAATGTACAGAGTGAATTCACTGACTACACCACCTGTGCACACTGCAATGGCTTACGAAAAATTCAAGGAGGCCTCCCTGCCAAGGGGCTACTTCCTGACATTGTGAAACAGCCAGCACGCATACAGAGCAGTACCACCGAGTAGGTTTCCTCAGTGTTGCAGCTATCAAATCGTAATAAAGGAAAAGCTTGACAGTGTGGGGTTGAAAATCGGGGAGATAAACACGTTCTCCCTTTTTAACCGCGGCTAGTTCAAAACCGCGCGGACCCCACCCCGTGGTCGCGTACGCTACCGAGCGCACGCCGACCACGGCGGGCCTTGCTCTGCGGGAACAAAGGAACGACACACTGGCTGACACAAACAAGGCATTTATTAGGTCTGTTCGATTCAGAACTGGTTCTCTGCACTAATTCTAAAAAAGTTCCGTTGGTGCCGGCGCGGTGCAATTGCAGTTTCTTGGTGCAGGTGCAGCGCGTCAGCAGCGTCACAAATCTTCAATCGAGCGCGTGCACGCACAGGCCTTGTCGTCTGCTATCCGGTTCTCGTCCGTCGTGCTGTGTTGTGTTGCTGTGTGCGTCGCGTCTGTTTTTCGTGCCTCGTGGAGTCATGGACTACGACATCGCCGAATCCACTTTTATGGAATTTTCTGAGTCGTCAGACAGCGAAGATGAGGAAGCCGACGTGGTGCTTTCTTTTGCAGCAACACAGTTCGGACAGACCGCAACAGAATCCCCAACTACTACGAAAGCAGCTAGGTATTTCAGCTTCGAATTCAAGAGCTAGGCTGTTCAGGCTGTCGCGAGAAACGGGAAAAACTTCCTTTAGTTGGCCATTGATGTTAACAAACAAAACGTCGGCTGCGCTCGTCGTCTGCTTACGCCGTCAAACACGTGCACCACTATCCTGCACCTCCGTCTCTGAGGGTGCCGCGGTTCTTTGCACCGAAGCGGCACCACGACTGCACCAAAATCAATCGCGGACGGTGGTGCAGGGGGCGCTGTGAATCGAGCGCTTTGGTGCAGCGCACCGTGAACCGGTTCCAGCAGTGCAGAGAACCACGGCTGAATCGAATGCAGCTATTGCTTTAACAACAATAACGCCAGCTAGCAACAAAATACACTGAAGAATCGATGATTTCCGACTCACCAGCACGGTTACGAGCGAATGTTCGCCCACGGTAGGGCAGAGGGAATAACTCCGAGGCCGAGCGGGACGTGCTCGGCGGGAGCAAGTTCCGACCAAGAGGCGCCCGTCGACGAAGAGCGGAGCTGCGAGCGAAACGTCCGGTCGCTTCCCGATCCCAGGGAGAAGAGAGCTAACCTTCCCCCGCGCGCGAGCGGCAAAACACGCCATCCGTGGCGCTGCTGTCGCTGCGACGCGAGCGCCCTCCCCTGTTAGCTAGAGTAACCAAACTAAAGGGAGTGCTTTGCGGAGGAGCTAACTACAGTAGGGGGTGCAATGCGGGAAAGTGAACGCAGGGGACGAAGGCGTCCCCACAACAGGTACAACAAGTTAATGCAGTAATGCATCAGGATTTTCACGGTTCTCTCAGCTCCTTTATTTTTTCTCTATGGCAAAACACAACACTTCCATAACCTTCAGCAACTAGGCATATATAAGTGCAAACAGCAAATGAAATAGCTCAGGGTAGCCCTGCTCAAATCACCAGAAATCAGGTAACCATAGTTAACTGACAAGGTATTCTTCCATATTTTCATCAAGACCTGGAACAGAAGAAGCCATCAACAATATATAGCTTTTGTTTGCTTTGCTTCATGAAATTCAGTGACTGCATGCATGCTTCATGAAATTCAGTGACTGCATGCATAATCATGCATGCAGTCACTGAATTTCATGAAACCAATACAATATCCGCTACATAATTACTTGTAAATTGTATATTGCGGGGTTTAATGCCCAGAAGCGATATATGAGCAACTAGGGATGCCGTAGTGGAGGGCTCTGGATTAATTTGGACGACTAGGGGTTCTCTAACGTGCACTTACTAAAACAGCACAAGGAGTTTTTGTATCTCGACTTTAACGACATACGGCCGCTGCAGCCAGCGTCAGATAACTTGCGGTCTTGGGATCGGCAGCCGTACACAAAGCCACACAACTACCATGACGGGTTTCATGATTGCTTCATGATAATGAATACTGCACATTCTATTCCGCCATTATAACCATAACCAACGCCTTCTAAACATGAGTATTTCTGGTAGTAATCAAATAAAGTTGAATTCGAACATTCACAAGGAAAGAACATAGCTGGCAACAATAAAATCCTACCAGGATGCAGTTGAGCAGACTTCAATGTGTAGAAAGAATTTGTGCCTTTCCTACCTGTGTTTAAAAAAAGTTGCTTTGAAGCTATGCAACAAATGATTACACTTGATTTTTCTAGGGTTATAATTTATGGACGACTTTTGTAAGAAAGGATGTTAAATATGCGAGAAGAACATAGCGGTACCCACTTAGAGATCAAACGCTTAGAAATGCCCTGTTTTCGTACATCGAACGTTACACTTTGGTGTGAAAAGAGAAACTGAAGGTGACTTACTGTTGCGGAAAACGAAGTGCGCCTTTCAGTGCTGTCCTGGTAGTAAAAGACATTGCGGAAAAACTGAAAACAGCAGCATGAAGTGCCTACAAGCACGAGACAAAGGCGGCACAGAAACGTTGTGAACGTCCATTTGTACGCATAGCAGGCAACCGCTAGAGACTGCAGTGCCAAATGACCAGACTAAGTACCGTATTCCAAAAATTCAAAACAAAGCAACAACATAAGAACATATTACAAATTGAATCTTATACTTTTATGTGGCGCTAAGTATTTACAACTTGCAAAAAGGTTTATTTTTGTTTGAAACAGTCAAATTTACGTAGACAGACTGAAGACTCTATCGCCACTGAGTGGAGTGACACCAAGGAGCAAGCTGAGGCATGCAGGACGCGAATGGAGGAATGTGCGCGAGCCACAAGCGGACTGCACCAACATGGCAAAGACAGCATGGGAGAAAGTGGCGATGGCACGACGGCAACATTCGCTGCTCGTGGCCAGCCAAGGCGGAACGAAGAGGCGTTCACAACAGGAAACAAATTTCATGATTCGCATAAATTTAGCACAGCCTTACGAGTGGTGGGCTAGTTGTACTCGATGTGGACCGTAATTAACATGATTTCGGATTGCACAGGACAAAATGCACTGCCAGAGTTCGAGCACAAAGTGTGGTCTTTGCACCGGCGTGCCTCCTCTTCAAAAAGTCAAGTGGAAATACCGGTGTAGTGCACAGTCATCTAACTGTTTATGTGCTGTACTTGCATGTTTCATTCACTGGTTCGAATAAAACGTGCATGTTGAAAACTCTTGCCGTGATCAATATCATGTTTAATCCATGGCGGCAGCTTTCTCCTAATCGCCTGAATGTATAGGCCCGACTTCTTAACATGATTTTGAGCTAGATGTTTCAGAAACCATTCTGAAGAAACGTCTTACTGCGGACGTCTTAAAGAAGTTTCGAAAAAGATGTCTTGCCATCGACGCCTATGAGACATTTCAATCTAGCGTGACATGTGAAGCCATTTCAAGTTGTTTCAGGGTGCTTCTAAGACGTTCTGTGTTCTATAGGGAAGACCCCGCCGTGACGACACAGCGCGATTCCGTGACATCAGTGCCTCCGCAGTGTGACTCCATGACTCCGTGCTTTCCTCGTACCGATGACACAGCTAGTGCCGACCTTCCCATGCTGGTTGATGGGCACGCAGTGACCGCTTTAGTAGATACAGGAGCAGACTTCTCACTAATCAGCAAGAATTTCGTGGATCGGCTCTCAAAAGTTAGGACTGAATGGCCTGGACCCCAAATTCATACTGCTGGTGGCCACCTTATGACACCGTTAAAACGTTGCACTGCACAAGTCACCATTGCCAACTCCGTGTTTGTTGCCGTTTTTATTATTCTGCCTAACTGTTGCCCAGTCAAAAAAAACCATTGCAACCAATTGGATTTCCAAATGGTTCCAATTGGACTAGTTGAGTTCCCAACTGGTTCCAATTGGAATGGTGTTCTAATTGGATGGTCCAATTGAACTATCCAATTGGACCATTTGGGTTTCCAATTGATTGGCCCAATTGGTCTTACCCATTACATCCAATTGGGCCGCCCAACTGCACCCAATTTTTCCAATGAATGTTAGCATTTTTGACAAACAAGGTAGAACCAATATGGTTCCTATAATAAGAGCTATCAGCAGCTTAACCTACTAAATTGTACTCATCATCTGCACCACCACTGTAGCTGAAATTAAATAACTGCACTCAGTGGGCAAGCGCCACTGGCCCCAGCATGAGAGCCTCACAAATGGGGTATATAAGTTGGAGCAGAAGTATGTTCTCTTGCTTGCGTGTGATGTATTTGTGCCTGTTGACTTTGATTTCCATAAAATCTGTTAATCTAAATTCCGTAGAACAATGTTGATTGGCACTAGGCACGACATCTCGGATCCCTGCTGTCCTCATAAATGAGTTTTCCTTTTGCATATTATATGTTCAGTTGTAGAAATATTTGTCCAAGATTCTAGAGCATATTATTCACAAACATTTAGCTACCTCTCTCAATGAACATAACATATTTTGTGAATATTTTCTGGGTGAAATAACTGCCTGACCTAATGGGTCCAATTGACTAGTCCAGTTGGGTCCAATTGGTCGGGAGTCCAAAAACACCACAGGGATCAATTGGTTCCAATTGGGAAATCCAATTGGAACCAATGGGAATGTCCACTTGGTTCCATTTGGAATGTCCAATTGGTTCCAATGGTTTTTTTTTGACTGGGTGCAAGGACCTCATACTCGGCCTTGACTTTTTACGATAGCGTGGTGCCGTTATTAACGTTCCTCGCCGTTTGGTCATGTTTTCACTGCCTGCACTGACTTCCTCAGACGCCGAACGACGCCACGCACCTTTGCGCATCCTTGACGCGGATGTAACCATGCCACAGCGCTCATGTACCCTTGTTATCGTCAGGTGTGATGACCAGTCCAGTGCTGCAGGGGTTGCCAAACAGAACACTGAGCTGCTGCTCCATCATGGCATCTGTGTTGCCCACGGTATCGTCCATCTGACCAATGGCCTAGCAGATGTACTTCTAAAAAACTGCGGGAATGAACGGCAACGCATCGCAAAAGGGACCATGGTCGCCTACTTGGAAGATATCGCCGAAACTCCTGACTGCGTCGCACTCCAGAACGGGACATCCGCCAGAAAAAAAGGGCCCAATTCGTCCTCGATGTGAACCTCGCTCTATCACCAACCGAGAAGGATTGACTCGTCGGGCTGCTCTGTCAGTTTCAAGATTGTTTCTCGTCTGTCTCCGCGGTCAAGCAGACACCCCTCACCAAGCACTGCACAAAAACCAACGAGCATATCCGACCAGTTCGACAGAACCCATACCGAGTATCATTGCAGGAACACGAAGTCATTGCTCAACAGGTAGACGAAATGTTGAATGTCGGTGTCATACAGCCATCAAGGAGTCCCTGGGCATCACCTGTCGTCTTGGTTAAGAAGAAAGATGGCAGTCTGAGATTCTGTGTTGACTACCCCATTAAAGCCTTTCGGTTATGATTCCCAACGGCTACTTAACAATATCTTGCATTTAACGTTCAATTTATCCCATGCACCATAGTCAAAACGCTGCAAGACCATTAGCGACTATAACAAAGCTCATTTTGTAGCGCTTAATAATGGCTTTTTAGACATTTTCTTAGCAGGTTATCTCGAGAGGTCACTACAAAAAAAATTGGTGCGTGTACCGAAATAAAGTGTCTTAAATGATTCATCGTCTTAACTCTCTTTGGCGTGTGTACTCCAATAGCCATGCTCCAAGTTACAAGAGATATTTAAAATGATTTTCTAACAAAAAGAAAAAATTTTTCGAACTGCTAAGTGTTCATTAAACACTGCCCATTGGACCTCTTTTCTCTTTCTTCTTGCACTCCCACCTTCCTCTCTTTCCTAGCGGCACAGCTCAGGTGTCCACCCAGATATGACAGATACTGTGCCATTTACTTTCCTCAAAAACCAATCTACCAATTTAGAGCATACAAGACAGGTGATTCAGCATATTAACGAGCAGTGAAGTCTACTAAATCCATCTTCTTTAAAGCAACTGCAAAACACATTCTCAGTGCATTGTTTTGCCTCCTGATTGCATAGAATGAGTTATAGTGATGCAATTAGCATTGGTCGTACCATGTATATTCCGGTTTTAATTAGCTCAGAAAACAAATTCATGGCACTGATGGTGTCATCACACAGTGGCGGTTTTCAGCAGTGAATGTGACACCAGGCGGGAGCTTGATGAATGGACACACAGTATATATACTGCAATCTGTGTTAATAAATATATGTTTTGCCATGTTTTTGGGTTTTTTATTAGATCAACAAAACCATCACGTTTGCCTTAAGTAAAAGCGCTTCAAAGGAAGCAAAACAAAAGAAAGCACCTCCAGAGGCTCTGGCTATTGTTCTGCATTGAAGGACTTTGCACCTCTCTGTACACATCTATGAAATATGTATCTGAGAATTGCTTGGAAGAATCGACCTGATTCTTCCATTGCATTCTGCAAGCATTCGTTTCGGTCCCAAGAAAGGACACAAAGAAAAATGACATTCATTTCACATTTACCAGTGCGCATAGGCAGCTTGAGGAGTATCATTGGGCGCGGCCGCCAGATGGCGCCACATTACCGTCATCAGTGCGCAGTGGCACGACACGGTATGCGGGCGAAGTAGCGGCACGTGCTATGCTAAAAAGTATCTCGAGCTCGAGTTTGGTTAAGCCAGGGAAGGCCATTGATCAATGTTCCGTTCTGTGCCATCGATGTGACGATGAAGCATCGCTGGGCCAGCTGGGCGTCCACATGGTTGTTGTCACTATGGAAACGACGCTGCCAGCCTTGGAAAGAATGAGTTGCAGCGAACAGGCAACAATGATGTGCAAACTTCCGGACATGCTCAGATAGGCTGTTTTGATTGGTCCTCTCCCAGTGCCGTCAATGGGAGAGTAAAAGGGGAATAGGAAGCCCCGCCAAAATCGAGTTGAGGGCAGCATTTTGTTTGCTTGTATTTTGAAATTTCTTCATTGAATAACTCCTGTTCCTATGCATAGATTCCTGTAATTCTTTTCGAGTCAGCATCTGTGTGACATAAAGAATCCGCCCGAAGTATAGCCAGCATTCCTTCAAGTAATCTTCCTGAACATTTTGAAGACTAATACGAAGAAACCCTTCTAGAACATAAAAAAACCTGTAACCACCAATAAAGTGTCGTCATTGCACCCACCGGCGAACCTGCTCCTGACCACCTATGTGCTGCTGTACTAAATGATACTTTCGTTTGATACTTTCATTAAGTTGTTTCCTTCTTCATGCAGTGTTGTCCAACGTCGCTGTCTCCAACTGTGTGATCATTTCATGATAGATCCCATCATGTTCGACTTGTAAGGCATCATACCAATTATCGCTTTGAATCAAATGTCTTCTAGTGGAATTGATAGCATAAATGGCAGATTTATATGGAATGATAAAGAGCATAGTTCTGTCATCATGAAATGCATATTCTCACAATCGTATGATCATGGTGTACCACTGAAGACTGCTGTGGTCATACCAGTACATAAGTCGGAGATGAACACAATCCATCTAACCACTTATCTATATCTTTAAGATCAATAGCATGCAAAATAATGGTACACATATTTACCCACCTTGTTAATTTTCTAGAGGGTAACAATTTCTTCTCTACAGCACAGCATGGCTTCCGAAAGTCCTTCTCTTGTGACATTCGACTACTTTTCTTCACTTACGACTTGCACTTCTATTTGGACTACGCTTTTTCATGACTGCATATTTCTTTACTTTTCTAAAGCATTCGATAAAGTTAATAACTCACTGCTATTACATAAACTGAGTGTGCTGAACATTGACCCTGCAGTTCTTAACCGGATTCAAATGTCTATAGTCAGTCTATAGGCTTCTTATAGACTCTATCGTCGTCCTATAGATACTTTTGTCTATTCATAGTCTATAGACAAGTCTACTAAAATTGTATGGCCATAAATCTATAGATTGTCCATATAGTATACAGCATTTGTATTGCATATAGACTACTTTATACAATTTGTCTATAGAGAGTCTATAGACTTTATGGACAAGTCTATAGACAGTTTATAGACAGCTGTTATAGGTACAGCTGTTGTATTGGTAAACTGGCATTCACGATCTGAGAGAACCTGCCATACGCGCTCCACCCCATACTTATTCTTCTAGTTATTTCCCTCTCATGATCCGGATCAGCTGTAACTACCTGCCCTAAATAGACATATTCTCTTACTACTTCTAGCACCTGGTTACCAATTGCAAACTGCTGTTCCCTTGCTAGGACGTTGAATATTACTTTGGTTTTCTGCATGTTAATTTTTAGCCCCACCGTTCTGCTCTGTCTAACTGATTGATCATGCTTTGCAGTTCATTTCCTGAGTGGCTTAGCAAGGCAATGTCATCAGCAAATCGCAAATTACTCAGGTATTCTCCAATAACCCTTATCCCCAACTGTTCCCATTTCAGGCCTCGGAATACCTCCTGTAAACAGGCAGTGAATAGCATAGGCGACACCCTGACCCGACACCTTTCCTTATTAGAATTTTATTGTTGACTTTATGGAGAACTATGGTAGCTGTGCAATCGTTACAAGTATCTTCCAATATTTTCACATGACACTCTTTTACACCCCGATTCTGCAATGCCTGCATAACTGCTGAAGTTTCTACTTAATCGAATGCTTTCTCGTAATCAATGAACGTTATATATGGGCTGGTTATATTTTGCGCATTTCTCTATCACCTGATTGATAGCGTGAATATAGTTTATTGTCGAGTATCCTTTACGAAAGCCTGCCTGATCATTTGGTTGATTGAAGTCTGAGGTTGTCCTCACCCTATTAGCGGTTACCATAGTAAATACCTTGTAGGCAATAGACAATAAGCTGATCGGCCTGTAATTCTTCGTCCTTGACGACCTTTCTTATGAATTAAGATAATGTTAGCGTTTTTCCAAGCTCTAGGTACATTCGAGGACATAGGGCAATGCGTATACAGGGTGGCTAGTTTTTCGAGCACAATCTCTCCTCCATCCTTCAACAAATCTGCTGTTACCTGATCCTCACCAGCTGGTTTCCCCTTTTGCATTGCTCCTAAGGCTTTCTTTACTTCCTCCTTCATTACTGGCATGATATCCCATTGCTGTGCTCGACTGCCTCTCTCAGTAACATTCTGATTGCAATCGCTATTGTATAGATTTGTGTAAAACTCTTCGGCTACTTTAACTATCTTATCCATATTGCTAATGACATTGCCCTCTGTCTCTTATCGCATAGATCTGGTTTTTACCTATGCCCAGTTTTCTCTTCACTGCTTTTAGACTACCTCCGCTCTTTAGAGCATGCTCGATTTTCTCCATGTTAAACTTCCTGATGTCGGCGAAACAGTTTGAAATAGGGAGGAGGCCAAGTAATTAAATGTTTTAAAACAAACAGGCCAAAGCCAAATAGCTAAACATGCTTGAAAAGAGAGGCGCAGCCAAGTATAGCTAAATGTGCGTGAAAGAAAAGCAAAGCCAAGCAGCTATATGTGTCTTAGGTTGGCTCGTTGCATCTTTAAACATGCTTGTGCCAGCTTTACCATTCTTGTTGCGTGCATGCATCAAACCACCTTACCTGCTGGAGACACCTCTAATTCCAACCAGCTTTCGCTGATTAATGTGCTAAGCCAGTTAGCTCAACACTGCTAATTTTTTTATTGCCAGTAAGATCGTGCAAGATTGCGGCGTTCCTAGCTGGGGTCTCCTCCAATACAGGACAAACAAGCCTTGACATGACAGACCACCAAACTTAATTTGTGTACAGGGAAAACTTGATTACTACTATAAATGTGCCATTAGAATCAGTTCAGAAACATCAACTTGTAACAGAAACAGTGGTTGGATGGAAGCGAGTTGTACAGTCCAGGAAGAAAGGTGTATAAACGCCAAACAAAGGGAATAAAAATGCACACAGCCTGCTGTAAGAGCAAGCAAAAACTGATTGACCATTGTAGGACATACAAATGCCTAATACACTGAAACCAAAAAAGGAAAAATACTTCAGGCATGCAACGTAAAATTTGGTACAAATGGTGCTAAAGGTGACAATTGCCACTCAAAAGACCTACAGACAAGGAAACTAAATTCCTAAACAAGCACATTACTCACCTCAATTCACACTTACTGATGGGAGAAAAAAGAAAAGTACAGAAAGAAAAGTCAAATAAGTTGTCCGCATTAATTCTCCACCCTTTAGTGATTACAGTTCCTATTTGTGCACAAGTGTTTGCGCCTCCTTATTTGTTGCTCTGTCCCAACATGACCTCAGTGCCTCTAGTGCAATACCTCCACACTCATAACACTGCAGTGTGCTAAACAATTGCATTGTGCAAATGACTCATGAAAACAAGAGGTACACACAAAAAGTAAGTTTTTGGGTGTCCATTTTTCCTGCCTTGAAAGAGGCCTACAAACAAAGTGATTATGAAAATGAGCTCAAAATACCACTGCGCAACGTTAATATTAAAAACAATTTTGCATCAGAAGTCTCGGTGTTGGTCAAAACCAGCGCTAAAGTGCATGTTGACGTCATGGTCCACCGGCCAACTCCAACATTCCTGATGGCGTCAGCATCGCCGGCAAGCACTGGTTGTTTCTGTGAAAAACCACTGGATATGATGACATCACAATAACTGGGTCCAGTGCACCTTGACATCACTTGATGTGGGTGATAAATGCCGAGTGGCTCCTCAGACATTCAAAATCATATCAAATTATCTTCCACTTGATGCTTGTGACTGCAACTTTCTATAAAAGGCATCTCTCTGCACCCATTAAACAAATCATAATGCTTGTTTGCATTCAAAATTTTGTGTGTCTGTACCAGTTTAACACCTAGTGTTGAGTGAGTTGTTCCGACAATTTTTCATGAAAAGGCGCCAAAAATAAACAGCAGTCACAGAAGATCACACGAGATATAAATGTACTCAAGTCTGTGTGTGTGTTGTGTGGTCTGCTCTGTCTGCTGTAAACTTTTGGCACATTTTCATGAAAAAGCATGGAAACCGGTCACTTAAGGCAGGAAGTACAGTGCACTGAGTGGTTTCTGCTTGCCGGCAAAATGATTCTCTTTCGCATATCTTAGAAGCACGAAGACAACATTCATGCAGCGGAAGACAAAGCCAAAGTATTTAGTGAGGACGAGTCTGAAAAGTGAGGTCAGTCAGGAGTGCCATGCCTTTAATATGCTTTTGTCTCATTTTGCTCACAAGTCTTGCAAAACTTCAGTGTGTTTGCCACACAGCCTGGCAAGAAGTATTTGGACCTTTGTGATAACACAGCCTCTATGATAACACAAAATCACTGCGTGCATTGTGGAAAACAAACAACCAAGAGGCCACTGCTAAGTACTGCAACTGAAGTATTTTTTCTGAAACTTTTGCAAAAAATATACGCACCACCACTTGGGTGCTGTAACTGTATACGATTTTGCCTGAAGCAAACACTCACTTAAGCAAAAAAAGACAAAACTGGCAAAGAAAGATCGCTAAGGAAAAGATATTACAAGATCAAAAGGCAGGGTCAAAACTCTTCAAAGCAGCATAAAGAAAAATCTTTCAGCCACTGCTGTAGCTTCATTTACACCAGTAAAGTACAGCAGCGGACATGAACACAATCTGGAATATAGAAACATGCTCACATGAGATGCAATGCGTAGAGTGCCGTAGACAATTAAAAATGAGAAGGTTGTGACCACTCTGTATTTCCACCATAATGACTACAATAAATACAATGCATCATTTCAAGACAGGGATTACCCATTCCAATACACAAGACAACAACAAGAAAGAAAGTGCCAGAGCCACATTTGCTGGAAAAATTGCTGTATGCAATAGAAAACAGAGAGGAACTTTTCTCCCATTGCATTTTAAAAAGGAAAACATCTTGAACCAGACATAAGCATTCAAGGCAAAAACTGTGCACACTCTGCCCAATTTTTCAGAACTGATTTTTAAACCATTGCTGCTCTTACAAGCAAATAAGAGGCAAAAAACATGCTGCTAAATATACCTGAAACCAACACAAAACACATCTAATGCTGCTACTCCCATTTTACGTGTGGAAAAGCAAGTTTCTCTTTAGTTCAGTGCTGTGTGTCTCTCTTTTGTCCTTGTTGCTTTGCGCTACCTCTTTCCACGATGATTCCACTTCAGTCATTCACCTTAACTTTTGTCACAGCTCATACTTCCCTACAAATATTACACCACGTATCGAATATTGCCTACATGACATATGTTAAAATATCTCCCTGGACCTTTTTAATAAAACCACAATGAAATCGGCTGATGCGTGCAATGTGCAATGGCTGACACCAACTGCACCAATTAATGCTAGCAGAACACCATGCTCCTCGTTTTAACATCACCTGCCTTTAGATGAATACGAAGAGCATTCACAGGGCTTCAGATGTAGCTTTTGTGAAAATCTGCTTGTGTAAAAAGTTACTACACTTTTCCCCGTTTGTGGGATTGCATATGACTATGTAGGCCTGACCTCTGTGCAAAGGCCTCGGGACACAGATAGCACTGGTACAGCTTCTCGCCAGTGTGGAGGCGGAGGTGTTCGATCAGGGTGTCCTTCTTTGCGAAGCTCCTGCTGCAGAGATCACAGCGATGTGGCTTCTCGCCTATGTGGATGCGAACATGTTCCGTCAGGTTGGTCCTCTTAGTGAAGCTCCTGCCGCAATGATTGCACTGGTGTGGCTTCTCGCCCGTATGAATGCGCATGTGATCAGCAAGGCTCGCTGTGCTTGTGAACGCCTTGTTGCATTGGCTGCACTGGTAAGGGCGCTCTCCGGTGTGAATTCTCCGGTGTCTCTTGAAGTTGGAGGGATCCACTGTGGCATAGCTGCAGTCGGGGCACAGGAACCGCTCCCTGCCTTTTGGCAATTTTTGTCGCAAAGACGAGCTGCAGCTACTTTTAGCCGTGTCCGAACCTGCACAATGAAAGTGAGCATATGCTTTCTTAGATACAAAGTGAATGCCTCAGTGCACTGAAAACAGCTGGCCAATGTATCCAGGTGAGCTAATGAATGACGAGGATGTTTTAACTAAAGCTGCTCAGATTTTGTCAAAATCAAAGAACCAAGCCTTGCTTAAGACCATGCAGATCTAAAAAATAAAAACTGTTCTCTTTTAAGCTAGGCATGTATTTCTCATCACAGTGACAGCTATGCAAAAGCACATCACTCAAAAAACACTGTTGCTTTTGTAGCTGAGCTGAGCAAAAAACTACAATCATTCCATGTCACTGCATGACTTCATCAGTGTATAGCATGACTTGTTTCAAAAAAGAGAAGCATGCATTCATAACTCGCTAATTACTTACTCTCGTTACGCTAGTTCATTCATTACCCACTAGTACCACTTCCCCTAGAGCACACAAGATCAAACAATATGCAAAATACGCTTGAACTTGCAGCTGCTGCTGTCGTTCATGTACACAGTGATGCAGCCTTTCCAACCATGTCAACATAGAATTTAAAACAAAAAACAGAAGGTGTGATGCATAACTATAACAAAGCAGATATGTGAGACCCTTCAGCTATGAAATAGTTTGAGCAGAAATAGCAACTGAAAAGTGGCTCTCAAAACGTACACAAGGGTATTTCTATATCAGTATTGTTACATAAGGTCTCATAAACAATAATTTGGTATAAGTGCAGGGGGTTAAGGGCACAGTTTCATCTTCCCAATGAATGCCTAAAATAATACAGTCATGGAATGCACTAATACGGCAAACACTAAAGTGCAACAACCAAAACAAAAACTGACAAAGGCGTAGAGAGAGAGAGATCATATACCACAACACCAACTATTGAGCTTATTAGCCGCCGCAGTGGCACAGTGGTTACGGCGCTCGGCTGCTACCCGAAAGACATGGGTTCGACTCCGGCTGTGGCAGTTCAACTTCAATGGACGTGAAATTCTAGAGGCCCGTGTACTATGCGGTGTCAGGGCATGTTAAATAAACCCAGGTGGTCAAAATTTCCAGAGTCCTTCACTACGGTATCTCTTATAGCCTGAGTTGCTTTGGGATGTTTAAACCCCATAAACCAAACCGAACCTATTAACTTTATTACAAGAGAGGAACCAAGCATAGTGCCGCATTTACTCGAGTAATCTGTGAATTTTTTCCCCTTAAGGCTTCAAAAAGGGGGTGCACAAATTGAACACATTTCACGAACATGTAACAAAAAAATGTCTACAAAGATCATTAACCAGCAATGCATATGGTATATTGCCACGTATAAGTCAACCTCACAACTCTCGCCCCTCACTGAGCAAAAAGAAATCAGTATAGTAGCAGTATATGAATAGTGGAGTGCAGGTCCACAGTCAAACCTGCTCCCATGCATTCCAAAGTTCTTAGTCCCCCGATATAATCCGTTAACCTGAATTCACTTGTGATCTTTTTGCACAATCTATCTTCAGCATATACAAAAACCTTCATGACAGTCTGCGAAGGTGCACTACAGGGAAGCTCAGCCAGGGATGCTTTAAGGTGCAGTTTGAATGTTAAAAGGACAGAAAAACCAGGATATACCTGCAGACGAAATTCTGTGAATAAAAAACAGTAAAACTATGCGTGCTGCACTCGTTGAACAGAAAGCATGCACAAGTTTGTGGCAGCTGTCTGCGAACTGTCAGCTGCAACCGCACATGCTCACACATGACAGTCTTTAACACGGTACACTGCAGCATGGTCAGAAAGCAAGCAACAATGTCTTGGCAACTGTTGCAGAACTGACTTGCACTTCGTGAGGAATGTCAGAAGAGAGGCTTTCAACCTGAAAAACAAACAAAATAATAAGAGAAAATACATAATCTCTACGCAGAGCTCTCCCAACATCTTTTCTCGAAACGTTTTTTTTTAAGGTTTTTATAACACACATAAGAGAATGTGAGATGCCTGGGCTGCTTTGTACAATTCGAGAATACAGCTACAAAAAAAAAAGGGAGGAATACCAAGAATGTTCACTGAAGAATTTAGACTTGCTTTGTTTCTTATTCAAGCTTGTTATGCAAGACAGATACTCTGAACATAAGCACAAGTGACAAACAATAAGCATGGCACAAGAAGACAGAAAAAGTGTTGAAAAAGAATGCATAGCAATTAACCTCTCTACAGCAGCTTAGTATAAATATACGCTTTACACAGAGAGGTAGCTTTCATACCACCTACTTTTAAACATGATAACTTTATTTATTACAGATACCTGCAGCGCCCGAGGGCATTATTGCAGGGGGGGGGGGAACACAATAATTTCTGCTCATTTGGCCGAAAGTACACATAATATCAGTGGTAAGCGCATGGCCGATGCGATGTCGCATTTAACGACTGCACATAAATAAATAAATAAACTTAACTGGGGTCACATAAATAATAAATGACTGCAAATAAATAAATAAATAAATAAACTTCACTGGGGTCGGTAGAAAATATTTGAATTTCTCTAGTAGGCCGACGCTTTTTGCAATTCGGGAAACAATATTGTTAACGTAAGTGTCCGATAACAAGTGTTTATGAAAATGTACACCAAGTATTTTTATTGTATCCACGACTTCTATAGTTGTGTCACCGAGGGTTAAACTAATTCGTTTCGCTGATGAGTGCCTTGGAGTGAAGATAATGACTTGTTTTCTTGCTGTTAATCTGCAGCGAATTTGCGACACTCCAAGAATGTAAATAATTCAAAGAGTTCCTAATATTATTTTCCAGGGAGTCGTAACTATTGTCTCGAAACAACAAAGTGGCGTCAGCAGCATAGATTGTAAATTCTGCAGAGGTAGGGATGCTTGCTATATTATTGATATCGAAATTAAATAACAAAGGTCCCAGGATGCTGCCTTGAGGTACGCCTGCATTAACTGTTTTGTAGGTCAACATGTAACTTCCGTTTTTGCATGTATTACGTTATTAATTGTAGTGCAGTTCCTCATATGCCATATAATTGTAATTTTTTTAGCAGTGTTGAGTGGTGCAGGCAGTCGAATGCCGTCGAAAAATCAATATACAGTCCAGCAGCTATTTTTTTTTGTTCAAATGTTTTTAGTATTATTTCTTTTTGCGCTAAAAAAGCAGTCTCGGTAGAACGGCCTTTACGAAAGCCAAACCGATAGGTACTGATAAGATTAAACTTATTGGCAAACTGTAATTCGGAGATGTAGGTATTATCTTTTCTAAGCCTTTTGAAAAAACCGGCAAAATAGAAATCGGGCGGTAATTGGATAAAAAATTTTTGTGACCAGATTTAAACCCAGCAATAACTTTAGATAATGCATTCTGTCCGGGAAGAGACCTGTTGAGAGGGCTAGTTTATTTATGTGATTGAGCTGTGGTAAAATTAGGTCAAGAGCATATTTAACAGGTGTTATTTGAATGTTATCTTTGTCAGTGGCATGGCTGTTACTAAGTGAAATAAACACGATGTAGATTTCACCTTCAGAAGTTGGATAAAAAAAAAAGTGTTTTAGGGTTCCTGACTACAGCATTCGTCGCTAGAGGGCAAGAAGTTGAGAGCGAGCATGAACTTGAAACCACGTTTATGAAAAAGTGGTTATAGGCTTCAGCTAATTCTTTATCGCATAGTACACCATTGTTTACTGTCATTTCAGTGGGATCTTTGATTTGGGAGAAACGGTTCAACAGTTTATTTAGATTTTTCCACATTATTTGGGTATTTCTGTTGCTACCAGGTTCGAAAATATTGTACAGGTAATTACGTTTTGTATTTCTTAGCAGTGCATTTGTCTTGTTTCTGTTGCACAAATTCCTTCCAGTCATTTGGTTCACGGGTGTTCAGGAACTTTTTATAAATAATTTTTGTTTCTTTTTTATCATTGCTAATCACTCCTTTGTAATCCAAGGCTTGCGAAACTTTGTAGCTTTCTTAATGAGAACCACCGGGAAAGAATGATAGTAGGCGAACGTAAAGAGCTTCGGAAATTCGTTGTAGACTTCATTTGCCGAGTTTAGTCTGTAAACTGGATCCCAGTTTATCTCCATTAATTTCCCCCGAAAATTGTCTAACGTTCTTTTGTTGATGTTCTGCTTTTTAAACCGAACATCATCTGTTGTATCAGAGTTCATTACAGGTAGTCTAGTGAACATGAATATGGGTAGGTGATCACTTATGGTTTCAGCACATACGCCTGCTAAAGTCTCATAGGTTGGAAGATTTGTTACAAAGAGGTCGATCGATGTGCTCGTGCTTACGGTTATGCAGGTTGCCGTTTCTATTAAACTGCAGAACCTATTTGAAGAGAGTATAGTTTGGAAGTTACGTTGCACTGGTGGTTGGCTTAACAAATCAATATTAAAGTCCCCTCCCAAAACCAGTGTCAGACCATTTTCATTTGTATAACATCGGACCCTTCCCAAGCAAGAAAAGAGGCTATTTATGTTGCCATCAGGAGGGACGTAGATGACAGCAAAAAAGTGTTTAGAGCTAACAGCAGCTAAGCATTCAATGTGTTCATTGACAGAAGAGAACTCATCATGCAGGTTGCAATTCAGGCTCTTCTTCACGTTTAGCATTACGCCACCTCCTCTCTTATTGTATCTGTTTAAAAAATAGGTGTTGAAGTTTTTGTCCACCGTGACATCACTGTCGCAGCAATGCCAACTTTCTGTCAACATCATTATGTCAAAACTAAATGTGAAATTTTCAAAAAAGACGCGCAACTGATCCTCTTTGTTCAGTGCTGATCCAATATTCAAATGGAAGTATTTCAAGCTGTTTACTGCTTCTGAATGAAAAATGTTACTGATATCCAGCGGCAGTAATGCCATTTTGGACAAAAGAGTCGACACTATACAGTTTAAGTGTACATTAGACGATCAACCGAACGTCCCGTTCGCTTCGAACATTAACCCTTTGAAGGTTTTTGCCGTATATGTACGGCGGCGGTTTTCTGTCCCGCAAGGTCTTTGCCGTACGGGTACGGTTTCGATCTTCCGTTTGAAATTTTGCGCCAAAAGAACAATGCGTGCTTACTGGGGGATGCTGCCACCTTTTAGGACTTACAAGAAGTATTTGAATTTTGTGCTGCCTTCTTACGGAGATAAGCAGAACTTATGTCTAGCTTTAGCGCGGCGGCACAGACTGCGGCAACACCCCTTTTGTAGTTTTGGTTTCGCCGCGTGATCGCAACGGAGTCGCGCGAAACGTGTTTTCTCTTTGTGGGCACTGTTTTGCAGAGGCGGCGAAAGTTGATTTCTATCTTTATTGGTGCTGCTCTTAGCTTGCTTATCACCGTTGCTATTCTATTCTATTGAACATTTTCCAGTTGTGAGCGATGCTGTCACCAAAGTACTGTTCCTAATTTTTTTTTACTATTTATTCTCGCTTATATACATTTTGTAGATTCAAGTTCCGCAATAAAGTAATTTGACCACCTGGGAAAGTTTTCTTCAAAATAATTCGACCCTCAAAGGGTTAATGACATTCGAAGTTTCATCTCTGCGAGCAAAACTCCTTCCGTCCCTGGTCAACACAAACTTCCATTTACATTCCTTCTTCCTTGCAGCAGTGATTCCCAACAGTTTCTTCATTACGAGACATAAGTGCTCATTTATATAAATGGGACTCTCCTCGTTGTTCTCGTCCAGGTTTTTCATTGAAAGCATTGTTTTCCTTGCTTTGAGAAACGAGAAATCCCTCTTTGATCTGGTCTTAAATTGTAGCACAATGTTATGAGACGACTTGTTGAGTCTTCGTCCTGGGCGCGGAAGTTTTGACCTGTTTTTGCCATCATGTGCTCGGTGGTATCATGGAATGTCAGCGGTTGACTTAATAAGTTTAAACAATCGCTCTCATCGTTCTCAAGTAAAACAAGTTCTTTATATCCACTGCAAACAAAATTTTTGCTTCGTTAAGATGAGATTTTACGTGCATTATAATATTTCTGAAGAAATTTCAATGCAAACACAGATTACTTTGTTACATCCCACTTTTCTTCTTCGCCTTTACAATCCTTTCAGATAATGAAGCCACATAACAATCAGTGGAAAGCAGAACGCCATACTATTTTATTTGACGGCTCTAAGTGAAACTTGCTTGAAGGTATCCCAGTATGCTGAAGGTGTTAGTCCTTAAGGGGATCTAATAAAGTAGCGGTATGCCTGAGTTGTTAGAAGACACCGCCTAGGGAATACTGTCAAACAATAGTTTTTTACTGCACTTTGTAAAAGCTGAGTTATCTGTAATCACAATTTGGGTTTCAGCGTCTTCGGGGCTTTCCCTCTCCCCTCGTCGTTTTTTGCACGCTGGAAAGTGGTCTCTGCTCCTCTGCTGTCCCCTTCTCCGGAGGCGGAGCTTCCCAACCATCCGGAACTACACGGCTTACTGGCCGCAGCCGTGGTAGCTGCATGACATCTAAAAGATTATAACCAATAGCAGTCTCTGTAATGGTACACACAGATGCGAGTGACTAACAAGGGTGCAAGCATGACAAAGTTACCAGAAAGGGCTTGCCAACTTTCGCGCGATTGTCTGTTCTCTTTTGCGTGTACAAGTGTATTATTTGGCTCAGGTGTTCATGGCAGTACACTGCAGTGATTGAGAGAAATGTTGTGCTCTCCTCTGAAGCTGTTTCAGAGCCTAACTTTGTCTGTACTCTGCAAACACACATCTGCCGACAAAATTAACAAGAACAGCACAACATTACGACTGCTTCTGAATTGAACACTCAGTCAGGGGCATTTTGCTCCTGGCACATTTTATTGCACACATTGGCTGAAGTTGTGAGTGCGCTTTGTTTTGTTTTTGCACGGCCTGCTTTAGCTGGTCGCCCAGAAGCAGTATGTGCGAGGCCCGTGGCTGTCCAGGTTGGCGCCTTGCCACACTCCTGGGCTGCACTTTGATTTCCTGTCCTCGTCGCCGGTCGGTAGTGGTTGCGGCCTTTATCCGCATCAGACTGGCATATGTGGCACTGCTATTAGTTCCCCTATTAATTTCACTTGTCACGGCCTTTAGCAGTGACCAATAAGCAGGATTCTCTCCTGCTATGTTGTGCATCCATTCCACTGCTTGCGCAAAGCCTCTGCGTGTCTCTTCGATGGCCTACAAAAAAGGTTTTGAATTGAGTTTAGGTATGATAGCAGTTTTATTGCTTACAGCATAGCACAGATTTACATGAAATCCTCAGACGTATTAAAAGCCAAGCATTACCTGCTAACAACCGGAAAATCCCTTCGACTAATCACTGTTCCAGAGGGTTTGCAATAAGAAACTACCCCAATTAAAACAAAAAGACGGGGAAATTTTTTGACTTCTCTGATATGCTGAACTTTCAGGCTCACAGAACGCAAAATAAATGACACTTACAATGTACTTAATGAACATAACAATGGTTTATTGTCATTAGGCAAAAGGTCGTCCAATGATCGTGGAATATAGTGGCGCTAATATGTTTTCAGTGATTATATACCTCATATCATTACTGCAGATATAACTGTAGTCAAGCCCACTTATAACGGCTGTAACAAACACTCGTCTATTACGAACAAAGACGGAACTACCGTCAATATTTGTATTAGGGCTGTGGTGCTGCGTCTCATCTAAAACCAACAACCGTGGTCACACCACTTGGTTATAATAAACAAGAATGCCCCGTAAATTTACTCTCAGAGTTGAAAAATGCGCTTCTGGTCAGCACGGCGATCAAAGATATTCTCCTAGATCCAGTGATGGCTCCTTCTTCCTTGCAAAAACAAAAACAACAAACACCACACTTTAAATCGGCAGTTAACCACAGGCAAGGCGTGCCTAGCCAGGTTAGGTCTTAATAGCCTACCTGATCAAGCGGCAGTTGTATTGTCCACACAATCGGATATCTGCGTGCTGACCTGCACCATATGCAGACAGCAGACAGTCTGCGTCACGCTGGTGCCTGGCGGGCAGTGCGCAGCAATTAATGAACAATGAATAGTAGATTAGCTCCTGCTTTTCGGGTGAAGTGCTAGATCCCGTCTGGCTTTCAGATCTGTACAGGTCTACTTGTAAACATTATATCAAGATCCAGGTAGCTGCATCGAGGGGTAGCTTAATTAGGAGGCCAGCTGGAGCACTGCTCACACTGAGCGCTCAGCATGGACAAGCCTCGCGGTAGCTTTGTCACTGGATCCTTACTTCAAAGACGAAGCACTGTCTGCCAGTGGATGTGAACGCCGCAAGAACTTACTGCATCCCTAAAGTGACTCACTGCAGGAAGGGTCTCGACCAGGAGAATATGACCAAGCTTGAGAGCTTAGAAAGTGGCTGGATAGGGTCTACTTTCAAGGAACAAATGTGCACAATGCGCTTTTCATGGAAATAAATGCTACTCTTGTCTGTAATAGGGTAGGCCCACTTATACGAACTTCGGATACAACAAAATGTAATCTGCATGACGCTGAGGTCTGGTATAAGTGGGCTTGTCTGTATCACTGTTAACTGTATCTATAGCAACATAAAGTCAAAAAGAACCACTTCAAACAACTGCCTTCAAAATTTGGCTATCGGTAAATGCATTTCACGCATGCTTTTTACGCTTGCCTTGCCTTCTTGGTTTGTAATTAAATACTAACGCCTTTTAAGCAAAATGGCGGTGACAATAAGTGTACCTCAGCTGCAGGCCAGGAACTACTGCCAGACTTTGTGAGGCTTGCAGTGATGGAAGCAGCATTTTACTTTTTGGAGCAGATTTCGGAGCAGTAAAAATGCCAGTTTGGAGCAGCCATTGGTGTTTTCGGAGCAGAAAAAATACCAGTTTGGAGCAGCCATTGGTGTTTTCGGAGCAGAAAAAATACCAGTTTGGAGCAACCATTGTTGTTTTTGGAGCAGATGGCGAATAAATTACGCCAGTGTACCTCCCGTGTTGAAAGCATCACTGAAGCGACTGACAATTACAGCTATTTATTATGAAACACACTGTACATTTCACACAACAGTCAACACGAATGACAAGAAATCGACAATTAAGAATGTGAATAGTTACAGATGGTGTGATAAAACAAGTTAAATATTTAAAGCACCAGTTCTTGTGGCAGAAATAGATCAAAGCCAAAAAAGGGGAGCAACATGATGTGAACTAGAAGAAACCACAGTCACTAATGACACTTGCCACAAAAGAAGTAGAAGTTCAGAATCAATCCGAGCCTGAAGTAGTCAGTCACTCAACACATTTCACAATAGTCTGCACGTTACACTCTACGAGCCCGCACTTTTTCTTTTGAAGCTTCAAGCTTGCAGAGAGCACCCGCAAGCCTTTCCTGTCCTTTCTTAAGTAGTTCCTGGCCACTTTCAATGTCATCAAAAGTTTTTGCCTTCATTCCTTTTGCAATCAATGCTTCTGCATTGCAAAGCATCTTTTTTGCTGACTGAATCTCCATTTGCAGGTCCTGCTTTTGACATCCTTTTGTTGAATTTTGGCCATGGTCAAGTTTGCTTCTTTTGGCAGCTGGCTCACACTCAGCAGTCAGTCTTTCTTGGTAGCGTTTATATGACTGTTTCACAGCAGTGAGCATGTCACGTTTGACTGGAATGGTAGAGACGTTCTTGTCATACCTTTTCGCAAATGACTGTATGGCTCGCAATCCATTCATGCTTTCAATAGACAGTTTGCTGCACTCCTGTAGGATCCGGCGATTTTCACTAAAACCCCTCTCCACATCAGCGTTGCCATGTGAAAGAGAAAGCAGGGCTTTTACAAGCTTTCCTACCAGAGGATATTTAATGCCACCATTTTTGTTCTGTAGGCTGAAGACATGTTGCCATGTGCTGTCAAGTCGTTCACATGAATCAACGCACAGCGCTTCAGATGAAATCAGTGAAAATTCATCCATCAGGGCTGAGACTTCCTTGGGAGCAATCACCTCTGGAACTTGCTGGGCCAAGTTTCGAAATGCCACAGCTGAGCTTTCTTCTTGTGCACTGCTTAGGTCAAGACACCTAAGATCTTTTAACACACCATTGTCAAAGGGCAACCTTGAAAGTAGGTAACCCGCAGACTTCATAAAGAAAGTACGTGCCCCCAGCCTAAACAATTTTTTTTCTTCTGCTGACCAGTTCGTGATGGAGCCCTCTGTGTCCACACCTATCTCAACAACTTCCTTCCAGTTTCCTGGACATTCAACGTCAAGAGATTTCAGCTGTTCCCCTGTCAGTTCACGGTACACATCACTTCGCACGAAACGGCTGAGAACTTTCTTGGTCAGCTGTACCATTTCTTCGTACAGAATGTGGAGTAGAGGTTCAGAGCGCTGGAAAAGTTTCAAGAATCCAACAAAAAGATCTGCGACATTCCTCAGAAAAACTGCCTTTGGGAAGAGGTCTTTCCTGCTGAGACTTTGTCGGAGGTGCTTGTACATTGTGCCAGAAGAGTGAGCCGTTTGCTTCACGTCTAATAGCATGGACTTAAGTGCCGGATACTGCTCAATAAAGCGCTCAAGGGCAGGACCTAGGGTGAGCCAACGTGAATTTACATGCCGAAGGAAGACACTTTCTGGCAGGCCAAGACACTTTTGGTGTGTTTTGAGCACAGCACTTTGAACAGCAGAGTTTTTCAAGTAGTAGTACACATCTAACAAAGTTGATTCCACTTCACTGCCAAACGCTTCAATTCCTTTTGCAAAACTGTTGTGAACTTTGTGCAAACTACACTCTCCTGTGTCTAGCAGTGCAGGATTTACATCTTCCTTAAGCTTTCTTTTCAAACTCTTCATAACATTTGGGCCATCACTGTAGAAGCCCAACATATTCCTTTGAGGAAGGTCTTGGATGCCTTCCTTCACGTGTGCAAGTAAAACATCTGAGGTTGCACTCCCTAAGTGAAATGAACACAAGTGCTCCACCACAACCTGCTTGCAAACTTCAGAAAAGTACCTAACTACAATGTCCAGCTGTTGGCACCGTTGTTCCGGAAGAGGAGTTTCGTCGATTTGGATGGTGTAGTACACACCCGCCTTATTAAGTTCATCAACAACTGCTCTCTTAAAATATGGCCCAAGGCCATCCGACACTATATACGAGACTTTTTTTCTGCCACACTGAAATTCTTTTGCAACCTTTGAATCTGGAAACATCAGAGGGAAGAGCGAGGTTGCGGTGTCCCCCCATGAATATGGTATCCCAGAAACAGCCACACCAAGAACAAAGTAAGTCTCTGCCAATGTGACACGATCTGCTTCAGATACATCCGGTCTTGCGAGAAGGCATGATGTCAACAGAGCTTGAGCAGCAGCAGGCTTCTTCAAAACTCCCAGCTCATTTCTGTGTTGCTTGCAAGCTTCAACGTGTTGCTTATTAGAAGCATGCCGTTTCACAGCATTTACGCCATGTTGTGAGCAGTTTATAACTTTGTTGCAGATAATGCAAGTGGCCTCCTCCTCTTTTGGTCCTGCTCTGCACCACACAGCAATACAGTTACCATTGGCATCCTCTTCATTTAGCACCTGGGCCTTAAACTTGCTTTTCCGCCCTGAAATAATGAAAAAAAAAAAAATTTTTTTCAGACTACTGACAATTGACAACTGCTGGCTCGGATTGTAAAATACAAATAGATATACACATATAAGCTTACTTCATGTCAATCCAATACGCGCCAAAGACCTTTAAACTGATGTCTGAATCTGAAGTCACACTGTTTCGGCCGCCTGCTACTAGCGAACTACGCGCTCCGTCAGCGCCTATTTGGCCTCGTTTGAAAGCCCGCGCTTTTATTTTTACTTTCTTTTAAGCAACCGCGAGCAACACGTAACATGAAAAATTGTACAACAATTATACGCAACGTGCGATTCTATTGCGATTTAAACCAAGTGACCAATGCGGTTGTTTTCGATCAGCTAAAATAAAGGCCCGCGCCTGCCACCTGAAGCGTGCTAACCCTAATGTCGTCGAGTAGTTCTCCGTGCCCACTGGTGCGAAAAAGTCTAGGTCTCTGCGTTATTTCGGTCAGAAACGGAAAATGAGTCAGGGTGCAAAGCGTGCTCGTTATGCTGTTCATGCTGCCAACACCGCGTTGCCACAGTACGCGATGGACAACAACAGCGAAGTACCGAGCCTTCGACGTCGCGCAACAACGTCGTGACTGAGGACGTTTCCGCGTGCACAGTGCCGACTCCAGCTGCATAACGATAAACACCGCTACCGTGACTGAAAGAACTGGCGAGACGCGCGCCCGGGAAAAGGTGACGCAATTTCAGTCATATCGCCATCTGACTTGCGCCAGGAACTCAAGAACGTTTAAACGCGGTGTCGATCTTACAAAAGGGTACATAAATCACCCTGAAAAATATTCGAAACTTACCTCTGATCGTTGAAAGCGCCATGTACCCGGTAGCGAACCTGAAGGCAGCCCACAAAGAACACGACTACAGTGTTCTAACACTGGAAACACGACGAACAGCTTGCCAACGTGCGCCGTGTAAACATGGAGGCGGGCGCGGCTTGACCCGGCTACGGCCAAGGCTACAACAGGCTTCCCTGGATTTTCAATAATGATGATATTAGACATGTTTTCGGTTTCTGTGTGGCTTGACGCTTGACGTTTTTTTGCCTTCGTTTTCGCAGCGCCGTTTCGGCGCAGATGCGGCGCAATTACTAATAAAAATGCCTGTTTGGCGCAACATGTAGCAGCATTTTTCTTTTGGCGCAGTTTGGCGCAATTGGCGCAGCACTTCCATCACTGGGCTTGAAGTGGCTCGGTGCAGCTTGCATCATCATTCCATGCTTTGCCTGTCACAGCTTGTGGAGGGAACTGCAGTCTCGGGCTCCTCTACACTTTGATGAGTGACCAACGGCTTGAAGAACTCAAATGGACGACACTTTTCACCGAGTTGGCTACAGTCCTCGAGTGTAAACTCTGGAGAGTTTGGAAAGAGCCCCCCAAAGGCCTTCTGCACAGCAGCTTGGTGCTTGCAGAAGGTCCCTTGGCTCCCTTTCCAGCAGGCACAGAAACCGAGGTAAGCTAGCACCTAATATGCACTAGTGCTAGCTGCGTCGGGCACACTATACACATTCCCACCCAGATGTGTGACAGGCTGGTTGTCAGGGAGCTTCCGCAGCAACTTCGCAAACATGAGCGTGTGTGATGGCTCACGGTGGTGGGCATGCCGCAGTAGTCTGGCTTCTAAGTATTGCTCCAAAGATGTTGCAGTTGTTTCCACCACAGCTAGTGGATTGTATGCTTTGGTTTGCCCAAGCACCACTTCCTTAAGTATGCGAATCGAAGCTTCACTGTAGTTGTTAGTATTGGGCCCTCTGGTTATTCCGGAGCGGTGCAGCAGGACCCACTCCTCTTCACACTTCAAAAAAGCCTCAACCCTTTCGAAGTATGACGGGTAGGCAAGAAACCGTAGAAATTCCTTCGCCACCTGAAGTGCCTCTCTGTCGTGAGCATACAGTATCTGAAAAGAAAGTTTAAATAATAATTATGTTGAAAACCCCGATTATTTTCCCATTTTACCAATGGAGGTGTATGGGTGCTCAGCAGCACGACTATCGAAGGTCATGTTTTCGTGACACGAGACCTGAACATCGAAACCTTACGCAGAACATGCATGCGATGGAGCAGGGTTGGGCCAGAAAGTATCCACGTAGTAGCAAATTTTATCCTGATTGACTCTTCATGACTGAAAGTGCCCATGTGACAGCACTTTTGCTCTTCACGTCCAACATTCCAAATACGATTTTTCATCCTCATCTGCCCCACCCTCCTTAAATTCAGGTATGCCTGCATGTGCCAGAAGATAGATAGTTCAGAGTTTCTCGTCCACAGCACTGTTCGTTCATATCCCTCTCTTCTGGAAGGTAGTTATACGTTGTATGCCTACAGTGTCATCTACTAGTATGCATCCAAATCTCAAGAGCCATTCCTTTTCTTTTTGTGCACATAGTGCTTCGTAAGTCATGTTGCAGAGGGGAGGGTTTCATTAGTTGGTCCCACTTATTCATTATCGCTTCCAGATTTCTCCCGTGCAACTATTGTTATGTCAGAATTATTACAGTTCTTTCAGGTTTCCATTTCACTGCTGAGCATGTACGTCAGGTACATAAATTTTTCTGTTGTACTTAATTTCTCTTCCTGCTGCATCATGCCGCCTCCTCTTTCTGTAGCTCCTGAATGAGGGCAGTAGTATTTTCAAAAACAAACTGTATTGTTGATGTACCTTTTGGAAAGCAGCCACCAACTCTTGTCTGTCTTCCTTGGCCACTTTGGTGCGCACAGATGTGAGCCACCGCCATTCGGCTTGAAGGACATGAAAGTCGCACAAAAACTGTCGAGTTGTTGGCTATGTCTCACGCAAGGCATCCTTCTCTGGCCTTGAGTTGTCGGTCATGAAGGATGTAGGAGCCTGCAATCAGAACAGCCGTACACTATAAGTGCATGTGGATATAATCAGTCACGACTTCAAAAGATTGATTAACAGGTTTAAAAACTGAGGGAGTTAGCATACAAGTAAAACTACGCTCATTTCCTTTACTTGGACTGCAAATTGAATGTGGTAATGGACAGTGATAAAATGAGAAGTCCTGACTTTACATCTGAAAACCCACAAGGCAGCTCAGTGCCGAAAAGAAATGGGGTTGAGAAGAATAGAAACTGGGCGTATTGGTGTTAATCAAATATGGTTTTGCGATGTATTTGTCTAGCGAGTGCTTGTCTCTGTATCATTACAAGTATATATTGGAAAGGTTTGTTTTGGTAATTATCGACGTGCTTCCTGTTACTATTGATTTGAACCTGGGCTTTTTGTGAGTTAACAAAACCAAACGACGGTAGTGTCAAATGTGCAAGCCTAATTAGAGCACAGGTGTACCCTGTGCTTACCATTTTCAAAGGTACCTAGTATTTAGTATGTTGTTGCTATACATGTGTTGTTGCTCTGCAGCTAGAGGGCGTAAGCTCTGAACTTTATCGTTACTCTACCAAGTAAACATAGGTCACTGGAGTTCCATAGAAACGGTATGCTAATTTGAACCTCTTAGTGCACGGTCTGACTCAGTTGTTCGATAAGCTACATACAGTTTGAAGTTTCAGTTTAGAGGAAATCGCCTTTTTTCCATGGGGCGGTGTACTTTCATATTCCAAAAAGCACGGTGCATGACTTAAAAGCATGCATGACAGACTGGCAACCAGACCACCCCATAGACAGCAAAGACTTTCACGGTTTGCAATAGTTTTCAGGTGCTAGTGACAGCAGCAGGTTTCAGAATGAAACCATATCATAGGAGTTCTGTTCAACTGAAGGGCAAAAGCCTGCCCAGAACACTGAGAACAGAACAGTGATAAACGTTGTTTTCCGCATCTAGTTGTTTCCTTGTTTTTTCGCGCCGCTTAATATGTTTTGGAGATACTGGTACCGTCACAGATCATAACTTTAAGTATACTGTGGGTGGCAATTTGCGCAATAAAGCCTTTAGTGATTAAAGTGAACACAAATTGCTCACAAGAGCAACTGGGCGTTCTCAAGCTGCTTTTCGAATTGGACATAATTTAATCTAGAACAAATAAGTAAGTTCATCAAGATGTCCTTTTAACCAATCTATGCTGAAATGAATCAGTTGTAAGAAAAGTTACCTAGTGAATAAATGTATTGTTCATTACCTTGTTAGCTTAAGTAGACCTCATTCAGCTTTTATGATATTGTTACTGCAGAGATGGTACTGTTTTTTAGCCTCTTTTTTGCAGGAAGATATCTAGGGGAATTTTTTTACCTTATTTCACAGATCTGCGAACAGTTCACAATATTAAAGCACTTTTTCACCCAGTGCCACTTAAGCGTGAGAAATGAAGGTGTTTTTTTTTTGTTTTGACAAATAGATTTTAGCCTTTTTTATTTTTTATGTGCTGTTATTCACCAATGTGTGAGTGCGTGAAATGCTTGCTCCCTTTCACCATTAATAAATGATTTTTAGCGCAACGAGTACACAACACAAGACAACAGGGCGCTTTCTTGTGTTGTATCCCCGTTGCGCTAAAAATCATTTGTCAGAAAACCAACTAGCTCAGCAGTTAACCCTCTTAAAGTACCTTTCTGCATTCTTTGCAACTGCTTTCCGATATATCCATAAGGCTTAATGTTTTTGAACTTTTTTCTTTCCTTCAGTTGAGTCTAAAAATTAGGTGACAGTTTTTTTGATCTGAAACTGTAGAAATCAAGTTTTTAAAAAAGTTCCGAATCCTGGCTTCTTCGGGTAATTTCTTTCCAGGAGTAAACAATTTACCCCTTTGTTTCCAAAGCACAGAGGGTAGTGTCTTTGGAGCAAGTGGAACGCCAAGCTGTTTCCCTCCTTTGTCTGAGAGCTGAGAAGTAACACAGCTATTGGCACTGCTCCAGCCTTGGTCGCAGTGAGCAACACCATGGCTGAGCTTTTTGTCACATGATGCAGTCGAATCGACAAAGATGATCTCTGGGGCAGAAGTTAACAGCTGGGCACGGCGCGTAACTGTCGTGGTGACAAGCGCTGCCCAACAGTTGTCTCGGGTCGAAGCTGCATGCACCACTGTACCTGTGAAAACAGCAAGTAGGGCAGTTTTGTACAATATATGTTCACATCTATAAAGATGCGTGTCATAGTGGTATGTACTTTGCGATGAAATGCAAAAGGAAAGGTGTTTTTGACGCATGTTTGAAGTTGATTATCTACAAATATTAGACGCAATATTTTTCTGTTTTTCTTCCTCCAGCAGCAGATGCTCTTTTGGTGCCTTTTTAAGTGCTTTCATATAGTACCTTTAGTACCAGATTTTGTAGTAGTAGCTGCTTATCCTGTAGATATGTCCTACATTCATAAATAATATATGCACTGTGTGTCAGTCCATACCTTTACTTTTCCTATGGATCAAAACAGTGACATTTTTTTCACTTGTACACACTACTGTTACCAACTTGTAAAGCAAAACTTTCCATGGTCCTAGCATTTAACCAATAGTGCAGGCAGAGTACTAAACTTCAGGTTTCCTCCCAAATGAAAGCAGTTGAAAAATCAAGAACATTCATAAAGGTTTGATTTTGGTCTATTCATTGTTATTGACTGGTTTTTCGGTGGTGTTGCTACATATGCAGTATTGATATAATGGGTGTTCACTGGAAACGTTTTGTAATTTTCAACAGTAGACTTTTTCAGGTAGAATAACTTATTTGTTTTTGCGATGACGCCATGCCAGACTTCATGAAATGACTGAGGTGAATTGATTGACAAAGCAGCATACTAAAATATGTAAAGCAACTTTTTAAAATTGTAGCAGTTACAGGCTTGCATGCAGTTACAGAGATGTAAGGGGCTATCTCGGAACCAAGACCCCGTAGTACATATGGAGGGGTGTAATTGAATCTGGCACCGTACGACAAGGGAGTCTGGCAGACCAGACTTGTGGGAGAGGCAAGCAGCAGTCCAAAATGAGCATAGCCACACCCACTTCTCTTCAATCTGGTCAAGTGGTGTGTCGCATCCAGTTGCTCCAGTTAAATGGGTTGTCTGAAGGGGTGCATTGTGCCTGCTCTGATCACAAAAAACTGATAACGTCCATATGCCTGTTTTGTGGTCGCTGCGCACCTCTGATGCATCTGAACAGCCAATATTTATAATATTGTAGCAGCAAAGGCAGTTGTATTTCTCCCTATCTACTAATTGACAATGGGCGTCCCGATGGCCTGCCACAATTCTCTCCTTGCAACAAAGTGCCTAACTGCTAAACTTAGAAAACTGATTAGCAGTTTTTAGTTAATAACCTTTGCAAGTAAATCATCTCAGGCGGTTTGTCGCATCTGGCAAAAGCATTTAATCTCTAAAAAGCATTGTTTTACAAATTATAGGCTTCCCTTTTCTACACCACTTTCACTTCTTTAGTGTGCTGCAGGAACCAAGTACTTTCTTCAGTACGGTGTTGCTTATTTCAGTGTATTTTATGGTGATGGCTTTAAAGCTTTTTAAGAGTAGGCTGTATTTGCTGACATGTTTTTGATTGCATTTTTTTTAATTCCTTGTTGCTGGCACTCCTCCCGTGAAAGTTCTCACATATGTTGCAGGAATCTGCAATGAATATTGACAGAGGTGCCTGCAGTACAGGCACCTGCAATCACGTGTCAAGCTGGCAGCATACAGCGTCAACTTATGCCCATTTCATTTTTATATTCTCCTTTCATCACCAGCCCAAGCCCTGCGTTCACTGTTTGTTCTTGATTGAGGAAGGGCACTGCTTCAGCCACAATAAAGGAAGGGTAGTGCAAGACTGGAATGGAATCATTACCGACCTAGGTGTTTTAAATACAACAAAAACACATCAGCCCATTCAAAGCAAGTTCCTTATCAGGCACTTTTATGACGGAGAAAGCGGTTGAAATATTGCTATGCCCACAAAATTTTCATATAACGTATAAACGCGTGCAAGGTCCGCAGCCGTGTACGGACCGCACCCTGCTTCCCCGAAGGACATATATTTTTTTAAATCTGTGTAAGGACCGCACCCAAAATTTCCACGACCCATGCGGGAATAGTCTTCTAAATTCCCGCGCTGCGGCCTCCGCGATCCACTCAGGCTGCGAGCAACGGCCGCTTGATCGCGGAGGCCGCACATGCGTACAGGACCTTCCAGGTGCCGCCCATAGATGGCACCCGACGCCGCGCTCATCATCATCATGGTCAACTTTTTTCTCCGCTGCGATCTCCCACTATCCATATCGGCAACTATCACCAGCTGGCGAAGGCACGGGAGTTGCGATAGCATGTTAAAGGGCTAGTTCACTTCATCGTAGTTGTGGCTTTTGTGCGCCGCCGCTGAGCGTAGCAATTTTAGCACTGTGGGCAAGAACTTTAATAGCTACACGGCTGGGAGTCAGCTCTTGAACACGGCAAGCGTGCCGCGGGCAGGAAATTCGACGTGGCCGAGGATTGCGCCCGACGATGGTGCAACCAAAAGGATACATTGAGGAACACAAGCTGCAAAAAGCGCGCTTTCCACGGCAAGCTGTGCAAGGTTCCCCACTGCAAGAAGAGCTGCTCTGCTATATAATGGAAGTGCAGAACAACGACCACGCGTTGACAATGGACATGCTGCGCGACTTCCTGTAGGATGAGTGTGCACCTGAGCACAACACCAGCTCAGAGTCTGGAGACTCTGCGAGTGACGATTTAACGCAGAATAAATGCCGCTCATTCCCTGATTGGTGTGTTTTTGCTTTTAAAAAATTGTATGGGCCGCACCCCGAAAATTGGCCTTCGAATCTGGGAAAAAAGTGCTGCCCTTGCACGCGTTTATACGGTAGGTTGTTTTACCTTGAGCTGCATACTGTGCAGTCTTCTCTTCAAGCTTTGGCAGGGGATTTCCCAATAGACCGAACCTGGCAGCTCTCCACTGGTCATGTCATAAATACTGAGTCCTTCGAAGTCCATTTACACCATTTGCCAACAAAATGTGGCTGTTCTCATCTTGGGCAAGGACAACTTCGTGGTGCCGGATGGCACGTGCCGGTTTCATGCCGTCCTCAAAATACCCTTCGAATGTTTCCTTTGTGCTGGATCTAGCACGAAGCATCCTTAGTGCATCCGCGGATTGTGTGCTGTGGTTGTGCATGCCCACTACTTTGATGACTGCTGGGAGAGGAGACTGTCTGCGTAGATAAGGGTCACTCCTCTTTGTGCTGCAGTGACTGCAGAGGAATGCCATGCATCTTAGTTTATACCCTTCGTGCTGCACCCGTATGCAATACAGAAAATGAAGATGTGAGAGAACCTGTTAGAATAGTCAAATTCAGCGAATAATGACTGGCCATATAGTGAGAACCTAATAAGGGAGTAATTACTCACTGACATCCACCCGAGCGCAGCCGTATACGGCTACAAAGGAAATCTATGCAGCTTTCTCAAAAACTTTGCAGTTAAAAAGAAAAATTCGTCCTGGTCCGGGGTTCGAACCCGGGACCACCGCTTCCCCGGAGCAGTCGCTCTACCAACTGAGCTAACCGGGACGGCAAGCTTATGGCAGGGCGAGAGTGGATTGATCGGGACTCGAAGTGGGAACAGTGTTGGTCTGTTCTGAGAAAGCTGTATAGCTTTCCCTTGTAGCCCCAGTGTGGCCATGCGGGAGTGTTGAAGACTTATGAACGGTTGCGACAGCGCTTTTACTGGCGTGGCGTCGTTAGGTATGTGCGCTCGTGTACCGACTGCCAGCGTCGCAAGCCTCCTCCCCCCCATCCCCCTGCTCCGCTACAGTCTCTCCCTGGCCCGGACCGACCATTTGATCGTGTCGGCATTGATCTGTATGGGCCTCTGCCGTACACGCCAGCGGGGAATCGCTGGATAATCGTGGCCGTCGATCACCTCACTTGATGCGCGGCAACTGCAGCACTTCCGGCCGCCACCTCAACTGATGGCGCCCCTCGTGAGCTCCTCAGCGATAGAGGCAAATCCTTCTTCTCTGAGGTTGTTGCAGCGCTCCTCCATGAATGTCACACAGTCCACTGGACCACAAGCGCTTACCATCCGCAAACCAATGGGCTTACTGAATGCTTCAATCGCACACTGGGCGATATGCTGTCCATGTACATCGCCTCCGATCACTCCAATTGGGACCGGATTCTACCATTTGTTACATATGCGTATAACACCGCTGTCCAAGCAACCACTGGATTCTCTCCATTCTTTCTCCTGTATGCTCGTGAGCCTTCGTCTCCGCTAGACACCATCCTGCCCTACCGACCGGACATTTCGGAGTACACGTCGGTTTCCGAAGCTGCCAGGCACGCTGAAGAGTGCCGCCAGCTGGCCCGTTGCCTGACATCAGAAGATCAGTGCCACAAGAAAGCCCGCGTCGACAATAGTCCTTCCGCTCATACCTTCCTTCCTGGTGATCGCGTCTGGCTGTGGGTCCCCTCATCACCAGCGGGCCTGTCCAGCAAGCTGGTTGCGAAATATCACGCGCCCTATCGCGTCATCCAACAGACTTCTCCCGTCAACTACATCGTGGAACCTTTAGTTCACTCCAGCGACCTCCGCCGCCGTGGCCGTGAGATCGTTCACGTCGACCGCTTGAAGCCATACTACGACCCCGCTATCATTTCGTCGCCAGGATGGCTTCCCCTTTCCTGGAGGGGGGGGTGATTGTAGTGAAGAAGTTGCGCTGAACCCGTAGACATAAAAGAAGACGAGGAGTGTAGCCGCCCGGCAGACTACGAGGCAACTACGAGCTTCGAAACCAGAACATCGGTGCCGCATTTGTGACGGCTACCAGTGCTTTAAATCCCGCCGTACAAATGTTTTATCATATTCTGAAAATCAGACAATTCAACAAGAAAAGCTGTAAATTAGCTGCCTTTCATTCCAATTAAAACTTCATGTCAGCTAGATATCTAGTGTTAACTTGCCACAGCTGTAGTACTACAGTCGAACCTCGATGTAACGAACCTCGATGTAACAAAATTCGCGATGTAACGCATTTTTTTCATTTCCCAATCACTTCCCCATTGAAAACCATGTATTTTTTTTCGCGATTTAACGAAGTAATTTTGCTCCGCACTTTCGATATAACGAAGTCCTTGCGCATCGCATGCATGTGCCAGGAGCTACCTTGACAATCGAATGAGAGCTAAAAGTTTAGCCGAGACGAAACGCAGTTTGTATTTGCCCTTTTACGCGCCAATTTTGCCGGCAGTGTGCGAGAACGTACCGCCGCGCCATCTGTCGTGCGCATACAAAGCCCGCGGCATGGAAGTTTCAAGACGCGCCGCGCCATGAAGTCACTGGCGAGCTGTAGACTCTGAACGTGAAAGCGCAAACCGGAATTTTCTTGCAGCGTCCGTTGGTTTTTTTTTTTTTTTGCGTGCGATGTCCTCGTAGACAACAAAAAAAAAGTATTCAGTGTTGACAAACTCGTGGAGCTAGTGTGGTCGTACCTTTAAAACAGGTGAGCGGCGAAAAAAAAAAAAAAAAAACGTGCCCTGGCAGAGGAGGCGAGTGGCGAAGGGGGTAGAGGGGAGGCGTGGCGTGGGAGGCGCGCGCGGTGCATTCTGGGTGGGCGGCTTCGGCGCGCTCTCGGCGCGGCCCGCGCGAAATGCAGCCGGCTGCATTCCGCGCCGGGCGCCGTCAGAGCGCGCCGGTAGCCGCCGACATAGCCGCCGAACACGCTGGCGATCGGGCGCCGCTGTTTTGCGAACGTGACGTCGCCGTGCCGCGCGCGCACGCGCGCTCGCGCTACGCGAGCACAATCCCACCGCGCCGGCGTGAGCGATGCGAATATTTTTCTTAATTTTTCTCTGATGCGTCCCCGGCTGCAAATGTTCAATGCTGATGATGATGATACCAGTAGCGACATCTTGTGGCGGCTTTCAGTACTAGGCGCTGCGCTCGTTCTTTTGCTGTGCGCACACGGAGAAAAATGATGCCGTCGCGGTGTTTGCTATCACTCGTTATGCTCCTGATGTAGAAAAAAACATCCGGTGCCCTTGTTAGCGATACTATTACTCGATTTTCTTGCGTATTTCCTCAATAAGTGATTTACAAGTTCCCATCAACAAGCAGTGTTCCTGAACCAGTTATACTTTATTTTGACAGCTGAAACATGGGAACCTCGACGTAACGAAATTCGCGATGTAACGAAATTTTCGGCTGCAAGTAGGACTTCGTTATATCGAGGTTCAACTGTACTTTAAAAGAAGCACCTGTCTGCTATATTCGTGCTTTTGCCCAGCAGCAGAGCAAATCAAACAGCCCAGGTCACAGATGTAGCTGAGAACCACATGGCGTTAATACACGCTGTACTTTCCTTAGTAGTTTTAAAATTTAAGCACAACTAAAATGTGCCATGATTGGCAGAACAACAATGCAATGCATGAGCTGGCGCACAGAACAGCATAATTAAAAAAAAAAATAAACATGCTGAAATTACCGTTTCACTACTGTTGCGAGGCACAAATAGTTAAACAGCAGCCGCTTGTTGTACGGTGAATGTCGCAGCAGTACTCCAATGCGGATTCAACTGTATGGCTTCTGAAAAATAGGAACAGTACTGCAACATCGGAGAAACCCTTCCAAGCAACGTCTTGTACACTGCACTGTGAATTTCCATGACTAACGCGATGTGCACAAAAGCCCATGACTGCGCCCAGATTGGTGTGCTTTCGACAACAAGGTGGATGGCCCGAGTGAACAGCGAAATGATCGCAGGGAGGCACATGCACTCAGGCACAGGAAGAAAAAAAATTATGACATCAAATATGAACTCCATGCAGTGCGCTTACAAATTCTATACTGATCTCTACTTCAGCCTCTACTTCAAATGATCATTATAGCAACATTTCACCCTTGGTATGCCTTCTAGCGAACAGTTTAATTTTTTTTTTGCAACAAGATGAGGGCTGCACATATAAATGGCACTGTGCGGAGAAATGAACTCGGGGGAAATAATCCTGAGGACAGCGAGTGCCAATGTCTCTGCCATCAAGACAATTCATGAAATTCTTTTGTGCATTCCTTCAGTGTAAAGACACAAGCTTGATTTAGCTTTCCACTTTTCGGAGTGCTCACCTCTAACAGTGCACACTGGAGTGCACACTGGAGTGAAAAGCGCAGAATAAAGGACAAGTATCGATCAGAATTTGGAGGCTTTTCTTCTTCTTCTCCTTCTTGTCGTTTTGGGTCTGGAAGGACAGGAATCCCTGGCTTTCTGTCTTCTTGTTTTTCTCGTCATATCATGTCTGAAAAGGACAGGAATCACCGGCTTTATGTCTACTTCTACTTCTTGCTGTCCTGCTTCTTGTAGACGGAGCAAGTGCATGGTTGTCTCCACGACTGTCAGCATCCACGACAGTGTGTGGCTTTGTTGTCGAATATAGGTTCTATTCTCTTTGCAAGAGCAAGGGCAAACTCGTAAAGGGGCCCAGAAACACAATATTAGTTAACTGTTTTGTCTGTTGATTGCATACAGTGAGTTATAATGGTGCTATTAGCGTCGGTAATACCGCGTACATTCCGCTTTTTAATATTTTAATGTCCTCTCAAGAACAACTTCATGGCTCTGATGGTGTCGCCACACAGTGGCGGATTTTTAGCAGCGGATAGGACATCACCTGGCGCGAGCTTGATGATCGGACAAACAGTAAATATACTGCAAATTGTGTGAATAAATAGAGACACATTTTGTCACCTGTCTGCGTTTTATATTAGATCAACAAAAACAACTTGTTTGTCTTAGACAAAAGCCCTGCAAAGCAAGTAAAATAAATACACACCACTAGGGGCGCTCTGGCATGGAAACGACGCTGCCAGTCTCAGCAAGAACAAGTTACAGAGAGCAGGCAACGATGGAGTACAAACTTCCGCGACGTGCTCTGGCTGGCTGTTGTGATTGGTTGCGCCAGGTGCCGTCATTGGGAGAGCAAAATAGGAGTGGGAAGCCCCGCCAAAATCGAGTTGAGGGCAGCGTTTTGTTTGCTTGTATTTTGAAATTTCTTCACTGAATAACTCCCGTTCCTGTGCATCGATTCCTGTAATTTTTTTTATGTCAGCATCTGTGTGACATAAAGAACCCACCTGAAGTATAGCCGGTATCCCCCCCAAGCAGTGTTTCGCAGCCCCTTAAAAAAAATTTGCAACTTCTCGCTCCTGGTCACCCTGGTTTTGGGCCATTTTCTTGTACGCCTCCACGGATCTCAATACTTTTCTTCCACTGATCTTCCAATATCCCATGATTCCAGGGTCAGAACCTATAAGGCCAGGTGGGAAAGTTACTTAACCAGTGATCGAAGAGACACGAATGGTCATAAACAGCATTACAACAAGCCGGCCAACAAGCATCACCAACAGCAATGTCGAATTCACCACAACACTATAGCTCTTGAAAGCACGTGCATGTCTTGGCATCATTAATGTCAGCAAGAAAACAGCCAACTTGTATGCACACTTTGTCAATATGAAAACACAAACGTAATTTTAAAACCATGATAGGTAGATTTTTATGTGTTCATATATACATCCTAAGCAATACAGTGTTCACACACGACTAAATAAGAGTACTACTAGAATAGGGACAACAAACGGAATTCCATGTAGAACTAAAGGCGCATGCCTAAAGTTTCGCTGAGGTTTCAAAAGAACCGCAGAATGAGCTAAGAAACAAAAATACGTAAACACTACACACCTTCCTTGTCGATCCACACTTGCTACACTTGTCGAAGGCAAGGCGCAGACTAGTTAAGGAGTAGAAGAGAGAACGCCTAAATAGAAGCTTACACGGATGCAGTGTAGGGATAACTAAAGCAGCAGAATATGCAATGCCACAGGAGCAGACTAAATGGGCAGGTTTCTACAACAGATTAAGGGGTACTATGGGTACAAAAAGGACTCATAATTTACTGAGGTCGATGCTGGATCCAACCACATCGAAAACCCGCTCTAAGACTGATATGCAATGCCTATTGCATTTGGAGACGCTCAAGGGCATCGACATGATGAGCCACTTAACGATGCTACACACAGGAGAAACCACAGTGCAGGACAGTGGAAGGGAACCTCCTAAGGCACCGGAAAAGGAGACAGAGTTAGACTCCGACAAAGCAACAGTAGCGAGAAGATTAAACAGGCGCTGTACAGCACTGTTAGGGAAATGGTGCCTGGAAAGGACCAAATTACATACAGGGCTCTTCACAACCTGGGTAAGACATTTACTGAGGAACCAACAACCTTATTTAAAAAAACACTGCAGGGAAGAGACACTACCACAGCAACAAAACCATGAGCATATCAATCTCAGACCCAAACCAGGAAAGACTACAAATGCAACACCTCAGACCTATCTCAGTGACTAGCCGCATTGGTAGGCTCTTCAAGCTGCACAAATAAGGGCCCAATTTATAACTGCCCCCAAGCTCCAGATTTCTCACCTCTGTGGGAAAATGGGCAGAGCCTGTTTGGCCTGCTGCATCGCGGACGAGCAATGGGAGTCCCCCTCAAGCCTGGCCAGAAGCTCCCTGTCCCTTTGGGGCTGAAACTCGCTGGAGACCGTGAGCAGCCGCCCGGTCATGATGTCATACACAACACGCTGCGAGCTTGCACCAGTGGCTTCGGCCTCTACGCTGCAGTCTTCTTCTCTCACATCGTCGGGAAGGTGCGCCGCATTTGACAGGACCGTCTGGGGAAAAGAAGAAAGAAAAACTGATCTTCCACCAATAAATTAATGATAATTTGGAAAGACAAGAACAGTTACATATGAATGACGAGCGCAAAAGACCTAATGATGTGAAAAAATCGCTGAAGAATACACGACCGACTTTGTCGCAACCATCTTCTTACCATCGCAAAATCCAATTCTGATTGCACATTTGTAGAGTCGCTAGACGGTGGTAAATATCTAACGGGCAGCAGTCCAGAATTTCAGTATTTTCAAGCGAACCAATAGTGCAACGATTTGTCATCAATGTACACACGCAGTACAACACCAGAACTGGACAATGCACTGTTGTCAATAAATATAAATTCACTTTCTAATTGATAACACAGCACCCTTATTGACACACCACACAGTTATTCAGATAGCACAGCATTAAGTACTTTTGTGACACCAGCATGCAATGCTCCAGTGTCAGCAATTTTCTCCTCTTTGTCTTGGATAGCTGGGGTATGAGTTAGGATATATAACATGGAACATCCAAAGTAGAAGAAAATGCCGCCATGCAGCAGTCCCTATCCACCTTATCCAGGAGATAAGGATAGGGTGGCCAGGAATGGAACAGGACAACGCTAACTGTGGATCAGATGGGAAAGGGCTTTGTAGACATGATCGAGCTGTAGCCAAAGATGACAACAATGCCAATCGCAACAATTAAAAGCTTAGGGGCTCTCTCAGCATCTCGTCCTGCTGAAATGGGCATGCCGTGTGGGTTTGTTTCGTCACCCTGTCTGTTTAATCTGGCGGTATCAGTGGTGAAATGCCAAAGCCGCCACTCCAACAAGATGGGTATTTTTTGCAGGTTTGTTAGCTCTTTCATAAGTAATGTTAGTCGCTAAACGTATGAAGAAGACGAGCGAGATCTCAGGCTAGAGTTCTGTAAATTTTTGTTAATTACTAGCTTTCTGTTTTGGCTTTCAAAAAACGAGCCTCGTGTGACAAAGCCTACAGCTTGCATTGCACCAACAACATTACCTGTAGTGCAGTAGTTTGAAGTTCGAGACGTTGCCATCGAAAACTGTATATTTTAAGAGTTACATCTGATTATGACGATTTTTTTTAATATTATGTCTTACTGCTAGTGCGGCAATCAAATGAAAACAAACGCTACACCCGCTTCGCTAAGTGCTCTTAGATATTTTCTTTAGCACTGCAGTCCAATATTGCAGTGCCTTCAACACGAGCACATCGGTGGCGGATCCCTAAACGCAGCGTAGAAGGCGATCATTTTCCCCTCACTCCCTTTTCTCAGTCTGGTTTGGTTTTGTTTATGGGGTTTAATGTCCAAAAGCGACTCAGGCTATGAGAGACGCCGTAGTGGAGGGCTCCAGAAATTTCGACCACCTGGGGATCTTTAACGTGCATTGACATCGCAGAGTACACGGGCCTCTAAAATTTCTCCTCCAAAGTCTTCCCAGGAGTCGGGAACTGACCGGGTTACAGCGGGGCTGCAGAATATAACTGCTTCGAGCATCACACCGTTTTGTCAAAACTCTTCGGTAACTGCACCGAAAGGTTAGGTTTCTGCATTGGTGTGGTAGTTTACAGGCAAGACATCCCATCCGTGGCGCACGGTTGCACTTGGGACATAGCGTGACGATTCACGCTTGCAGACAGGCTCGCGCGGGCTCCGCAACCATCGTCGACATATCGGCCTGCTGGAGCATTGAGGGTCGTCGCGCCTTGCCAGCAGCTGATTTCATTCACTCAAGCCACGATTGAGAGCAGCACAATCGTGGTGCGCGAATGCACTAGTCACGTGATTTTTTTTTGTATTTCACGGGCTTTCTTTGGAGCTCGGAAAAAAAGGCTTTACTTGTCGCAAATAAATGGAATGGGGGTTTCTGAAGGTGCTCTCCAACTTTGCTGTTCACATCTGCTGCCTAAAGTCAATATTTATGCATTTAGAAAAATTACCTTAATTGCTAATTAATTAATTGCAAAACAAAAAAATTCCCTAAGATGCAAAAGCTGTTTGGTAGGTGTATGTAAGTGGTTTCCCTGTCCTACCTCAAATATCTTATTTTTTAACCCTTGGCCAAAGTTAGCGTGGACTCCCTGTATATACCAGCTTCCCAGAAACCCTTGCTGCCCCTTTTGAAGGGACCACCCATTCAGTACACAGACAAAGCAGGATTGCCACCACACTACCATCCAACACCTTACACAGCCTTCCCCATCTTCCCTTCTTAGAAGAACGGCCAGAGCACCGGATTGGGTGCTGGAAATGAAACTACCCCCTCTCTCCATTTGCAATTTTCGATGGCATTGGCTGAAAACCCTGGCATGCCACTCACCCACAGAACATCACATATACGAGCCCTCGCATACGCCAGAGACTCCTTCTTCGATGCTGACACGGTGTCAACGGTCAGATGCTGCGGCCAGGAGACTGAGATTTCAGTCTTCCATTTTGATAAACCACCTGCAAAGCAGTGAAGCAGTGTCTTAGCCCATATCACTACACTCATATACACACTATATATGTATATATGTATATACATGCAAAGCAGCTAACTAAAAATTTCAGTGAAGCATCATAGACAGTCCATTTAAATATGTGTAGTAACCTGCGTTGGGTGCAGTAACATAACCTGAGCTTCGCAGGGGCGAGGCTCGGGTTATGTGTGTGCATTTTTCTGGAGTTGGCGATTCCCATTTTGTGCAACAGATGCCCTGAAGGCGACACGCGCTATTCTTTTCAAAAGTTACCGGGCTAATGGTTTTGCTGCCAAGTCCTCCCAAGCTGTGGAGGGGTAAAAAAAAATTCTCTTTATGCAATGATAAGCCACTCCGGGCAAGCAGTACAGACTGCACAACATGAATTTATAAACCCTGTGATCTCTACTAGCAATGTCAGTTGGTATAAAATTCAAACTGATGACGAACAAGAAGATGTCAATCTTCAGACACTTGCAATAGCCTTTTTGGTTCTGCCATAAATGCTTTCAGGCAGCAAAGCTTGGCAATCCGCTTTCAGAAAAATTTTTTTTCTGTCTAATTAGTCTATGCCAGTCTTAAGAGAGCCAATTAGATTAGTAATACAAAGCACAAAATAGTTGCTTTGCGGCACTTAGAACCGTTTGCAGGCACTATCTGTCTGCCTTCACAGTACGAGGTCCCACTGGACCAAATATTGGTTGGTTTAGTGGGGTTTAACGTCCCGAAGCAACTCAGGCTATGAGGGACGCCACAGTGAAGGGCTCCGAAAATTTCGACCACCTGGGGTTCTTTAACGTGCACTGACATCACACAACACACGGGTCTGTAGAATTTCGCCTTCATCGAAATTCGGCCGCCGCGGCCTGGATCAAACCCGCGTCTTTCGGCTCAGCTGCCGAGCACCGTAACCACTGAGCCACCGCCGCGGCAGGTGGACCAAATATCCCGATGGAGATTTAGCAGCTACGTCAAAACCTCATAAATGGTCTGGCGACGCCCAGAAACAGTAACCAGGAGGGATGGGAAAGTTCATTTGTGTTCAATTCATTTTCTGCGCATTACAGTTCCCTGGTGCATTTGTTTGCGATTAGTTTTCCGTGCACTGCAGTTTTTTTTTTTTTTTGGCAAAGGTATAAGAATTATGTTCTGTTTTGAATTTATGAATTTATCTCCATGTTATTTACTATAAGTGTGTGTGTTCACTTTATGAATTTCCTGTATATATCTATTATTCGCTTATGTGTTGATGTTTCAGTTTCAAGAATGATTTTGTCTTCTACAAGGGAGGGAGTATATGTAGTCTTATTGGTTCTGGTTTCAGTTACAGTTCAGTGGATTGTCTTGTGTCATGCCTTAGTGTATGTGTACGTTTCAACAGAATAGTATAAGTGCCACGTGATTTAAGGTTATGTTTCGAGCGACCGGCAGCACATTCCCTGCCTGACATCGACTGAGCGCGCCGTATCAGCTCTTCGGCTGCCTGAACAGTTCAAGTCAGACTCGCTACGAATGAGCGAATGTTGCCCGACGCCACCGGAAGAAGCCATCGCCTTCAAGTGGTCTGCACCTTTGGCCGCGCAAGCCCCATCGTCACAGTCATCAAGCGTATCGCGCCCTTTTAAGCACTGGCAATCACTGAGCGCCTTCAGTGGGCATGGAACAGCAGCAGCAATGCAGCAACGACCAATGTTCTTCTATTTCTTGGTGCAGATGCTATCTTGGAGCGGCCTTTGTCATGTTTCGAGCGACCGGCAGCACATTCCCTGCCTGACATCGACTGAGCGCGCCGTATCAGCTCTTCGGCTGCCTGAACAGTTCAAGTCAGACTCGCTACGAATGAGCGAATGTTGCCCGACGCCACCGGAAGAAGCCATCGCCTTCAAGTGGTCTGCACCTTTGGCCGCGCAAGCCCCATCGTCACAGTCATCAAGCGTATCGCGCCCTTTTAAGCACTGGCAATCACCGAGCGCCTTCAGTGGGCATGGAACAGCAGCAGCAATGCAGCAACGACCAATGTTCTTCTATTTCTTGGTGCAGATGCTATCTTGGAGCGGCCTTTGTCATGTTTCGAGCGACCGGCAGCACATTCCCTGCCTGACATCGACTGAGCGCGCCGTATCAGCTCTTCGGCTGCCTGAACAGTTCAAGTCAGACTCGCTACGAATGAGCGAATGTTGCCCGACGCCACCGGAAGAAGCCATCGCCTTCAAGTGGTCTGCACCTTTGGCCGCGCAAGCCCCATCGTCACAGTCATCAAGCGTATCGCGCCCTTTTAAGCACTGGCAATCACCGAGCGCCTTCAGTGGGCATGGAACAGCAGCAGCAATGCAGCAACGACCAATGTTCTTCTATTTTTTGGTGCAGGTCAGTCCATGTCCTTCTTTGCACTGTAAACGCACAAGTAATGTCAACCTGCTGCTCGTACCATGCCCAAGTGTATTCATGTGCATAGTGTGCGAATGCGTATATGTGCTGAAATTATTGCTCTTAGGTGGTGATATTGAACAGAACCCAGGGCCCCCTAAGAAAGATGCTAGCCAGTCCAATGATGACGTAGTCACTCTGTTAAAATCTTTAAACGAAAAAATTGATAAGAACCATGGCGAAATACTCTCCCAGCTCAATGAAGTTCGGCAAACACAATCAAAGCTTGAGCGTCAAATGGCCAGTATGAACGATAGGCTTGTTGCCGTCGAAGAAAAAGTAGCTGCCTCGCAAGCCTCCAGCGCCTTTGACATTACCCGGGAAGTGTCTGAGGCTGTACAGAATGAAGCAGCGGCATTTCATAAACGACTGGATGACCTCGAAGACAGGTCAAGACGCGATAATCTACTTTTTCACGGCCTCCCTGACGCGCAAAACGAATCATGGGATGAATCTGAAAAGCTCGTGCGTGAAAAGCTTCTTTCTGAAATGGACCTTGAGCTACCCAGCGAGGCTATAGCACGTGCGCATCGGCTTGGTAAATTTTCGCATGACAAATGCCGTCCTGTCATAGTCAAGTTTACGAATTTTAAGATCCGAGAAGCTGTGTTTACTGACCGAACCAAAATGAAAAATGCTGGGGTAAAGGTTACGGAAGATTTCTGCTTGTCAACTCGCAACGCACGTAAAAAACTTTTCGACTTTGGACAGGCAAGTGGAGAGAAGTACGCTATTCGTCAGAACAAATTGTTCATAAAGAATAAGTGTTACATCTACATTTCGGCATCAGATAGCATCTGTGAATATCATATCAATAACGAAGCAACCCCACGCAGCCCTGATAGTAGTGCCTTGCCAGCCGATCTTTCTACCGCGTAGCTACCTGCTCGTGGTCATGACCTTCCAAATGACATATGCGTTTTGTTCTCTAATATTCATAGTGTTCTTAACAAACGTGATGAACTGTGTACTCTCATCGACACGTGCGATGCAGACATTTTGGTACTCACCGAAACCTGGCTGAATTCAAAGATTTCGAATGATGAAATACTAAACTGCGAAAAGGATTTCATTACTTATCGATGTGACCGTGGAGACAGAATAGGAGGCGGTGTTCTGATAGCGGTCGCTGATCATCTGCATTCTTCACACGTGTCACTTGTTTCTTCACTAGAATTTGTATGCGCCTCTATACGCATTAATCATCGAGACGTAATCTTCTGCGCATGCTATCGCCCTCCAAATGCTCCATCATCTTTTTGTAGTGAACTTCATGATGTGCTCAATCGAATTTTAGTTAGGTTTCCTTCTTCGCCAATCTTTTTACTTGGGGATTTCAACATGCCAAAAATAAATTGGTCTGGCGCGTTTCCTTCCACTCTAGATTCGTTGCCTGACACGATTGGCTTCACAAATCTGTGCAATGACTTCAATTTCTCCCAGCTCATTACCCAGCCAACCCGTACCACCACTACTAGCGCGAATATTCTTGATTTAGCAAAACGTTCAGTTGGGCGAGTTGGTAGATATTCATGATTTGAACAGCGCGAACTACAAGGGTTTTTTTGTGTTGTTTCTTCCCTTTGATTGTTTCTTCATATAAGAAGGTTTCAGTGAATAAACCTTTTAGTTGCGAGTCAGCGCTCGTCCTGTGTCCCTTCTTTTCTTGTCCCTTGTAGTTCGCGCTGTTCAAATCATGAATATTCTTGATCTTGTTCTAACTACGCTTCCTGAACTAGTTCATTCATTGGCAATTCTACCAGGCCTCAGTGACCACTCCTTCATCCAGTTTGAGCTTAAAGACACTAACACACGTGTGCGACCCAATCCCAAATATATCAGAGATTATTCAAAGGCAAATTTTCCGTCGATTAACGCAGAACTCGAAATCTTCTTAGGTGAGTGCATGCCAAACTTTTATAACCGTTCTGTGGAAACGAACTGGCATCTTTTTAAAGAAAAGGTTGATTTTCTCGTCCAAAAATACATACCTTTACGCGTCATATCAGGCAAGCAACGTTCCCCGTGGTTCACTACCGCATTAAAACGCCTTTTAAGTAAAAAAAAACGAGTTTATCGCAGGGCGAAAACCACCGCTTGCTCTGATCACTGGGATTTGTATCGTGCCATAACATCTGATTATCGAAAAGCCTTAAAAAACGCCAAGCAGGTTTTTTTCCAGAGTACGCTTCCGTCTTTGTTGGTTGATAATGTCAAAAAAATTTTGGAACATCATTTCTGGTCCTAAGCATAAAGCAATAGCTCTAAACGATAGCAGCGGCGCAGCCATTCCTTCATCAGAGTGCCCTCAAGTGCTCAATGACGCCTTCTCTAATGCTTTTTTACAGCAATCATCTGTTTCTCTGCCCTCTTTTCAGTCTGTGCAGAATCCACTAATGGACCCAATTGTGTTTGACAGTATTGGTATAGAAAGTCTAATTAATAATCTCAAAATTTCTTCATCTTCGGGAATCGACGACATAAATTCTAAATTTTTAAAGAATACAAGTGTTTATTCTTCCATTTACTTGTGTTCACTGTTTTCGCAATCTTTGAATTCAGGACAGCTGCCCGGGGACTGGAAGGTGGGTAAGGTGGTACCAATATTTAAGTCTGGTGATGCTCATTGTGCCCTTAATTACAGACCCATATCATTAACAAGTGTCCCGTGTAAACTGTTTGAACATGTCATTTTTTCTAATCTGGTTAAATTTCTAGAAAAACATTCGTTCTTTTTCCCTCATCAGCATGGCTTTCGTCAATCATTTTCTTGTGAAACGCAACTCATTTCCTTCACCCATGATTTATTTGACGCATTAGACAAGGGACTTTTCATTGACTGCGTATTTTTAGATTTTCAGAAAGCATTTGATCTTGTTAATCACCAACTACTTTGTTTTAAGCTCGGTAAACTGAACATCGACCCAAACATTCTTTCATGGATCGAAAGTTTTTTGCGTAACAGAACTCAATTCGTCACTGCAAATAACGCTGATTCCTCACCGTGCTCTGTTACCTCCGGCGTGCCTCAAGGTTCCGTACTCGGGCCGCTATTGTTTCTAATATACATTAACGACCTGCCAATTTCTATTAACTCCACAATTAGGCTTTTCGCAGATGATTGCGTTATTTATCGAGTAATCAAATCCGCTTCAGACTCATCCATACTTCAAAGTGACCTAAATAAGGTATCTAATTGGTGTAATAATTGGCTCATGAGACTGAATACTAACAAGTGTAAGGTCATGCGTATTTCACACCGATCTGCTAACGAAAGTCTTATTCCCTACAATATTTCAGGTACTCTCCTTGAGCAAGTTACCGTATATAAATATTTAGGGGTTCATATAACTTCTAACCTTTCATGGCAGGCACATGTTGATTATGTTGTTAACAATGCTAACCGCATGCTTGGCTACTTGCGTCGTAATTTTTCCATGGCTCCATCTTCTTTAAAACTGCTACTTTATAAAACCTTAGTTAGATCTAAATTAGAATATGCGTGCTCTGTGTGGGACCCGGGACATGAAACTCTTACTAATCAGAGTCAGTACAGAATCGTACCGCCAGATTTATTTTGTCTAACTTTTCCCGCACTGCTAGTGTAACTGCAATGAAAAATACTTTGAACCTTCCTAGCCTTTCCCTTCGTAGAAAACTCGCGCGAATGCTAACTTTTCACAAGATTTACTACCACAATCATCAGCTAAAACGGGATCTTTTATCTGAACCATCATTCATATCACCTCGCACGGATCATCGCCACAAGGTACGCATTCCATACTGCCGAAGCAATCCATACTTCAACTCATTTATATCCAAGACGGCGAGCGATTGGAACCACCTGCCCACCTTGGTTGCCGATATTTCTGACACCTGTTTATTTAAAAATGCCGCGGAAAACTATGTGTTTGACTAGGCTGTTTTGTTACCTAATCTGATATGTATTTTGTTCAAGCTTACGTTTTTTTCTTTCTTTGCTGTATTACATTACATTTTGCATTTACTTTTTGTTTTCATTTTGCTGCATTGTCTATACTTTTTTTAACCACTCCCTTCTGTAACGCCCCACTGGGGCCCTGAAGGTATTGTAATAAATAAATAAATAAATAAATACCAGTGTCTTGATCAAATAAAGGATGTCCAACATTACCACTCGACCAGTGAACATATTTGAAATAACCGAAGCAGACAAAGCAAATTTACACTACAAATACAACCATAAACATTTCAAAAGCTCGGCACAATGAAGTCATCAAAAATGCATGTTATTTACATGCAGCATGTTGTAAACGAATAACAAATCAATGCTATGCCACAGTTGAAATAAACACCAAAAAACCCGACCTCTGTGAAAATTGAAAATATGAAGTGAAAACAATGAAAGGAGTGTAGTTGCGTCAATTACGAAATGAGACAGGAGGATACAGAGAATGTGTTTACACAGCGACTGCACAGTGCATGTAACCGGACATGAGTTGTTCAAAGGAAATCAATGACGCAACACTGCCGCGGCTTGCTTGCGCTAGTCGCTATCCACTCTAAACTATAATACAGGAATGCCAGAAGGATGCCTAATTTACACGGCAAAACCAAACATTTTCAACAAATCACAATCGCTAAATAATTCAATACACAGGAAAATGCAAACGCATTAACGATATCTTCATTCTTTATCGTGTCATTCAAGAGAGCCCGGTGACATCAGTTTTTCGAGCGACTGAAACAGAAAAATCACTTCAGACACTAGAAAGAGTCACTATTCATGCTGCATGGCATGTTCTCTACATTTATGGTCGCGGTCGGTTTTTCAAGCAGCCCGTGTTCAGTAGCGTGGAAATGGCACAGGATAAATTGGACAAGACTCGTACGGTACTTGCAAAAATTTCGACAACAGACTCACCCTGGCAAATCTGGCGCGTCGTAACGCTGTGACCTTCGCCGCTTCTTTTGATTGAAACAGAATCAAATTCTTGGAGCAGGAGGGCAGGGTCAGTGGTCCCTGAAACAATGACAACACCTACACACAATATAAGCCTTATCGGCGCCGATGTGACGACGCTGCTGGCTTCAAAAGTTAGAACGCGGCTAAAGAACCGCACCGCTTTCGACGACAGCGACAGAAATCTCCGCACTCGGGCTCTTACCTGGGCGATACATGCGGTCCGAATACATGCGGTCCGAATACATGGCTCGAGCGGCCTTCTGCAGTTGCAAGCATCCGAAAGAACGTGAGGCAGTCAAATACAGCCGAACGCAAACGGGCGCGTTCATCCCGAACTGTGCACGCTACCTCACACACAAGCACCACGCGCGCCATGTGCTAGACGATTTTTTTTGCCGGGGTTATCACGTGACCATAATAAAGCGGCGGGAACCGACCGGCGGGACATTGCAAAGTTCTGTCAGTTCCGTTCCGCGTGCAAAGCAAGTTGTTAGGAAGTACCGCCGCGTCAGCACTCACAGAATGTTAAGCGTATCAGGGCGAGGCATCGAAAGCGTATCACTGAATTCCATGCTGAATTCACTTCTTCCAATTCAATCGGCACCTCGCAGTTACTCCGTGGTTGACAGAGCTGAAGCAACACGGATGACAAGATGATGATGCATGATGGGATGGGTATGCATTGGTAATGGATGGATGATATCAGTGTATCTCTTTGAAGACCATAGAGTTCATTTAGAAACTCTACCGACACTACGTTGAAGAGTCACTGCGTAGTGGCTGATGCGCTCCGCGCTGGATGAAATGGAAAGGTCGTACGTGAATGCGAAGAGTTCGTCGCCATCGTTTACACGTGACTCTCCAACTGGCATATGAAGAAAGCGCTTCAGTTGCTTGTGCTACCCGCTGCGGCTACCTATGGGCCAGTGAATGCGCGCCAAGTTTGAACACTGAGCTCGAGAAAATGGAGTACGTCATGCATCTCTTCATGTCGATCCCGTGCAGCTCGAGGGGCTAAAGCTGCATTTACCCATATACACTACTGCTTGGAGATTAAGTAGTTAAACATCATGATCTCCATCACAGACACTTTCCTCCAAGCCAACGCCAGAAGCACACATATACAGTCGAGCCCACTTACAAGTTATAACGAACGTGATGGTCGAGCGGATTGCGTTCGTCGTATCCGAGGTTCGTAGGAAGTGGGCTTCCCATGTAACAGACAAAAATGCAAAATCGAAAAGTTTAAGTCTGCTTATTCAAACTAGACCTTTTGACGGCGCTTTCAAAGCTCTCCAGCGCAGTTTCCATTACCCTCGGGACGCGATATAGCTAATCACGGCTGAATCCCTCATGGTAATTGCTGGTAGGCCAGTCTCCGCGTCAAAGGAAGTCCTCACAGCAAGCCACAAACCTCTCAGAGACGTCTAGCTCGACATCTCTGAGAGCTTTGTGGTTTGCTCATCAGATTCCTGGAAGCGCTAGAGTACTCGTACTTCGCGTATTATTTTCGTTAGTCTATGACTTTCAGATGTCATGCAGCGTCACCATCCGCACCACGAAGTCATTCCAGACGAAATCAGGTCGGGTCAGCTGCGCATCGACGACGCGTTGTCACAAATCCACATGCATCCGTGAGTAATACAGTGCGAATTGAAACAGGGACGAAGGAAGACAGACGAGGACGAGCTCTGGCTTACAACTCATTCATTCATTCATTCATTCATTCATTCATTCATTCATTCATTCATTCATTCATTCATTCATTCATTCATTCATTTATTGTTTAAAGGCCGTTTTCGGGCACTGCATGAGGGTTAATAGTAAAATACAACGCAATGCAAAAAAAGCAAATAATATAAAAAACAAAAAAAACTGGAATGTGAAATGTTATGATGCAGTTCTAATCAATACATGGTGGTGGATAGGCTAAAGGAGGGAATAGTAACAAGAAAAATAAATGGTAAAAATCAAAGCATGAGGTTGATTTTTCATCTGCTTTATGTTTGATTAGTGCATCTCTAAATTTAGTAGCGTCACGCTTCTTTACAATACGTGGTCTGGTAACTGGTTCCAATTTTCTATTGCTGCAGGTAGAAATGATTTATTGAAGGCTATTGTATAACCATGTAAATGCTGAACACTCAGGGAATCAAAGAAGCGACGCGATGTTCTGATGGGAGGTAGGAGTATTGAGTCGCGTAGGTCAGGAAAGTTGCAATACAATTTATGAAAAAGGCATAGTCTTTCGACGGGTTGAGTGTTGATTTAATCCTGGTGATGCTGTAGTATCTATCATAATTTGAGGTGATGTTTATTATGCTAAGTTTATTATGCTCGGCCCACGAAAATACATGATGGGCTCTACCAACAATTAGAAGGTTGAACCCGTCATTTATTTCGACGGGCCAAGCAATAAACTTCAGTTGTAAGTCAGCACTCGTCCTCGTCTCTGAATTCCTTCATCCTTGTTTCAATTCACGCTCTTACCAATTCGCCCAAGCTTCAGTTTTAGTCCGGTTCTGCAGCGTCTTCCATCTTTCCCAGGTCCCTAAACGCAGCTTTTTAAGGAAGTAATTCTTGATGCAATGCGCGATCATTTCCATCCACAGGACCTTAATCATTCCACGGCGGCGAGCAGAGGAATTCGAACCGCAGGACCAAAGCGGCACCTGTTCGGTGAAGAGCGCACTGAAGCGCCGCCGGCAGGACACCCTGAGCCCGTGAATTATGCCCATGTCAATTGCTCGCACTGCTCGTCACTTTCGGTCACAAAAAAGCGTGTCACCAGGAAGGCAGCATGTGAGCAGCAATGTTAATTGTCGAGCTCAAAAAGGACCTGAAATTTTTTTTTTGGCAAGTCATGGTCGAACTGAAGAAAACACTCGGCATGCACCAAATTTCATCCCCATGCCTACTCTAAATTCATGCCTAGTGAAACACTCGTCGAAAAATAAAAAAAAAAGGCGCGCAATATTATTCAGGCCTTTAAGTTGTGCATGTAGCGTATGAAAACGTAGCTTCTAAAGCACATATATAGCTGCGCGTTGCGAGTCTTCCGACGACAAATGGCGATCACCGGTCGCAGCCGTACATGCTCGTGCGCAGAGAGCCGTTATCGCGAAGCTACTGCACTTTCCACCAGTGTTAGGCATAGCTTTCATGACATGCGTTTTTGAGAGCCGCATATCTGGTAAAAAGTTTTGTCGGCATTCCACATTTCTTATTTATTTATAATAAGCATTACTAGCTACATTAGATGAAATCTTGTCAGCGACCGTCGTTGATGCTGAGGCCGAGAGATGGCCCCAAAAAGATGAAACCATCACCCCATCTCTGAGCGAGGCTCACGCGTTGCGTCAAGGCCAAGAGCGCTACAGGAGGAGCAGAAGGCATCGCGTCTGGGGAGAGCCACAGCATCAAAGTAGCACCGATACCCAGGAATGTGGACCCGAGCCTACACATGGTGCGAAGAGAAGTGAGCAGAGTATGTACAAAGAACACTCGCAAGTAGAGAAACGGCACAGTGTACGTAGACGCCGATACATACACTGAGGACAGAAACCACAAGAAAAGCTAAGTAGCAACGGTGATAAACTTGGACCTAAAAGAAATCACCAGCGCATCAATCCGGAACTGTTCGGTAGTCGAGGCCGAAGAGGCAGCCGTGGCTTTAGTGGCAGCGGAGGGCTACTGATCCAACACCTAGGTCCTTTACCATACTCACAGGCTCACAAGCTGCATGCCGCAACTACCTAAATGGCAGAATTAGCCACAGCGCGCTCCGCATCCTCCGCTCAAGTGGCAAAACCGAAAATAACCAGGCCAAACACACAATAGTTTCGATGCCGGGACATACCGACATTAGGGGAAATCAGGAGGCGGATAAGATAGCTCGAGGGTACGCAACAAACTGAGCATTCAAACAATACCGACCTCGCTGAGGAACCCGAGCCGGTAGCCCAATTAAAGCTATATACAGAGACACTACTACAGAGGGATCAGACGAAAATACAACTGCCCCCACAAAAACAACTAAATAGAGAAGACGGCGTAGCATGACGACAGCTTCAAACGGGAACATTCCCGTGCTTAAACATGCTAAGCAAAATCTACCTCGCAGTACGAGAGCGAGTGGCCGTGGTGTGGAGACAAACCAACCCTATACCCTACCACATATGCGCTTGCCAGAAAATAGATGAGTAAGCCATAATAGAAAACCCAAGTGCGGAACATTGGGAGAGGATGCTATCCAGCGACATCCTGAAAGTCCAACAAGGACTAGTAAGGCGTGCACGCAGGGCAGCTACCCTCAGTGGAGCCGACCCTGAAGAAAAGATGGCAGACTCCATCTGAACCCTCAAAACCACTGTAAAATAGAGCAAATAAACGTTTTGCACCAGCACCACCGCGGCAACGACCCTTCAAAGCCAAAAGCGGGGCAGAGCGCTGCATATATGAGAGGCCGCGGCGAGAGGGTGTCGCCGCCAAGGAATGTGCAGCTCGAAGCATAGGCGCCAACTGCGGGAGGGGGGGTGTGCTGCAGGCTTTCCCCCAGAGACTGACCGACGGGGTCAGGGGGCAGCATAACTTCTCCATGGGCACAAAGAGCTCGCGTGCAAAATAATCTCATAACACCGTGAAATGACTTTATTTAGGGACACCTCCTTCGCCGGGAGGCGAAGGAGGTGTCCCTAAATGGTGGACTTTATTTAGGGACACCTCCTTCGCCTGGTGTCCCTTTATTTAGGGACACCGGGACACCTCCTTCGCCAATCACCCGGTGAGCGCATTCATACTGCCTCATGTGGCGTGTTCCAAGGGCTTATTCCGAGGTGTCGACTCTCAATTAGCCCTTTGGAAATGCTTGAGAGCCTCTCGTCTGCAGGCGTCATTGCTGTCAGTCATTGCTGCAGAATGGTAGAGGATGTCAAAATTCCTACAGAGTCCGTCATAGCCACATTTGCAGGATTAGTGTGTCCTTCAGAGATCAAAGTGTGGCCACTGGTCTTTCGAGTGGATGCATTTAACTCTAGGCCCCTTCAATGTCAGAACTGTTGGAGATTTGGCCACAGCAGCAAAGCCTGCAAATCGGGCTTACGTTGCTGCGCATGTGGCGAAAGTCATACTAGAGAGGAATGTCCCGAACAGCAAGAAAAATGTTTTCTGTGTGGTGGTGCCCACTCTGCTAACTTACCTGACTGTCCTGCACGAGTTCAAGAAGTTCAGGTTTTATAAAACGCTGATGCACGCGATGAGAAGCCTTTGCCGCAGTCAAAGAGAGCCTATGGTTACTCTAGCGTGGATGCCAAATGTCCACCCGTAATGGATGCCTCTTGGTCGCAGGCAATCACAGCGGCAGTTGAAAAAGCAATGACAAATGCAATGGAACGCATTAAGGAAACCGTTTCCACGTGCATTTCCCAGGTCATAGCTACCCAGATGACCAATCTGCTGCAGGTACCCACTGCTCCGCTCTTGTCCTCTGTGGTTTCGGAAGCTCCTCCACCATCTGTGGTCATCAATAGCGCCCCACAGGGCCAAAGTCAATCTGAACAACAAACGACTGCTGAAGTGTTTCTCCCTGACAACGTTATACATGCGTCCTCTGTTGAAGGTATAGTGAACTAGAATAGTTGAAGGTGTTGACATGGAACTTGATATCCTTCCCCAAAAACGAAGTGAGTCTCATTTGAGTATTGCAGGTCCATCTTGTCCCCAGTCCAAGTCAAAGAAAAATCACGCTAGTCAAAATACCAAGACCAGGATTCTAGAAGCAGCAGTTGCCGCTGGAGCACTCCTGCCAAGATAGGGTCGTTAAGTGTACTCCACTGGAGAATTGCCGATCTATATTCTCAGCTTCAACAGATTTAATATGTCTATGCAATCAACTTCTACTGGATTTAATTGCGTTACAGGAAACGCGGCTTATTACACATTATAATTATCATCTCAAACATTACCGTTCATTCCGGCTTGACTGGTCTTCACGAGGGGGAGGGTTGTAAGTGCTAATTTCTTCAAAGTTTTGCCACAGGGCATCCATTTCTTTTACTAAGTATGCGGACAATCAATGTGAAATCCTTGTGGTTGATCTCAATAGCCCAGGTCAACAGCCCTTTACTGTAGCTAATGCATATTTCCCTTCAGGTGTGCATGACACTCGGCCCCTTGACTCACTCATGTCTAGCAGCCGTTTTCAGGTTTTATTAGTTGGGGATTTCAATTCGCACCATGTGACGTGGGGGTTTAAAACAGATTGCTTCGGCTCTAGACTAATTGATTGGGTTTGCGACAACAACATTGTCTGCAACAATTCAGGAATCCCTACAATTGTACATGGTCAATGCCGCTCTGCCTTAGGCTTGACTTTTTCCTCTCCAGGAGTCTCTGTTATGTCTTGGGTGCCTGTTGACTGCATAACAAACAGTGATCCTCTACCGATTAGTTTCAAGCTTGCATGTAAATTAACTCTTTCCTAACGACAAAAGCGCTCCTTCATAAACTACAGTCACTTTAAATTCACCCTCAAATCAGCTCTCACAATTAATCAGACCGAAGCACCGAGACAAGTTCCGAATGCAAAGCTACACATCCATGCTCAGTGTTGGAACATGCAAGGCAAAAGTCTGAATTCATTGTGACTGGAACCACGGGTGCAGTTGCCAATATTTGGTAGAATGCTGAGTGCACGCGTGAAAGCAGCCTGGAAAGACTTCTCATAAATCAATGCCCAAAAAATTGGTTGGATTATAAGTATGTCGCAGCAACATTTAAGCGCACTGTCACCCGTGCGAAGGAGGAGTATATTACAAGTCATTATGATTTTCTTTCTCAATCAGGAACTAAACGGGCTTTGTTAAATTTAATGAGGAGCAGGGAAGTGATTCCTCCGGCTTTTAACATTGAATCCCTCGTTCAATCCCCTGTTGACATTGCCAAGGCCTTAGAGGGAATTGCGTGGGGCCTAGAACGTTGATTTACACCTGCACTTCGTTCTCCAGCTACATTCACATGCATCTCAAGTGGTTTCATTGAGGTCACTATGCCTGAGCTTTCACAAATTGTTCTCCACCAATCCCCAGCAGCTCCTGGCCCCGATAAGGTCACTACATTTATGATTAAAATTTTGTTTAATGAATCTCCTGAAGACCTATTGACTGTAGTTAACCATTCTCTTAAAGGTCCTTGGATACCCCATGAGTGGCGCCTTGCAGAAATAGATACACTACTTAAAAAACAAGGGGAGGGTTTCACTTCAGACAACGTACGCCCGATTTCATTAACATCGCATTTAGTGAAATTGGTGGAATGGGTCCTGCTTCGTCGTGTGATGTATTTCATTTCTGCAAATGATCTCTTGAATCCTTGTCAAATTGGTTTCAGGCCGGGCTGTTTGATTTGGTGTGCTCATACTGACCTTGAGAGCTGTATTAAGTTAGCTGGCAGCACTAAACAGTTTGCTGCGCTTGTCAATCTGGATATCAGTAAAGCTTATGACAGCTTTGAGCACTTGATGCTATAACACAGATTACAGGACCTTAATTTCCCAAACTATTTCGTAGCCTGAACCTCTGCTTTCTTGAAAAACAGAGAATTTTATTGCTGCCGAAATGGCGTTTCTTCTAGGAAATTTCAACAGACAAGAGGTGTACCGCAAGGGTCAGTTCTTTCCTCTGTTCTTTTTAACATTTCTAAGCTCAATTCCATGCATCCAGAATGTGAAAACTTACGTGTACGCCGAAGACATCGCATTTTTTGCCTCTGCAAGTCATATTCACTCTCTTTATCAAACCTTGCAGGATTACCTCAATATTCTTGGCAACTGGTTGGGAAGCATTCATCTGTTCCTCACTGTGAACAAATGCGCCTTGTTGGTCTTCCCGGTTTCTCATCCTGTAAATATCTGCGTTGCTTATAGAAATCATATAATTCGTCAAGTTCAAACAGTGAAGTATCTTGGAGTGATATACGACTCTACGCTTTCCTGGAGGGCACATATTGAGCAAGTTTCTACAAAAGCAGTTGGGGCAGTTGGCATCCTGCGTAGGCTTTGCAGCGCTAGGTCAGGCATGAGAAGGCACACACTCCTGCTGGTGTAGAAAATGTATGTCCGCCCAATTTTGGAGTTCGGCTGTGTTTTGTTCTCAGGAGCTCCTGCCTATAAGCTTCGCCCTCTTGTGCTCTTGGAGCGTGCGGCGTGGTGCCTCTATTTGGTACTTCCAAAATATGTAGTCAATGTTGTCCTGCTCCTTGAGACACGAATTCCATCTTTATTAGCTAGGTTTCGCCTTTTAACAACCCAAACCTTTTTAAACTTGTGCGACTCACCTCTTCACACCTGCAGTATATTTCTTAGTCAACCTGCAGTCTTTTTAAATGCCACCTGGTCTCGTTTGCATACTCCACAGATATGTTTCGTGCAGTCTCTCCTTGATCCCTTAAACATTCATTTCACAGATCTCCATCCAATGTATAACATCTCTCCTTCAGTCAAGATTGCATTTGATGACAGTTTTTCCATCGAATGCAAAGCCGCGGCCCTTTACTCTCCTTCACGGTTTGTTGCAGGACCACCTAAGGTCCTTTTCTTCTCATATTCTCATTGCTACCGATGCCTCGCAGGATCATGAAAAGGCAGGTGTGGGCATTCTTTCATCTACATTGGGATGGTCCTTTTCTCTCCGTCTTCCTGACTTCACTCCTATTTATATGGCTGAATTATTAGCAGTAATATTAGCCTTACGTAAACTAGATCCTACCGTTTCTCAAGTCATGGTTATGTTGGACTCTTTTATCTATTTGCTCTACATCTGAGTCTCGGGTATTACGCCTCTGCAAACAGATGATCCCGCTCCATTTAAATTCAGTGCAGTTGCTTTGGGTACCGGGGCACATGGGCATTCATTTGAATGAGGTTGCCAATTCCTTAGCAAGGGCCTCTCTCTGCGGCCCAATAATTGCTGTCCTGCCAACCTGCGCATATACGGCTGCGGTAAGGTTTCACAGTTACACATTTTTTCAGGAATTTTCAGCCTCGGCGCTTACTTCATCTCCCGAATGTCAGCATCTTCTGCATCCTTGGAATAGCAAAGACAGGCGCTCGTGCAGACTGGAGGTCTCTTTCACGCGTTTACGATGCCGAGTTCCTCTGCAAAATTTCTACCTTCACAGATTTCGTCTGGCGGTTTCACCACTGTGCCCGTTTTGTGCCGAGCCTGAGACAGTGGATCACTACCTGCTGTTCTGCCACCGCTTCTCTTCTTTGAGGAGGCACGTATTAGAAATTCCGTTTCACCAGCTGTGCCTGCCTGCGTCCACTGGGGTTGTTCTTTCCTTTGGCGCTTCTTCGCTTGGACGAAGCAACAGGAGTGCGCGCTGTGCTGTTCAAAATTTTCTTCTAGAAACACCGACTCCCATGCTAATCTTTATTTAATTTTATTTTTTCTCTATTTTTATTTTTCTGATTTTCAAAAATTTATTTTATTATTTTATTTTTCTCGCTTTCATTGAGTGCAAAATTGAACCATTACATGTGTTGCATTCAAATTCGCACACAAAGACATCGCCCCGTCTTCGATCTCCCAGCTAACACGTCCCCTGGCGTTGCGTAGTCCAATCTGTCAGCTTCCTTTTCCTCTACAAAATGCTCCTCTTTCCAGCAGTGCAGCAGTGCAGCGCCTGTGTCTTGGCCACTCCCCCGTAGTGGTATACATGCATGCCATTTTATTTGAGGCCAACCAACTCTGGGTGCTGTGCTCTTGGCTTGCTCTCCGGTGCTGCCAGGTCAACCCCTATTGAAGTCTTTCGGTTACGAGCCCCCACGGCTATGTAACACTGGTGGAAGTGGATTTGAGATCTCATATGCCTCGTACATCTCCTCGCAGCGGTTCATCGAGTCTCGACCGACTCCCGCTGGTGTCTACGCCCATACATCGCAGCAGCCGCCGCCTTCACGGCCTCGCCCCAGAGTTCGCAGTCTCCTTCCCGAAGCGGAGCCAATCGACCGCCCCATTGAGCTTCCTCCCAAGGCGCAGGCGAGTTCCCCTCATCTAACCCTTCAGCAGTCCCGTGCGCCGACCAGTTTCCATGGCGCTCCTGCTGAAGACGTCGACGACTGGCTTCAGCAGTTAGAACATGTGGCCAACTTTAATCCATTGAGTTCTGGGGAAACGTGTACTTCGCGCTCGAGGACGGCTCCAAAACCTGGTACGAGAACCGGGAGAACAGTCTTCAAAGCTGGGATGCCTTCCGCCAGCGAAACGTTTGCCGGCCTCGACCGCCGCGATCGAGCGCGCCGCCTCCTGGAAGCCCGTATCCAAAAGCCCAACGAGAGCGTCGCCATGTTTTCTGAGGACGTGACCCGTCTTTGTCCGCAGGCTGATCCCGACATGACGGAGGCCGCGAAGTTGCGCCACGTGATGCAGGGGGTAAAAGAACATCTTTTCGCTGGTCTGGTCCGGAATCTCCCCCCAGACCGTTGCAGACTTAATCAGTGAAGCAACCCTCATTGAGCGAGCCCTGCAGCAACGTTGCTGACGTAAAGAGTCTGCGTGCGTTCAGCCCTTTAGCACGGTGGCCGCTTCGTGCAGCGGTGAACATTCATCTTTGTGAGAGCTGATCCGAGAGGTAGTTCGCGAGGAGCTCGAAAACTCCACATCGTCTCGCCTGATCCGACAGCCGCTGCCATCAATGAAGCCGTGCGCGAGGAGATCCGGCAAGCGTTTGCACCGCCTCAGTTGCTGCCAGAGCCACGCCCTCTCAGTTATGCAGCAGCTGTCCATCAGCTCGCGGTGCCTCCCGCGCAGCGTCTCCCGTTCGACTCGCAGTCGCCGTCCATTCTGCCGCCATCCTCCTACCAGCGGCCACCGCAGCCGGGACTCGCCATGCAACCACCGGTTCGGAAGGCAGACATCTGGTGCACTCCTCGTCAGCGGCCGCTCTGCTTCCACGGCGGGGAGGTCGGCCACCTGTATCTGCGCTGTCTCTACCGCGAACTCGAGCTTCAGCGATTTTCATGTCACGTCCCGCGTCCACGGTTCGGTGAGCGACCTCGGGAAATCGAGGAATACCTTGCCGCCAACAAACTTCACCGAACAGCCGCCCACGGCCACCCTCTCCCGTCCGCTACTCGTCACCTAGCCGTCTATTTTTAGTCATACGCTGAGGGGGCGGTTGCCAAGCCCATGCCGGGGAAACTGAAGGCAGCGATCTCAGGGAGGCAGGTTGCTGAAAAACGAAACCGACGTCCCGACCCACGAAACAGAAAAAGTGCTTGTAGAAATCTACACGTCATCTACACCAAGACGCTTTCACGTCTTAAAGAAGCATAGCCAAGATTTTATATAGCCGTCCGAATTCTTGAAGACCTCCTGTAGCCTATAGCCAATGCAACGCTACCTGTCGACTACAAGAGGTTTTCCTTGACATCTTGTAGACTTCTAGCTGATACCTTGTTTAGCTGTAAAGAAACGCTTTAGCTCTTCTGCAGCTGTGGTATCCGATGCTAGTAGTTGGCTAATAGAAGTCTTACCTAGCTGTATATACATGTACTTTAGCAATTTTGTATCGGTGGTAATGTAATGCTGTTAAATGAAAGGCACTCTACGAAGAGCCCATCCTTGACGTCTCACAAGCAATAAGAACTGTGAAGAAAGTACAAATATCTTGTATTCTTGGGAGATAAAATGTGTGCATTGAGGGTGTGAGAAAACTTGTTGCTTTACTGTCTCTTGCCCCTCTTGTCTGACATTTGACCTGTTGTCTGCAGATAAAAGGCATATTTGCTTCAGCAGAAGTCTAGGCACCAGGTAATTAGTTCAGAAGATAATGCAGCAGTTTCTTTTCCAACAAAATATTGCGTATCAAGAGTGCAAAAGAAACTGCTGCGTCAATTCATGTTCATGTATTCATTGCCAGGTAGCTAAACCTCTGCTAAGTACAAACAATCTTTTAATCGGTAGACAACTGGCTAAATGCGAGGCAAGAAGGACAAGAGAGCACAGCAACAAGTTTTCTCACACACCCTAAATACACACATTTTTTCTCCCAAGCATGCAAGAGATCTGTACATTCTCTTAAACTGAGCTCTTATTGCTCATGAGACATCAAGAAGAGCTCTTTGTAAAGCACCTTTAGCTTTGGGTGCTGCGTAAATATAAGCGAATTGTGCAAATGGGACATAGCCTTGCAATGCCTACTGCAAGATGAAAACTTCGGGCAGGCAAACTGTGTTAATTAAATGCCTTCATAGTAGAAATACAGGTAAAATTCAGATTAAAGAAATAAAAAGAACTAATATAGTTGGTTCTTAATGCAGGCACTGTTCTCAGAGCAAAAAGAAAGCAAGAAGTGGCTTCAATCAAAGAATCAAACATTTTATTGCCTTAATAAAACATACCTGCTGTTCAAGATTAAAAAAAGTGACACGAATCAAAACACATGACAAATACCTCACGAGAACAAAAAATGCCATATGGTAGGAACAGTTGATAGCTGTTTGCTGCGTACATGGTAGGCACAGGCCCATGTCTCCCATGATGACTTCAACACAGATGTTTGCAGTCGCACTCTACAGCGGGCATAAAAAAGGCCATGGTTACTGGGTGAACAGAAAAATGAATGTCAATTTTCAGCACTCAATATTTGCATGTGACTGCATGCATCTAAATAGACAAAAATACACAAGACAGACAGCAACTAATAACTGTATTTAACATTCCATTCATGATTCTTATGTGTGCTGCTGTAAGTAGAGTGAAAGAATAAACTAACGGAAATCTGCTTTACTTTTGAAACTTGGACAAGATTAGTCCAAATGCCCTCGCTTTATAAACCACTGCTATTTCTGAAAGGCTTACATAGTTGATTTCTCTTGGTTGAGTCATTATAAAGACACTGCTATTTTCCCTTTAGTATTCCAGTTATTACTCTCTTCAAAACTCGAGCAATGTAATGTTAAGTTTCAGTGTCCATAACCTGCTCTCGTGCATACCTGTGCTCACGCAGTAATTCATTCACAGAGGTCGACATAGGCACAGTTTCCAATCTGGCCTGGGTGGAGGCGATCACCACCCTCTCTCTTTTCCATTCCTTCCTTGAAATTAACCAAAGCCCTTGCTCTTTCGGCAAACTGTAGAAGGTCTAACAAAACCAAAAGGTCTGGTCAAGGAAACAACAGAATTCGTGAAATAAACTTTTGCTAACAGCCTGCACCTATACAAGAAAGCATGAAGTGAAAGAAAAATAGTCAGCTGTGAAGAGTGCTTACCAAAACTTTAGAAGTTGAACAGGCAAAGAGGTTCTCTGAAAAACACTGTTGAACAGCTTGTGACTAAAAAGAAATGTACAGAGTGAATTCACTGACAACACCACCTGTGCACACTGCAATGGCTTACGAAAAATTCAACGAGGCCTGCCTGCCAAGGGGCTACTTCCTTACATTGTGAAACAGCCAGCACACATAAAGAGCAGTACCACTGAGTAGGTTTCCTCAGTGTCGTAGCTATCAAATCGTAATAAAAGAAAAGCCTGACAGGTACAACACGTTAATGCAGTAATGCATCGGGATTTTCCCGGTTCTCTCAGCTCCTTTATTTTTTCTCTGGGTTCATAACCAAATGCAGACCTAAGGCAAAACACAACACTTCCATAATCTTCAGCAACTAGGCATATATAAGTGCAAACAGCAAATGAAATAGCTCAGGGTAGCCCTGCTCAAATCAACAGAAATCAGGTAACCATAGTTAACTGACAAGGTATTCTTCCATATTTTCATCAAGACCTGGAACAGAACCAGCCATCAACAATATATAGCTTGAGTTTGCTTTGCTTCATGAAATTCAGTGACTGCATGCATAATCATGCGTGCAGTCACTGAATTTCAATTTCATGAAACCAATACAATATCCGCTACATAATTACTTGTAAATTGTATATTGCAGGGTTTAACGTCCAGAAGCGATATATGAGCAACTAGGGATGCCGTAGTGGAGGGCTCCGGATTAATTTGGACGACTAGAGGTTCTCTAACGTGCGCTTACTAAAACAGCACAAGGAGTTTTTGTATTTCGACTTTAACGACATACGGCCGCTGCAGCCAGCGTCAGATAACTTGCGGTCTTGGGATCGGCAGCCGTACGCAAAGCCACACAACTACCATGACGGGTTTCATGATCGCTTCATGATAATGGATACTGCACATTCTATTCCGCCATTATAACCATAACCAACGCCTTCTAAACACTAGTACTGTTTCTGGTAGTAATCAAATAAAGTTGAATTCGAACATCTGCGAGGACAGAACAGAGCTGGCAACAATAAAATTCTACCAGGATGCAACCGAGCAGATTTCAATGTGTAGAAAGAATTTGTGCCTTTTCTACCAGTGTTTAAAAAAAAGTTGCTTTGGTCGCTTTGAAGCTATGTAACAAATGATTACCCTTGATTTTTCTAGGGTTCTAATTTATGGATGACTTTCGTGAGAAAGGATGTCAAATATGCGAGAACAACACAGCGGTACCCACTTTGAGATTAAATGCTTGGAAACGCCCTGTTTTCATACATCGAACATTACACTTTGGTATGAAAAGAGAAACTGAAGGTGACTTACTGTTGCGGAAAACGAGGTGCGCCTTTCAGCGCTGTCCTGGTAGTAAAAGACATCGCGGAAAAACTGAAAACAGCAGCGTGAAGTGCCTAGAAGCACGAGGCAAAGGCGGCAGAGAAACATAGCAGGCAACCGCTAGAGACTGCAGTGCCAAATGGCCAGACTAAGTACCATATTCCAAAAATTCAAAAGAAACAAAGCAACATAAAAACATATTACAAATTGCATCTTATACTTTTATGTGTCGCTAAGTATTTACAACTTGCAAAAAGATTTATTTCTGCTTGAAACAGTCAAATTTACGTAGACAGATTGTAGACTGTATCGCCACCGAGCGGAGCGACACCAAGCAGCAAGCTGAGGCATGCAGGACGCGAATGGAGGAATGCGTGCAAGCCACAAGCAGACTGCACCAACATGGCAAAGACAGCATGGGAGAAAGTGGCGATGGCACGACGGCAACATTCGCTGCTCGTGGCCAGCCAAGGCGGAACGAAGAGGCGTTCACAACAGGAAACAAATTTCATGATTCGCATAAATTTAGCACAGCCTTACGAGTGGTGGGCTAGTTGTACTCGATGTGGACCGTCATTAACATGATTTCGGATTGCATAGGACAAAATGCACTGCCAGAGTTCGAGCACAAAGTGTGGTCTTTGCACCGGCGTGCCTCCTCTTCAAAAAGTCAAGTGGAAATACCGGTTTAGTGCACAGTCATCTAAATGTTTATGTGCTGTACTTGCATGTTTCATTCATTGGTTGGAATAAAACGTGCATGTTGATAACTCTTGCCGTGATCAATATCATGTTTAATCCATGGTGGCAGCTTTCTGCCAATCGCCTGAATGTATAGGCCCGACTTCTTAACATGGTCTTGAGCTAGACGTTTCAGAAACCTTGCTGAAGAAATGCCTTACTGCGGACGTCTTAAAGAAGTTTCGAAAAAGACGTCTTGCCATCGATGCCTATGAGACATTTCAATCTAGCGTGACATGTGAAGCCATTTCGAGTTGTTTCAGGACGTTTCTAAGACGTTCTGTGTTTCATGGGGAAGAACCCCCCGTGACGACGCTGCGCGGTTCCGTGACATCGATGCCACCGCAGCATGATTCCGTGACTCCGAGCTTCCCTCGTACCAATGACACAGCTAGCGCCGACCTTCCCGTGCTTGTTGACAGGCACCCGGTGACCGCTTTAGTAGATACAGGAGCAGACTTCTCACTAATCAGCAACAATTTCGTGGATCGGCTCGCAAAAGTTAGGACTGAATGGCCTGGACCCCAAATTCGTGCTGCTGGTGGCCACCTTATGACACCGTTAGGACGTTGCACTGCACAAGTCACCATTGCTGACTCCGTGTTTGTTGCCGTTTTTATTATTCTGCCTAACTGTTGCAAGGACCTCATACTCGGCCTTGACTTTTTACAATAGCATGGTGCCATCATTAACATTCCCTGCCGTTTGGTCACGTTTTCACTGCCTGCACTGACTTCCTCAGATGCCAAATGACGCCGCGCACCTTTGCGCATCCTTGACGTGAATGTAACCATGCCGCAGCGCTCATGTACCCTTGTTACCATCAGGTGTGATGACCAGTCCAGTGCTGCAGGGGTTGCCGAACAGAACACTGAGCTGCTGCTCCATCACGGCATCTGTGTTGCCCACGGTATCGTCCATCTGACCAACGGCCCAGCGGATGTACTTCTTACAAACTTCGGGAATGAAGGGCAACGCATCGCTAAAGGGACCATGGTCGCCTACTTGGAAGATATCGCTGAAACTCCTGACTGCGTCGCACTCCAGAACGGGACATCCGCCAGCCAAGCAGGGCTCAATTCGCCCTCGATGTGAACCCCGCTCTATCACCAACAGAGAAGGATCTACTCTTCGGGCTGCTCTGTCAATTTCAAGACTGTTTCTTGTCTGCCTCCGCGGTCAAGCAGATGCGCTTCACCAAGCACTGCATAATAACCGACAAACGTATCCGACCAGTTCGACAGAACCCATACCGAGTATCATTGCGGGAACACGAAGTCATTGCTCAACAGGTAGACGAAATGTTGAATGTCGGTGTCATACAGCCATCGAGGAGTCCCTGTGCGTCACGTGTCGTCTTGGTTAAGAAGAAAGATGGCAGTCCGAGATTCTGTGTTAACTACGCCATTAAAGCCTTTCGATTACGAGTCCCAATGGCCACGTAGCAATATCTTGCATTTCACGTTTGATTTATCCCATGCACCATATATAGTCAAAAAGCTGCAAGACCATTAACGACTATAACAAAGCTCATTTTGTAGCACTTAACGGCTTTTTTTAGACATTTTCTTACCAGGTTATCTCGAGTGCTCACTAGAAACAAATTGGTGCATGTACCGAAATGCATGTACCGAAAGTGTGTACTCCAATAGCCATGCTCCATGTTATAAGAGATATTTAAAATGATTTTCTAACAAAAAGAAAAATTTTTGAACTGCTAAGTATTCATAAATACTGCCCATTGGACCTCTTTCTCTCTTTCTTCTTTCACTCCCACCTTCCTCCCTTTCCTAGCAGCACAGCTCTGGTGTCCACCCAGATATGCGAGACAGATACTGTGCCATTTCCTTTCCTCAAAAACCAATCTACCAATTTACAGCATACAAGACAGGTGATACAGCATATTAATGAGCAGTGAAGTCTACTAAATCCATCTTCTTTAAAGCGGCTGCAAAACACATTCTCAGTGCATTGTTTTGCCTCCTGATTGCATCGAATGAGTTATAGTGATGCAATTAGCATTGATCGCACCATGTATATTCCGGTTTTTAATATTTTAATTAGCTCAGAAAACAAATTCATGGCACTGATGGTGTCACCACACAGTGGCGGTTTTCAGCAGTGAATGTGACACCAGGTGGGAGCTTGATGATTAGACAAACAGTATATATACTGCAATCTGTGTTAATAAATATATGTTTTGTTATGTTTTTTGGTTTTGTATTAGAACAAAAAAACCATCACGTTTGCCTTAAGTAAAAGCACTTCAAAGGAAGCAAAACAAAAGAAAGCACCTCCAGAGGCTCTGGCTATTGTTCTGCATTGAAGGACTTTGTACCTCTCTGTACACATCTATGAAATATGTACCTGAGAATTGCTTGGAAGAATCGACCTGATTGAGCCATTGCAATCTTCAAGCATTCATTTTGGTCCCAAGAAAGGACACAAAGAAAAATGACATTCATTTCACATTTACCAGTGCACATAGGCAGCTTGAGGAGTATCATTGGGCGCGGCCGCCAGATGGCGCCACATTACCGTCATCAGTGCGCAGTGGCATGGCACGGTACGCGGGCGAAGTAGCGGCACATGCTATGCTAAAAAGTATCTCGCGCTCGAGTTTGGTTAAGCCAGGGAAGGCCATTGATCAATGTTCCGTTCTGTGCCATCGATGTGACGATGAAGCATCGCTGGGCCAGCTGGGCGTCCACATGGTTGTTGTCACTATGGAAACGACGCTGCCAGCCTTGGAAAGAATGAGTTGCAGCGAACAGGCAACAATGATGTGCAAACTTTCGGACATGCTCAGATAGGCTGTTTTGATTGGTCCTCTCCCAGTGCCGTCAGTGGGAGAGTAAAAGGGGAATAGGAAGCCCCGCCAAAATCGAGTTGAGGGCAGCATTTTGTTTGCTTGTATTTTAAAATTTCTTCATTGAATAACTCCTGTTCCTATGCATAGATTCCTGTAATTCTTTTCGAGTCAGCATCTGTGTGACATAAAGAATCCGCCTGAAGTATAGCCAGCATCCCTTCAAGTAATCTTCCTGAACATTTTGAAGACTAATACGAAACCCTTCTAGAACATAAAAAAACCTGTAACCACCAGTAAAGTGTCGTCATTGCACCCACCGGCGAACCTGCTCCCGACCACCTATGTGCTGCTGTACTAAATGATACTTTCATTTGATACTTTCATTAAGTCTTCCTTCTTCATCCAGTGTTATCCAATGTTGCTGTCTCCAACTGTGGGATCATTTTGTGATAGATCCCGTCATGTTCGACTTGCAAGGCATCATACCTATTATCGATTTGAATCTAACGTCTTCTAGTGGAATTGATTGCATAAATGGCAGATTTATATGGAATGCTAAAGAGCATAGTTCTGTCATCATGAAATGCATATTCTCACAATCGTATAATCATGGTGTACCGCTGAAGACTGGAAGACTGCTGTGGTCATAACAGTACATAAGTCAGAGATAAACACAATCCATTTGACCACTGATATATAAGAGCAATAACAAGCAAAATAAGGGTACATATAGTTACCTACCTTACTAATTTTCCAGATGATGACAATTTCTTCTCTATAGCAGAGCATGGCTTCCGAAAGTTCTTCTCATGTGACATTCAACTACTTTCTTTCACTTACGACTCGCACTTCCATTTGGACTCCGTTTTTTCATGACTGCATACTTCTTGACTTTTCGAAAGCATTCGATAAAGTTTCTAACTCACTGCTATTTCATAAACTAAGTGTGCTGAACATTGACCCTGCAGTTCTTAACCAGATTAAAATGTCTATAGACAGTCTATAGGCTTCTTATAGACTCTATTGCCGTCCTATAGATACCTTTGTCTATTTGTAGTCTATAGACAAGTGTGCTAAAATTGTATGGCCATAAATCTATAGATTGTCTATATAGTCTATAGCATTTGTATTGCATATAGACTACTTCATAGAATTTGTCTATAGAGAGTCTATAGACTTTATGGACAAAAGTCTATAGACAGTTTATAGACTGTCTAAAAAAATTTTTGATAGGGTGGATTTCCTTCTCGTGTTAAATTTTTCAGCATTAATGATGCTGATTCTTCTACTGCACCACTTGGTTCTGGGGTTCCTCAGGGATCAGTACTTGGCCCTCTTACCTTTTTTTTATCTTGTATATTGCTGTGAATTTCCGTTCCCCTATGTAATGTACTCTGTATCCTGATTTCAACTAGGATATCATTAACGCGTGTTTGTTCTCTCACTCACTCTGCCCGCTTCCGATCTCTTAACGTTACACCTATCATTTTTCTTTCCATAGCTCGCTGCGTTGTCCTTAACTTAAGCTGAACCCTCTTTGTTAGCCTCCACGTTTCTGCCTCATAGGTAACTACCGGTAAGATACAGCTGTTGTATACTTTTCTCTTGACGGATATTGGTAAACAGCCATTCATGGTCTGAGAGGACCTGCGATATGCACTCCACCCAATACTTATTCTTCTAGTTATTTCCCTCTCATGATCCGGATCAGTGGTCACCATCTGCTTTAAGTAAAAGTATTCCGTTAATACTTCCAGCACCTGCATGGTTACCAATTGCAAACTGCTGTTCCCTTGCTAGGCTGTTAAATATTACTTTGGTTTTCTGCATGTTTATTTTTAGCCCCACTGTTCTGCTCTGCCTGTCTAATTCATTGATCATGCATTGCAGTTCATGTCCTGTGTGACTTAGCAAAGCAAAGTCATCAGCGAATCGCAAATTACTTCGGTATTCTCCATTAACTCTTATCCCTAACTGTTCCCATTTCAGGCCCCGGTATACGTCCTGTAAACAGGCAGTGAATAGCATAAGCGAGATCTTGTCTCCCTGCCTGACACCTTTCCTTATTGGAATTTTATTGCCGAGTTTAATAAAAAATATGGTAGCTGTGCAATCGTTATAAATATCTTCCAATATTTTTATATAACACTCTTCTACACCCTGATTCCGCAATGCTTGCATGACTGCTGAAGTTTCTACTGAGTCGAATGCTTTCTCGTAATCAATGAATGCTATATATAGGGGCTGGCTATATTCTGCGCATTTCTCTATCACCTGATTGTGTGAATATGGTCTATTGTCGAGTATCCTTTACAAAAGCCTGCCTGATCATTTGGTTGAATGAAGTCTGGTTTGGTTTGGTTTGGTTTATGGGGTTTAACGTCCCAAAGCGACTAAGGCTATGAGAGACGCCGTAGTGAAGGGCTCCGGAATTTTCGACCACCTGGGGTTCTTTAACGTGCACTGACATCGCACAGTACACGGGCCTCTAGAATTTCTCCTCCAAAGAAATTCTAGCCGCCGCGGCCGGGATCGAACCCGCGTCTTTTGGGTCAGCAGCCGAGCACCATAGCCGCTGAGCCACCGCGGCGGCTGAATGAAGTCTAAGGTTGTCCTCACCCTATTAGCTATTACCTAAAAAAAAAATACCTTGCAGGTGGCAGACAATTAGCTGATCGGTCTGTAATTCTTCAAGTCCTTGAATCTTCTTTCTTATGAATTAAGATAATGTTAGTGTTTTCCTAAGCTCTAGGTATGCTCGAGGTCACAAGGCATTGCGTATACAGGGTGGCTAGCTTTTCGACCACAATCTCTACTCCATTTTTCAACAAATCAGCTGTTATCTGATCGTCACCAGCTGCTCTCCCCTTCTGCATTGCTCCTAAGGCTTTCTTTACTTCCTCCTTCGTTACTGGCGGGATGTCGCATTGCAGTGCAGTACTGGCTCTCTCAGTAACATTCTGATTGCAATCGCTACTGTATAGATTTGTGTAAAACTCTTTGGCTACTTTAACTATCTTATCCATATTGCTAATGACATTGCCCTCTTTGTCTCTTATCGCATACATCTGGTTTTTACCTATGCCTAGTTTTCTCTTCACTACTTTTAGGCTACCTCTGCTCTTTAGAGCATGCTCGATTTTCTCCATGTTAAACTTCCAGGTGTCGGTGAAACAGTTTTAAATAGGGAGGAGGCCAAGTAATTAAATGTGTTTAAAACAAACAAGCCAAAGCCAAGTAGTTAAACATGCTTGAAAAGACGGGCGCAGCCAAGTATATATAGCTAAATGTGCATGAAAGAAAAGCAAAGTCAAGCAGCTATATGTCTCTCAGGTTGGCTCGTTGCATCTGTAAACATGCTTGTGCCAGCTCTACCATTCTTGTTGCATGCATGCGTCAAACCACCTTACCTGCTGGAAACACCTCTAATTCCAACCAGCTTTCGCTGATTAATGTGCTAAGCCAGTAAGCTCAACACTGCTAATTTTTTTATTGCCATTAAGATCGTGCAAGATCATGGCATACTTAGCTGGGATTTCCTTCAATAGAGGACAAACAAGCCTTGATATGACAGACCACCAAACTTAATTTGTGTACCGGGCAAAGTTGATTACTACTACTCAAATGTGCCATTATAATCAGTTCAGAAACATCAACTTGTAACAGAAACAGTGGTTGGATGGAAGCGAGTTGTACACAGCCCAGGAAGAAAGGTGTATAAACGTCAAACTGAAAGAATAAAAATGCACACAGCCTGCTGCAAGAGCAAGCAAAAACTGATTGACCATTGTAAGACATGCAAATGCCTAATACACTGAAACCAAGAAAGGAGAAATACTTCAGGCATGCAACGTAAAATTTGGTACAAATGGTGCTAAAGGTGACAATTGCCACTCAAAAGACCTACAGACAAGGAAACTAAATTCCTAAAGAAGCACATTACTCACCTCAATTCACACTTACTGATGGGAGAAAAAAGAAAAGTACAGAGACAGAAAAGTCAAGGAAGTTGTCCGCATTAATTCTCCACCCTTTAGTGATTACAGTTCCTATTTGTGCACAAATGTTTGTGGCTCCTTGTTTGTTGCTGTGTCCCAACATGACCTCAGTGCCTCTAGTGCAATATCGCCACACTCATAACACTGCAGTGCACTAAACAATTGCATTGTGCAACTGAGTCATGAAAACAACTTCAAGAGGTACACATACAAAGTAAGTTTCTGGGTGTCCATTTTTCATGCCTTGAAAGAGGCCTACAAACAAAGTGATTATGAAAATGAGCTCAAAATACCACTGCGCAATGTTAATATTCCAAACAATTTTGCATCAGAAGTCTCGGTGTTGGTCAAAACCAGCGCTAAAGTGCATGTTGACGTGATGGTCCACCGGCCAACTGCAACACTCCTGATGGCGTCAGCATTGCCGGCAAGCACTGGTTGTTTTTGTGAACGAAAACTGGATATGATGACATCACAATAACTGGGTCCAGAGCACCTTGACATCACTTGATGTGGCTGATAAATGCCGAGCTGCTCCTCAGACAACATTCAAAATCATATCAAATTATCTTCCACTTGATGCTTGTGACTGCAACTTTCTATAAAAGGCATCTCTCTACAGCCATTAAACAAATCATAATGCTTGCTTGCATTCAAAATTTTGTGTGTCTGTACCAATTTAACACCTAGTGTTGAGTGAGTTGTTCCGATAATTTTTCATGAAAAGGCGCCAAAAATAAACAGCAGCCACAGAAGATCACACGAGATATAAATCCACTCAAGTCTGTGTGTGTGTTGTGTGGTCTGCTCTGTCTGTTGTAAACTTTTGGCAGATTTTCGTGAAAAAGCATGGAAACCGGTCACTTAAGGCAGGAAGTACAGTGCACTGAGTGGCTTCTGCTTGCCAGCAAAATGATTCTCTTTCGCATATCTTAGAAGCACGAAGACGTCATTCATGCAGCGGAAGACAAAGCCAAAGTATTTAGTGAGGACGAGTCTGAAAAGTGAGGTCAGTCAGGAGTGCCATGCCTTTAATATGGTTCCGTCTCATTTTGCTCACAAGTCTTGCAAAACTTCAGTGTGTTTGTCACATAGCCTGGCAAGAAGTATTTGGACCTTTGTGATAACACAGCCTCTATGATAACACAAAATCACTGCGTGCATTGTGGAAAACAAAACAACCAAGAGGCCACTGCTAAGTACTGCAACTAAAGGATTTTTTCTGAAACTTTTGCAAAAAATATACGCACAACCACTTGCGTGCTGTAAGTGTATACGATTTTGCCTGAAGCAAACTCTCACTTAAGCAAAAAAAGACAAAACTGGCAAAGAAATATCGCTAAGGAAAAGATATTACAAGATGAAAAGGCAGGGTCAAAACTCTTCAAAGCAGCATAAAGAAAAATCTTTCAGCCACTGCTGTAACTTCATTTACACCAGTAAAGTACAGCAACGGACATGAACACAATATGGAATATAGAAGCATGCTGACATGAGATGCAATGCGTAGAGTGCCGTAGACAATTAAAAATGAGAAGGTTGTGACCACTCTGTATTTCCACCATAATGACTACAATAAATACAATGCATCATTTCAAGACAGGGATTACCCATTCTAATACACAAGACAACAACAAGAAAGAAAGTGCCAGAGCCACATTTGCTGGAAAAATTGCTGTATGCAATAGAAAACAGAGAGGAACTTTTCTCCCATTGCATTTTAAAAAGGAAAACATCTTGAACCAGACATAAGCATTCAAGGCAAAAACTGTGCACATTCTGCCCAATTTTTCAGAACTGATTTTTAAACCACTGCTGCTCTTATAAGAAATAAGAGGCAAAAAACATGCTGCTAAAGATACCTGAAACCAACACAAAACACATCTAATGCTGCTACTCCCATTTTGTGTGTGCAAAAGCAAGTTTCTCTTCAGTTCAGTGCTTGTCCTGTGTTCTCGTGTCGCTCTTTTGTCCTTGTTACTTTGCGCTGCCTCTTTCCACGATGATTCCACTCCAGTCATTCACCTTAACTTTTGTCACAGCTCATACTTCCCTACAAATATTACACCATGTATCAGATATTGCCAACATGATATATGTTAAAATATCCTCCTGGACCTTTTTAATAAAACCGCAATGAAATAGGCTGATGCTTGCAATGTGCAATGGCTGACACCAACTGCACCAATAAATGCTAGCAGAACACCGTGCTCCACATTTTAACATCAACTGCCTTTAGATGAATATGAAGAGCATTCAGAGGACTTGAGACGTAGCTTTTGTGAAAATCTGCTTGTGTAAAAAAGTTACTACACTTTTCCCCGTTTATGGGATTGCATATGACTATGTAGGCCTGACCTCTGTGCAAAGGCCTCGGGACACAGATAGCACTGGTACAGCTTCTCGCCAGTGTGGAGGCGGAGGTGTTCCATCAGGGTGTCCTTCTTTGCGAAGCTCCTGCTGCAGAGATCACAGCGATGTGGCTTCTCACCTATGTGGATGCGAACGTGTTGCGTCAGGTTGGCCCTCTTTGTGAAGTTCTTGCCGCAATGATTGCACTGGTGTGGCTTCTCGCCCGTGTGGATGCGCATGTGATCAGCAAGGCTCGCTGTGCTTGTGAACGCCTTATTGCATTGGCTGCACTGGTAAGGGCACTCGCCGGTGTGAATTCTCTGGTGTCTCTTGAAGTTGGAAGGATCCACTGTGGCATAGCTGCACTCGGTGCACAGGAACCTCTTTTTGCCTTTGGGCGATGTTTGCTGCGAAGACGAGCTGCAGCTACTTTTAGCCGTGTCCGAACCTGCACAATGAAAATGAGCATATGCTTTCTTAGATAAAAAGTGATTGCCTCAGTGCACTGAAAACAGCTGGCCAATGTATCCAGGTGAGCTAATGAATGACGAGGATGTTTTAACTAAAGCTGCTCAGATTTTGTCAAAATCAAAGAACCAAGCCTTGCTTAAGACCATGCAGATCTAAAAAATAAAAACTGTTCTTTTAAGCTAGGCATGTATTTCTCATCACAGTGACAGCTATGCAAAAGCACATCACTCAAAAAACACTGTTGCTTTTGTAGCTGAGCTGAGCAAAAAACTACAATCATTCCATGTCACTGCATGACTTCATCAGTGTATAGCATGACTTGTTTCAAAAAGAGAAGCATGCATTCATAACTCGCTAATTACTTACTCTCGTTATGCTAGTTCATTAATTACTCACTAGCACCACTTCCCCTAGAGCACACAAGATCAGACAAGAATATGCAAAATACGCTTGAACTTGCACCTGCTGCTGTCGTTCATGTACACAGTGATGCAGGCTTCCCAACCATGTCAACATAGAACTTAAAACAAAAAAACAGAAGGTGTGATGCATAACTATAACAAAGCAGATATGTGAGACCCTGCAGCTATGAAATAGTTTGAGTAGAAATAGCAACTGAAAAGTGGCTCTCAAAACGTACATGACAAGGGTACTTCTATATCAGTATTGTTACATAAGGTCTCATAAACAATAATTTGGTATAAGTGCAGGGGGTTAAGGGCACAGTTTCATCTTCCCAATGAATGGCTAAAATAATACAGTCATGGAATGCACTAATACGGAAAACACTAAAGTGCAACAACCAAAACAAAAACTGACAAGGGCGTAGAGAGAGAGAGATCATACACCACAATACCAACTATTGACTTTATTAGCCGCCGCAGTGGCTCAGTGGTTACGGCGCTTGGCTGCTACCCGAAAGACATGGGTTCGACTTCGGTTGTGGCAGTTCAACTTCAATGGACGCGAAATTCTAGAGGCGCGTGCACTATGCGGTGTCAGGGCATGTTAAATAAACCCACGTGGTCAAAATTTCCAGAGTCCTTCACTACGGTATCTCTTATAGCCTGAGTTGCTTTGGGATGTTTAAACCCCATAAACCAAACCGAACCTATTAACTTTATTACAAGAGAGGAACCAAGCATAGTGCCGAATTTACTCGAGTAATCTGTGAATTTTTTCCCCCTAAGGCTTCAAAAAGGCGGTGCGCAAATTAAACACACATTTCACGAACATGTAAGAAAAAAAAATGTAAACAAAGGTCAATAACCAGCAATGCATATGGTATATTGCCACGTATAAGTCAACCTCACAACTCGCGCCCTTCGCTGACCAAAAAGAAATCAGTATAGTAGCAGTATATGAATAGTGGAGTGCAGGTCCACAGTCAAACCTGCTCCCATGCATTCCACAATTCTTAGTCCCCCGATATAATCTGTTAACCTGAATTCACTTGTGATCTTTTTGCACAATCTATCTTCAGCATATACAAAAATCTTCATGACAGTGTGCGAAGGTGCACTGCAGGGAAGCTCAGCCAGGGATTCCTTAAGGCGCAGTTTGAATGTTAAAAGGACAGAAAAACCAGGATATACCTGCAGACGAAATTCTGTGAATAAAAACAGTAAAAATATGGGTGCTATACTCGTTGAACAGAAAGCATGCACAAGTTTGTGGCAACTGTCTGCAAACTCGCAGCTGCGACAGCACATGCTCACACATTACACAGTCTTTAACACGGTACATTGCAGCATGGTCAGAAAGCAAGCAACAATGTCTTGGAAACTGTTGCAGAACTGACTTGCACATCGCCAGGAATGTCAGAAGAGAGGCTTTCCACCTGAAAAATAAACAAAATAATAAGAGAAAATACGTAATCTCTAGGCAGAGCCCCCGACATCTTTTCTCGAAACAGTTTTTTTTAAGGCTTTTATAACACACATAAAAGAATGTGACACGTGTGGGCTGCTTTGTACAATTCGAGAATACAGCTACAAAAAAAAGGGAGGAATAGCAAGAATGCTCGCTGAAAAATTTAGATTTGCTTTGTTTCTTATTCAAGCTTGTTATTCAAGACAGATACTCTGAACAGAAGCACAATAAGTGACAAACAATAAGCATGGCACAAGAAGACAGAAAATGCGTTGAAAAAGAATGCATAGCAATTAACCTTTCTACAGCAGCTTAGTATAAATATATGCTTTACACAGAGAGGTAGCTTTCATAGTGCCTACTTTTAAACATGATTAAGACTGCAAATGCTTGCATCTGTAAAATAGCCTTCCATTTTACTCAGCTGTGTATACCATGAGGAGTCACAAAAGAATTCAAAAACTTGGAACGAGAAATGGTTGGCTTCCCAAATCTAATGTCATCTGTGACACAGGTTATCAAGCATGTTTACATCATCCTGCTGTTATTTTCACCCAGGTGAAATAAGAAGTCACAACTTCTTTTCTCATTGCTTTGAGCACTAACCACTGGTTACATCCAAAGAAAATGTCTTCATAATCAACTGCTCACGTAAACTTGTTTTGAACACCACGACAATTACTGTGAAAGTGCTATCTGGAAAGTGCTCCAGCTGTTTGCAAACACCTTTGTTTTAAGCTGGTTTATTAAAAAGAGCCATTCGAAGGTGATCACACACAGCGTGAGTGCAATTAAGTGGCTCCTCTCCAGCAATGCAATACATTGCACATAAGAAAGTACAAGAATTGTGCTCTGAAGAGCAACCTGTGACATCATCTACAAATACAGCAGTAAAACAGCTACTTCAAACTGTCATCAAAATTAAAAATAATTATAGATGCACAACATTACAGCATGCAACTGAGAGACCACAAGACCAAATGAGCTGGTCATCAGAAAGAGCTGAAGCAGCGGGCGTTTGGTGGAAGCTTGCACAATGAAGCTGCAAATTGAATGTCACTGAGAAGCTAATAAGCGATGAAATGGTGCAACTAAATGGGAATAACTCCCATTATGGCCATAAAGTGAAGATTTAAAAAAACTATAGCTTTATTTTAATCAGTCAAAGCTGTGAACGCAATAACAGACATTGAAGCATTCTTCCGCTATACTGCAAAGCATCAAGGAAAGCAGGCAACCAGAAGAAGCCCAGCAAAATTTAAAATGGCATTTTATGTTAAACTATTCAACAACGAAGATGATATAGGTGAGTAACAATGGCTTGGCAGCAAATTATTCACAAATTGCCGGAGTCGATACTTCCACTCTGCAACAAATATGAGAAGATCAGCCTTCAACCTGAAAAACAGAAAAAAAGGAAGTACTTCACCTCTTTCCATGACTTCATTTCATCCCTTTGCATATTTTTTACACTTCCCAGCACAAATATAGAACAGAATGCAGCTGCGACTGCATAATGCCACAGGAAGAAGTGATGAAAAGAAAGTGATGAAAGTATTTGCTAAAGCTTTCAGACACTAGCGACAAACATCAAGCATAATAAAATAACAGATCATATCAGAACTTGCTGAAAGGCTCAGATACCTGTGTGTCCAAAGGCTACATTCATTTGAAAATTGCCTAAGCTTGAAAAACACATATTTCATTCATAATTACACACAAGGCGCACAAAAGAGATGGCAAACTTTGCTAGCATCTTGAGATTCACAGTGACGATGATGATCATCATCAGCCTGACTACGCCCACAGCAGTGCAAAGGCCTCTCTCATGTCTCTCCAATTACGCCCTGTCCTTTGCAAGCTGCGGCCACCATATAAGCACAAACTTCTTAATCTCATCCGCCCGCTGCTACGCTTGCCTTCGTTTGGAATCCGCTCTGATACTCTTAAGGACCAATAGTTATCTTGCCTTCACATTACATGCCCTGCCCAAGCCCATTTCTCTCTCTTGATTTCGACCAGGATGTCATTAACTCGTGTTTGTTCCCTCACCCATTCCGCCCACTTCCGATTTCTTAACATGACACCAGTAAATTTTTTTTTTTTTCAGGTTCGTTTGCTTTTCTTCGGGGGAGTTCAGCCTCCTCCAAACGTGAGTTGTTCGGTGGTGTTTTGAAGCACAGGAGTCCAGAAGCAGAAGGTACGAAAGGGAAATTATATTTAGAGAGTATATACAAGGCAAACTCAGTTGCAGAAACGTGAAGTCACACAGACGTTCAAGTACTGTAACTTAGAAGGCACTTATCTCACACAGAGATACTATCTCACACAGAGATACAACTTAGGGAAAATCTTACTCATCGACCGGCGGTCTCGGTTAGAGCCTAGAAGTTTTTCTTACGTGCTAAGCACGGAGCCTGGTTGGGACTTATCTCACACAGAGATGCGACTTCGCAAAATCTTACTCATCGACCGGTGGTCTCGGTTAGAGCCTAGAAGTTTTCCGTACGTGCGAAGCACGGAGCCTGTTTAGGACTGCGATACCTGGCTTTTCCTTCCGTTTTTATTACGTACATAAACAAAGGCGCTGGGGCGGTCATTTCTCTTGACCCGCCCCAGTCTTTGATCAACCAATCGCTACTTAATTTCGCAGTAGCCACGGCCCTGTGGGTTGGGCATAGCCTCGAAACCAGGGCTCGAATAAATAAATAAACAAATCAAGAAAACATTCGTAAAACGCTCTCCACGCAACACCCTCGCCTTCCCGCAAGAACGCACTTTTCATCTCAAGTGCATGCACGTGCGTAACTGCCTCAAGGCGGCCACCCTCTCGTGCTGCGTCCAACCGGAAGACCTTTGTCTACCTCCCCGCATGGCTACAACGCTATCAGTCAGCGGATCAGCCCTTTGATCAGTCGCGGTGGGAGGGAGACCACCCCTTTCGGGACGGCAAGGCCACGCCGCACGCGCGCCCTCTGCCCGAGGCGTCACGGCTGCGTTCCAAAGTGGCGTCCTCCCCATGCCGGTAATTGCTTCCGCATTTGTTGCTGCACTCACTGCGCGAGCCACGCGGGAAGTACAAAGGGGAGAGCCAGCGAGGTCGTGTACGAGGCGCGATCTTACACGTCCCCCCTGAGAGGATAAACGAGCTTGGGAGTCCGCTCGTTTAGACAAGATCAACAAAACATCGCGGCTGTCTACAAACACAATATGCATAGAAAGAAATTGGCATGCTGAAAAACGGCTCTCGGGTCACAAAGATACAACTCGCCGATACCGCACAAAAACACTCATGGATTATACACAGAGCATACACGATATCCGTCACAGTACGAGAGTCAGGGGCATGCAAGCATCCTTGCACAGAGTTCTGGCCACAGATCACCGATCACATCACAAATTGCAGCGGGTGAACGGGAACATTCACGTAGCCCGAGGGGCCATGGCTCATTGCTCCTTACCCCAGCTCATGCTAGGGACGCGAGACAACGCGTCGGCGTTGCCGTTACAGGTGCCTTTCCTGTGTGTCACAACGACATTGTAGCGCTGCAAGGCCAGCGCCCACCTTGCCAGTTTTGCCCCATGAGGCGTGCTCGTCGTTAGATAGGATAAGGGATTGTGGTCGGAGACCACGCTAACCTGTGCTCCGAACAACCAATGGTCCAATTTCTTGAGCGCCCAAATGATGGCAAATGCCTCGCGCTCGATTGTTGACCAGCGGGTTTGGGTTGTAGTGAACCGGTGGCTGGCGAAGGCGACCGGCTCCTCTCTCCCCGAGTCTCCCATCTGGGCCAGGCAAGCTCCGGCCGCGATCGCGGACGCATCCGTGAACAGCCAGTATGGCTTGAGCATATTAGGGGTATTTAGCGCTGCAGCTTCGCAAAGCGACGTTTTTAGCTGAGTAAAAGCTTCCTGCGCTTCCCGAGTCCAAGGAATCGCGTTTGGCACGCCTCGCTTCGTCAAGGATGTGAGCGGTGCAGCGACCTCAGCGTAGCTCTCTACGTATTCGCGGTAGTACCCGCATAGCCCAAGCAGGCTTCGCAGCTGCTTCTTCCTAGTAGGCGGCGCAAGGTCGCGAACAGCGGCTAGCTTATCGGGGTCCGGTCCGTGTGTACCGCCACCCACGACGTGACCCAAGTACTTGATCTGAGCTTGTGCGATCTGGCACTTCTCGGGGCTTACCTTCAGTTTGGCTTCGCGTAGTAAGCCGAGCACGATGCTTAAATGCTTCACGTGCTGCTGCCACGAAGCGGAGAAAATGGCGATATCATCGAGATATGCCGCCGCGTAGCTCTGGTGTCTCGACAGCAGCGTATTCATCATTCGCTGGAATGTGGCAGCGGCATTTTTTAACCCAAATGGCATGACGCGCCAAGCGTACTGCCCTTCGTGGGTTACGAAGGCAGTCAAATGCTGACTCTCGAGGGCCACTGGTACCTGCCAATAACCGCGTCTCAAATCTACGAGAGTAATGAACTTCGCGCTGCCGACCCTCATAATTAACTCCTGCGGTGGTGTAATCGGGAAGGCGTAAGTACTTGTAGCCGCGTTCAGCGCACGGTAGTCTATACACATACGCACTGAGCCGTCCTTTTTACCAACGCGCACGACGGGATGAGCATGCTCACTTTCTACTATTTTTGCATCAGCCCGAGCTTTCTTAAAGCTTTCATCTGACAGCTGGGCCGAACAGAAACTCTCGCGCTGCTCTGGGGCCTCGTCTTCATCGTCACGCGTAGAGCGCCGGACTTCGGCGGGGCAACCGTCACTACCTTCTTCATGTTGCTCGCCTGATGTCACGGGCAACTCTTTATTCTCCGGCTCGCCTGCCTGCGAATCGTTCGCGTGAGCCGCGCCTGTCGTTGAGACCGGCTCTAAAGTCTCCCTGCCAACGGTGAAAGATGCTGTTGTAGGGCCAGCTGTGACGTGTGCGTCGCTTCGGGGGACCGCTCCGTTGCTGTGTTCGCACTGTGCTAGCAGCTCCCAGTCTTGTCGCGAGAGCAAGCAGTCCACTCCCTCCGCGAGCTTGCCCGTAATTGCACACACTATACGTACTGCCTCTGGTCGAGCTACAAGCGTGGGGCGCCGCCTCATACTGACCGCAAGCGTAACTAGCTTCGCCTCTATTGTTTCACCGAAAGCTGAGACAAGCTTTATCTTGCCGGAAGGCTCATGAGACGCGTCTGACATTAAGCTTTCTCGGACTACCGTTATTTCGCTACCGGTGTCTATAATCGCCGTTGTCGGTACTCCGCCGCATTCGATATCTACCTGCTGCAGCTTCGATTTGCGCACTTCTTCTGGCGATCTCGGGGATTTAATTTCTGCAACCAGCGTCCTGTGTGGGTAGGCCGACTCAGCGGATTCGGCAGCGTCCTCGCTGGCGACGGCTACTTTCTGAACCCGGGCGCATTTATCGTTTTTCTGCGCGTTCTGCGCTGCGCGGGGGCAGTGTTTAGCGACGTGACCCTCTACGCGGCAAACATAACACTGTGTCTGCCGTTTGATGTCACTGCCTGAAGGTGGGCATGGGGACCTTTCTTTCCCCGCGTGTACGGTCGTTGGTCGCACCGCGCGCCCCTTTCCTTTCGCTTGCTCGAAAGTCTGAAGCATCTGCGATAACTCATCCGGTTTCGCCCACTTTTCCCCCTCGCGGAGGCGCACATACTCCAGACCCTCGGTGCTTAGGCTAGCTTTCATGCGATCGGCTACGACGAGAGCCACCACATCTTCCTTAGTGTCTGCCTCCCTCGAACGAAGGTAATAGTGAAAGTATGTCTTCACGCGAGAGGCGAATTGGGCCCAAGTTTCCTCCTTACGCTTTGCGGCGCGTTCGAACCGATCCAAGTACTCAACGGGGGTCAGCTTTAGCTCGCTTAATACGGCCGCCTTCACTGACTCGTAGTCGCTGCACTCGTCGTCCTTAAGACCGCGAAGCAAATACCGCACACGCTCGGTCAGCGTCGGCATGATCAAGTGTACGCGGCTGTTTTCCGGCACATCGTACGTCGTGAAAACTCTTTCCACCTCGTCAAACCAAAGCGGTACGTCCGCGTCGCCCGGCAACTTGAGTCCCTTTAGGACTTTGGCGCATTGGGAGACTGGGTCGAAGCCCGTTCGCCGTTGTTCCCCTGATTCCGATATCAAGGGGGTCTGCCGGCCACCTGTCATCGCTATCCCAAGCTTCTGCAATTCGATGCGCTCTCGAGATTCGACTTCGAGCTTATGCTTCGCAAGCTCGAAATCCAGTTCCATGCGGCGGATTGCCATAGCATCGGAACTCGCCGTTGCAGCTACCTTTTGTAGCGCTTCTGCTATAGACTCTGATGTCGCTGCGTCCTGCTGCGACGTTTCGCCTAACTGATCATCGCCCTCTGACGTTTCGCCTGGCTGATCATAGCCCTCTGTAGCCATCCCCTTTAATGCACTCGCATTTTCCTGTCTGCGATCTGAGCTCGCCATCATGCTCCGTGTCAACACCATACGCCCGTTTACACATGAGCCATAACCACCTCAGAGGTACGCAAGGAATCCCGCTCACCCGTGCTGGTGTCGCTAGTAGGATCCGTTGCCTCTCTGTTGCCGCTGCCTCGTCCCGAGATGCAGGATGAAGGACGCCTCAGGGTCGGCGCTCTGGACTACCTTGTTCCCTTGGCTGGACCTGAAGATCGGCTCCTTCCCGGGTTCCCGGACGGTCGTTGCCTGACGCTGCTGGCTTGACGGTGGTGTCGGCTCACGGTCGACGATTGCCGAATCCTGTCGACTGCGCCAGTAAATTCTTTTTCTTTCTTCAGGTTCGTTTGCTTTTCTTCGGGTGAGTTCAGCCTCCTCCAAACGTGAGTTGTTCGGTGGTGTTTTGAAGCACAGGAGTCCAGAAGCAGAAGGTACGAAAGGGAAATTATATTTACAGAGTATATACAAGGCAAACTCAGTTGCAGAAACGTGAAGTCACACAGACGTTCAAGTACTGTAACTTAGAAGGCACTTATCTCACACAGAGATACTATCTCACACAGAGATACAACTTAGGGAAAATCTTACTCATCGACCGGCGGTCTCGGTTAGAGCCTAGAAGTTTTCCTTACGTGCTAAGCACGGAACCTGGTTGGGACTTATCTCACACAGAGATGCGACTTCGGAAAATCTTACTCATCGACCGGCGGTCTCGGTTAGAGCCTAGAAGTTTTCCGTACGTGCGAAGCACGGAGCCTGTTTAGGACTTATCTCACACAGAGATGCGACTTCGGAAAATCTTACTCATCGACCGGCGGTCTCGGTTAGAGCCTAGAAGTTTTCCGTACGTGCGAAGCACGGAGCCTGTTTAGGACTGCCATACCTGGCTTTTCCTTCCGTTTTTATTACGTACATAAACAAAGGCGCTGGGGCGGTCATTTCTCTTGACCCGCCCCAGTCTTTGATCAACCAATCGCTACTTAATTTCGCAGTAGCCACGGCCCTGTGGGTTGGGCATAGCCTCGAAACCAGGGCTCGAATAAATAAATAAACAAATCAAGAAAACATTCGTAAAACACTCTCCACGCAACACCCTCGCCTTCCCGCAAGAACGCACTTTTCATCTTAAGTGCATGCACGTGCGTAACTGCCTCAAGGCGGCCACCCTCTCGTGCTGCGTCCAACCAGAAGACCTTTGTCTACCTCCCCGCATGGCTACAACGCTATCAGTCAGCGGATCAGTCCTTTGATCAGTCGCGGTGGGAGGGAGACCACCCCTTTCGGGACGGCAAGGCCACGCCGCACGCGCGCCCTCTGCCCGAGGCGTCACGGCTGCGTTCCAAAGTGGCGTCCTCCCCATGCCGGTAATTGCTTCCGCATTTGTTGCTGCACTCACTGCGCGAGCCACGCGGGAAGTACAAAGGGGAGAGCCAGCGAGGTCGTGTACGAGGCGCGATCTTACAACACCTATCATTTTTCTTTCCATAGCTCACTGCGTTGTTCTTAACTTGAGATGAACCCACTTCGTTAGCCTCCACGTTTCTGACCCATAGGTGAGTACCGCTAAGATACAGCTGTTTTGTACTTTTCTCTTGAAGGATACTGGTAAACTGATAATTCATGATCTGAGAGAACCTGCCATATGTGCTTCACCTCATTCTAATTTTTCTACTTAATTTTTTCTCATGATCCTGATCAGTGGTCACCATCTGCCCTAACTAAAAGTATTCCGTTAATACTTCCAGCACCTCGCTACCAAATGTGAACTGCTGTTCCCTTGCTAGACTATTGAACATTACTTTGGTTTTCTGCATGTTAATTTTACACCCACCATTCTGCTCTGCCTGTCTAACTCATTGATCATGTTTTGCAGTTCATCTCCTAAGTGACTTAGCAAGGCAATGTCGTCAGTGAATCTCTGATTACTTAGGTATTCTACGTTAGTTCTTATCCCCAACTGTTCCCAATTCAGGCCTCAGAATACCTCCTGTAAAGAGGCGGTGAAGAGCATTGGCGAGATCGTGTCTTCCTGCCTGACACAATCCTTTATTGGAATTTCATAGCTGACTTTACGAAGGAATATGATAGCTATGCCGTCATTATAGATATTTCTGACATTTGCCCATAACACTATTCTACACCCTGATTGCGTAATGCCTGCTTGACAGCTGAGGTTTCCACCGAGTCAAATGCTTCCTCGTAATCTATGAAGGCTATATACGAGGGGGTACCCAAAAGAAACAGGACTTATTTTTGTTTGAACTTATTTGTTCACATTTTAAGCACGGACCTTCAATCTCCTTCAAAGTATTCCCCACTTGCAATGATACGCTTGTCGAATCTTTCATTCCATTTTTTAAAACATTGTTTAAATTCATCTTTTGTGATGCTTGACAATGCCTCCGTCGTTTTTTTCTTCACCTCAGCAACATCAGCGAAACGCTTTCCATTCACCTATTTTTTCATTCTAGGAAACAATGAAAGTAGCACGGGGCAAGGTCGGGAGAGTATGAGGGTTGAGGAATAGGGGTCATGCCATTTTTGGTCCAAAATTGTCGTAGAGACAGCGCTGTGTGAGCAGGGGCATTGCCATGATGGAAAAACCAGCCACCCGACCGCCACAAATCTGGCCGCTTCCACCGCACACTGTTGCCCAATCTTTTCGAAACATCCAAGTAGGAAGCCTGGCTAACTGTCTGACCCTGCGGAACAAATTCTCAATGGACGACTCCTCCCACGTCGAAAAAACAAATCAGCATTGGTTTGAGGTTTGGTTTCACCTGACGAGCTTTCTTGAGGCGAGGTGAATTTGAAGTTTTCCATTCGCATGATTGTTGCTTTGATTCAGGATTCGATTCAGGAACACTTGAGTTGTCCCCATAGCATCGTCCTTGTACGTCTTCCTTAATATTTGAAGTTTCCATTCAACTTTTTCCGAGCAAAAATCAGAATTTCACCGCCGCACGCTGTTCACGAAAATCAGCCATTGCAAAAATGACATTCACACAAAACAGTCGTCACTCTAAAACTCTACCTAAACTAGTCTGGCCTCCTTCAACGACGGCACTCGGCTTACTGACTCCGGAATGTTCGTTCTATGCGCTCCTAGGGGCAAAACGCGGTACCACAGAAGCTTTGCCGACCAAAATATTTAGTCCGGTTTCTTTTGGGTACCCCCTCGTTTAGGGGTCGGTTATACTCTGCGCATTCTTCTATCATCCAACTGATAGCGTGGATATGGTCTATTGTCGAGTATCCTTTACGAAAGCCTGCCTGATCATTTGGTTGATTGAAATTTAAGGTTGTCCTGTCTCTATTAGCGATTACCTTAGCAAATACCTTGTAGGCAACGGACAGTAAGCTGATCGGTCCACAATTCTTCAAGTCCCTGATGTCTCTTTTCTTAAGAATCAAGATAATTTTAGCGTTCTTCCAAGCTTCTGGTACGCTCGAGGTCACAAGGCATTGTGTATACTACAGGGTGATAGTTTTTCTAGCACAGTCTTCCCTCCATCCTTCAACAGATCTGCTGTCACCTGATCCTCACCAGCTGCTTTCCCTCTTAACATTGCTCCTAAGGCTTTCTTTTCTTCATCTTCATCTTTCATTACTGGTGGGTTGTCTCATTGGTGTGTGCAGCTGTCTTTCTTTCTTATTAACAGTTCTGATTACATTGGCTACTGTATACATTTGTGCAGCACTCTTCGGCTGCTTAAACTGTCTTCTCCATATTGCTAATGACATTGCCTTCTTTGTCGCTTAACACATACATCTGGTTTTTACCTATGTCTAGTTTTCTCTTCACTGCTTTTAGGCTACCTTCATTCTTTAGAGCATGCTCGACTCTCTCCATATTAAACTTCCTTACGTCGGCTACCTTGCGCTTATTTATTCTTTGATAGCTCTGTTAGTTCTGTCTGTGGGGTTAGATGCCCTCATGCTTTGGCGTCTCTTAATCAGATCTTTCGCCTCCTGAAATAGCTTGCCGGTAATCTGTCAAACCATTCTAGCTACCACCTACTTCTACACCTCACTACGTAATGACAGCTGCGAGATTATTGTTCATTGTTTGAACGTTAAGATCGTCTACCTCAATTAAAGACGAATATCTATCCTGCAGTGAAATCCTGAATTCCTCTACTTTCACTCTTTCCGCTAACTCGTTAATGGGCTTCTGCTTCACTAGTTTCTTCCGTTCCCTCACCAAACCTAAGGTAATTCGAGACCTTACCATTCTGTGGTCGCTACTTGAGACAAGGAAAGTGTTACGTCCTTTATTGCTGGTGGCAGGGTACAGACTGGCGGGAAAGCCGCCAACACGTGACACATGGTAGCTCAGGGTTGCTTGGCCCTAAAGATTGTCCCGCTATAACACTCCTCCCCCCTACGTCACGAAGTCCTTCAGATACGCAGGGCGGCTGCGTTGGCGCTGTGGTCGCTGGACTTGAAGGGAAGCACTCGCTTCACGGTCCTCACCACAGGAAGCAGATTCGGTACTGGGCGCTGCAGCCTCCTCCAGTCTTTCTCCTTGGTCCCGTCTTCCAGGGTCCTCTAGGCTTGAAGGAATGCCAAGCCCGGAACACCCTGCCGGGGAAGCAACCAGCGGTTCCTCCTCTTCACACATCCCAGAAGCGAAACTGTCCAATGCGTAGCTGGCAGAACGACTTCTGAGTTGGTCAACATGACGTCTCCATCGACGACCGTCCTTGGTGACGACCAAGTACGACACTGGTCCTGTGACAGCATCCACAATGCCCGGCAACCACTTGGGCCCATAGAGATAGTTGCGCACAAACACTCGATCCCCCACATCAAACAGTCGCACTGCCTGGCTACGGCGCTGCATCACCTGCTCTTGTTTCTGCTGCACACTGGACTGCAGGTCAGGATGCAGACGCTCTAACACAGTTGAAAGTTTCCTGCCCATTAGCAATTCGGCCGGGCTCTTGCCTGTTGTAGCATGAGGCAGGATATGCTGGGTCATTAAAAACCTAGCCAGACGTGTGTCGATATCGCCTCCAACCATTCGCTTGAGTACTCCCTTGGTTTCGCGCACCATGCGTTCTGCTTGACCATTCGAAGAAGGGTGATATGGGGCAACGGTCACATGTCGGATTTGATTCCGGCACATGAAGTCTCTGAACTCCTCCGAACAAAAGGCAGTGCCATTATCAGAAACAACAGTTTCTGGAATGCCATGGGTAGCAAAAAGGAAACGAAGCTTCGCACAAACTGTAGCTGTCGACATGGAATTCATCCGGCACACTTCCAACCACTTTGAGTGAGAGTCCACCACAATGAGGAAAACTTTGCCTTGGAAGGGCCCAGCAAAATCGATGTGTAGTCTTGTCCAAGGACGCTTGGTGAATTCCCAAGGGTGAATCTTTGCAGCTGCTGGCGCAGACCTGGATTCCTGACAACGTGCACAGTCTCTCACCTTCTGCTCAACATCTCTGTCGATTCCTGGCCACCACACGGCTCCTCTGGCAAGCCCCTTCATCTTGACAATTCCTGGATGAGCTGTGTGAAGAATGTCCATGACATACGGTCGAGCTGGCTCTGGAATGACCACACGACTGCCCCACAGCAAACAACCTTGGTACACCGACAGTTCATGCTTGCGGCTCACAAACGCTGCAAACTCTTCTGGCAGCTTACCCTCTGGCCACCCATGCTGCACCCAATTGCAGACTCTAGCCAACAGCTTATCCCTTGACGTGAATCTTGCCACCTTCCTAGAGTTCCATGCTACTTCCGGCGCCATTTCCAGCATCCCTACTTCCCCAAGACGCTGCTCCTCTTCCTCTGCCCTACTGGCTCTCAGTGGTAAACGACTGAATGCATCAGCATTGGAAAGCTTCTCCGCTGGTCGATACTCAATTTCATAGTCATAAGCCGATAACATGAGGGTCCAACGCAGCATCCGTGGTGATAGCACCTGGGGAATGGGCTTGGCATGGTGCAACAGTCCTAAGAGGGGTTTGTGGTCTGTCACAATTTTGAAATGTCTCCCATATAGAAACTGATGATACTTCTTTATGCCAAAGCCGATGGCGAGCGCTTCTCGGTCTGTCTGGGCATAATTCCGTTCTGCCGCACTCATAGTTCTCGACGCATATGCAACCGGTCTCTCGCTGCCATCTTCGCACACATGACTCAACACAGCACCCAGTCCGTACGGGGATGCGTCACAGGCCAGCACTAGGGGTTTGTTGACATCATAGTGCACCAGAACATGTGATGACTGCAGCAGATCTTTCGCCTGGCGAAATGCTTCTGCCTCAGCTTCCATCCAACGCCACTCGCGACCCTTGTCCAACAGCCGGTACAGTGGCTCCAAGGCATGAGCTGCTCCTTTAAGAAACTTGTTGTAAAAGTTCAGAGCTCCTAAAAAGGCTTGAAGTTCCTTTTTGCATGTCGGCTCTGGGGCCTTGTGAATAGCACGCACCTTGTCTTCTGTCGGCTGCACACCTGCAGAGTTCACACGGAATCCCAAGTAACACACTTCCTCAACACCAAATTGACATTTGTCAAACTTTAGTCGCAGACCGTCTTCATGAATTCTTTTGAGCACTTCTTGTAAACGAGCATTGTGCTGCACCTCATCCTTTCCACCGATCAAGATGTCATCCAAGAACACAAGAACACCATCAATTCCATGCAACAGTTCTTCCATGTACCTCTGAAAGATAGCCACTGCCACTGCCACGCCAAATTGAAGACGGGTTACGCGGAACAGTCCCCGATGTGTTGTAACCGTCAACAAGTCAGCTGTTTCTTCATCAACAGTCTTCTGTTGATACGCCTGTCCGAGGTCTAGCCTTGAAAACTTCGAGCAACCTGCCAGCCTGGCAAACAGCTGCTCCGGTGTCGGCAGGGGATACGTCTCCCACTGCACTACACGATTGACTGTGCTCTTGTAGTCCCCACAGATCCTTATCGATCCATCTTTTTTGACAACTGGAACGACAGGTGTTGCCCACTTCGAGTGCCGCACAGGCTGGAAAATGCCTTGGCTCACCAACTTGTCCAGTGCTTCGTCCACCTTCGGTCTCAATGCAAACGGTACTTGTCGTGGCTTCAGAAATCGCGGCGGAGCTGCCGGGTTCACCTCTATGCGTACAGGAGGCCCTTTACTTGTCCCAAGTCCAGGCTCAAAGACTGAAGAATACTTCTTGAGCAAGGCTGTTGTTCCCCTACTGCCAGTTCGACTCGGCTCGTACACACTGTGAACACCACTCAGACTTATTCCCAAAGACTTGAACCAGTCCCGACCGAGAAGTCCGATACTAGCACCCTTAACCACCACCAATCGCAGGCGATGTTCCTGCCCCTTGAATTCCACCTTCACGGTCAGTTCACCCAACACTCGTAGTTCCTTGTTATTGTAAGCTCGGAGATGAAGAGTACTTGGGCGCAACGCCCTTTTCGATATTCGCAGCTTCTGCATAGTCCGGTCGTTGATGACTGAACACACTGCACCAGAGTCCACCTCCATCTCTAGGGGACTTCCGTTGACGCGCACTTCCACTCTCACGGCTGGCTCTTCACCAGACAGCACGAACACGTCGTAAACGTCCGACGCAGCATTCTTGTGACGGCCTCCACTGGCCCGTTTTTTGTTCTGAGAGTTGGGTTCAGCCGAAGCGCGAGCTGCCGCCTTCCTCCTGCATGCTCTCACTATGTGCCCTCGTTGCTTGCAGAAGTGGCACTGCATATTCATGAATGGGCAACTGCTTGGCGAATGCGCACCCTTGCAGCGGAAACATACGCTTGTGCTTCCAGGCGAACCAGCCTGCTTATGGGTACCCTCCTTGGCTGTCACTGGCGCAGAGACCTTCGCAACACACGGGTCGAAACGCTGCCCGCTCACGCTGCCAACTTCACACGATGCGGCACTGCCGCGAATTTGCTCGGTCTGTCGCTGCGCAGATTCCATTGCAATGGCTTTCTCCCGAGCTGTAGCAAACGTAAGCTCCGGCTCCGCCAGCAACCGACGCTGAAGGGTCTCGCTTCGCACCCCGCACACTAGCCGGTCGCGCAACATGTCATCGAGCGACGCACCGAAATCGCAGTGTTCCGAGAGACGTCGCAATTCTGCGATGTAGTCGGCAATTGACTCACCGGGCTGCTGTTGACGTGTGCCAAACTTGAAACGCTGTACTGTCACCGACGGTCGCGGCGAGAAGTGGTTTGAGAGACGCCTGACGATCTCATCGTAGGCCACGGCCGACGGCGCATCCGGAGAACAAAGGGAGCGAACGATGGCATACGTTGCTGGGCCGCAAACGCTGCAGAGCGTTGCTCGCTTCTTCTCGTTACCGTCGATGTCGTTTGCTTGAAAGAAAAATTCGAGGCGCTCCAAATACAAGGGCCAAGACGTCGCCTCTGTTGGAACGAATTCCCCAATCGTGCCCAGCGCAGTTGCCATTTTTACCTCGTCGCCAATTATATGTTACGTCCTTTATTGCTGGTGGCAGGGTACAGACTGGCGGGAAAGCCGCCAACACGTGACACATGGTAGCTCAGGGTTGCTTGGCCCTAAAGATTGTCCCGCTATAACAGAAAGAACACAAACATGACAGTAGAAGTGAGCAAAGATTTGAGAAAGTACCACGGAGAAACCTATGAGAAAAATATATATGGTTACTGGGTGGGAAAATTGCAATGAATGAATCATAAAGGCAACTATTAATGAAAATGAATGTGGCAACAAAACAAACAAGACAAAAAGCACCACAAATACAAGCCCATTACAAGGAATCTCGGAGAAGCAACGAATATCACTGTAATCGTCAACAAGAGGAAAGCCCAACGTTATCAAAAAAAATCTTCACTGTTATTAGTGTATGACTGGAAAGGCAATCTACTCATCTAGGAGTATTCATATATATGGCCCAACAAAAATATCAGTGCAATTCCCAGTTACTGGTAGCAGCTGAATACTCAGCTGTTTTTAGCCATGGCTCAAAAGGATGTCAGCGGATCTGTTCCGCTCCACCCACACACGACACCAAAATCAACAGACATACTGTTTTAGTGACTATGACTCCCAACCTATAACTGGCCAATGAAGATAGACAGCGGTTGTTCTGAAGCACTGCGAGCTTTTATCTTAGGCATCTTCATCCAAGCTCCAATGCCTGAAAAAAATGAGCAGAGTGATGCATATGTTTATAAAAAAGGCAAAAGGTAGCAAGAGCAGCTGTAACTGCTCAAATTGGGGGATTTTTCATGGACATGTTATATGCGTTCTCAATTAGAGTTACTGTATTAGTAAGAGTTGTGCATTAGTCTGCCATATTGCTCTCCCAAGCATCCAAATTCTGAGAGAAAACCCCAACTTTTGCATGCCAGAGGCAGACATGATGCAGTGGTCGCAGCAAGTGCAGCACCAATCTGCTTGATTCTGGCTGCCGAACTTGCTTTATTCTAGGCAGATTACTGTTGCACTGACACAGCTTGCTAGCACCAAGGCCTTTCTCAACGAGTTACGGACAAAATACTCGACATGTGGATGGATGCACCATCTTTTGTAAATGCCACAGATCACAAACATTTACTTTTTAACAATAAACAAACATTTGTGATAAAATTGCATGTTATCCATATGAAAACATCATTTTCAGTGAATATGTGCACTCGGACAAAATGCAATGCCGTGAGAACAGTAGGTGCACAAATGAACTGCTGGCAATGGTCTAGTGCTAAACGATGCAAAGGAGTTGGCTTCTCCATAATGCATGGATGCTTTTCACCCATGTGATTGTGTTTAACCAATAGACGCACGAGCAGTGCAGGGAAAACAAATGCACAACTCTATGAACTATATAGTAACTCTATCTCTGTGGAAAGCAGCTTTATTAAACAAGTAAGACATGATGTTGGGCTAGTCGGTTCATGGTTAAACAAGACTGAATGAAGGAGCCTCCAGCTGCGACTCTTAAAAAGCCTGGCTAATGTCTTGCATAAATATATGGAACTACTTACAGATGCCTGTTTTGACATGCTATTTGTGGAACGGCAAACTTTGCACCCCTTTCTGAACTGAGTGAGCAGTAAGAGGTAGCTCATGCTTAGTGGCGTGAAGTATTTCAAGTACTGGCCCTTGTGCCACCTAGTATCACCAGGAAACTGTGCACACTAACTCCATACAATAGTGGCTTAAAACGAAAGTTTATATAATGGTATTCTATGTGCACCTCCAAAGAAAAAATATATTACCCTCCCTTGACCCGAACAATGGGAGAGACTTCTTAATGAATTCTTTTTTTCTTTTCGGAATAAAAGTTTTAGGTTCAGACTGTTTGCAAGGGATTTTAGTAAAGTTGAGAAAATTTCAGTTGAATCGGCCTGATAGGTCTCGAGAAACGGTGCATCAAAGGTCGAAAGATTTTAAAAAGTGATTTTGAGAAAACCGCACATTTATGTTTGCTCACAGGATACAGCTGATCAAGGGAAGAATATGCGCACTTTCTGGCTCTTTTAGTATCTTCCCCGAAGCCTTTCTTCACATTTTTTGTTCTATGGCATTCCTTGCTTTCTGGTAAACTTCGGAACTCTGGCCTTCACACCGGTTCAGACCGACTGTACAGAATACACCTGGCGTGATGCCAAGTGTTTCCAAGACGTCAATTCGTGCACGATTCCCGTCATTATAGTATGCTACAGCAATACAAGTGGCGAGTTTCAATGTGTCATTTGAAGCGAACGTCGTTTTCGGTCAGCGGCACCAGATCAGCTGATTCAAGGACTCATCGCTGTTCTATGTCTTGCCTGCCCTGCAGGCACTTGCTTAGAAGGCCTGGCGACAAGAAAGCTTAGAACACTGGCTTGACTGCTTCCACAACAGCAGCTGGCAAGCTGCTTGTGTAGAAATATCCTCAGGATTTCCTTCACTGAGGGCACGGTTGTATCCACACCATGATGACGCTCCTTTGGGGCACAGACCATGACTTGGTTTTTCATCAGTAGACAACTTAATCAAAATAAATTGCCCACACAGCCTTTCGTATATTCTATAAGCTTTGGGTGTTCTCACGAATGGCCTTGCCATATTAAAATTGCAGGGAGTCAATGTCCTTCTCTGTGAGACGACCTCTTTCAGACAGTGGTAGTCCATCTGACAGCTTCTTACCCCTCAGGGTAGTCTTGTGGTTTCTAAGCCTGGTACCCATACACTTTTGTATGTGGCCAACGCACTCGTGCTTTTCAGTATCTTTGCTGTACGGTTCCGATTCCATGACAGAAAAGTATGCCTTGCTGTCCTTGTCACCAATATATTCGGTGTACATAACGCCAAGTTCTTGAACAGGCCGCGCAAAAATCTTCACAGCACCCGCAGCCTCCATACCTACAGTTGATCCAATATGCGTTGCTTTGCACTCTTCTTGGCTGATGTCAGGGTGGAGATTCCTTGAGCACAAATGGCAGAACTTAGTCTCCACTTCGAAATCGAGCACCTTGCTGGTGTCCGCTGATACAAGGGTGACGACGCCATGCAGGGATGAATGCCCTCCCTTCATCCAGGTGCCATCCACAGTAGCGGCAGTTTCCTGCGATTCATTACTCCCATGCATGTCAGCCTTCACCTCGTCAGCAGCCCGGGTGATGCTTTGCGAAGCAACTGTCTCTGTTGCATGAAGTAAGCGCGAAGTGTATGACGCAAATTTTGTAGGCGGCGGAGGCATGTTCATAACATCAGATATCACATGGTCAGCCAGCAGTCCTTTTCCTCATGCTCATAGCGCATAAACAAACCGTTCGTTTACTTCAAACATGCCTTTTTGGGGTCACTTATATGTTTGGAACGAGCTTGTCTCGCCACATACATTGCAACAGACATTCATGGTGCACGTCAGTACACTCCTCCCGTCAATGTGTTCCGTTAAGGTGTATACAGACAGCGGGCCACGGACTGGTCTGCGGACCGGTCACGTGTGGTCTCCCGCGTGTGGCCCGGCCGTGCCCGTCCGGCGACAGAATTCACATGACGGTCCAAAGGAGCAGGCGACCAGGCGGGCCAAGTGAATAGCTCTGGGACCCGCTTGCAGCAGTGCTCGTTTCATGGTGCATTTACGCTTCGGCATTCGGCGGCGAGGGCAAGTGGAATTCGCCGCCACGGCAGCGATTCCACCTAAATGCCTAGCGGAAAGCCCGATCGGTCGGGGACTGATTTCTGCCGCGGCGAGGAGGAAGTTGCATTCCCACGTCAACAAACATGGCGGCGCGCTTCGAAGCAGGACCACTCGCTTCAGACTCAACTCGTCGCTGTTTCTGCCTTTTTCATTGCGTTCACTGGCCATAAATGGTGGACCGATTTTTCGTTTGGTCCCATCTTTCCTATAAGAAAACTTATGAGTGAAAGATTTGGTTTATTTTTTATTTAGAGTGATAATTCTGCTGCTTCTAGGCTTAAGAGGAGCGTAGGTTTGTTGACAGAAATGGTTCCCATCTTAACAACTAGATGGCGCCACTAGGCTGAGCTTATCGCTGTGTCTGTGGATGCATTTGCTGAAATAAACGTGGAAAATGTGAGAATTGGTTTAATGGTGTGTAGTTTTAGCGGTGCATAGAATACTGAGTATAGCGGTGCGTAGACAACATCAATTTGTTATTTTCTAACCACATCTGTGTATGCCGCAAGCAGCATCGTGGCGGTTATGAAGTGCGCACGAGGCAGCATTCCGGAGGGGGCGGATTTCGCTCGATTTCATGCCCAAGTGTAAACGAGCCACAAAGCTCTAGTGAACCTATAAAGTAAAACATAACATCGTCTGACTACACTGACATGTTGACAGTTGGCGCAAGACTACTACTTTCGCTGGTCTCGCCTTGGCGCACAAAATGATAGCAGTGGTGAATCGCCTGGCTGGATGGATGGATGGAAAAAACTTTATTGTCAATAAATTGGTGTTCGTGACCTGGCTGAAGCGACAAGTGTGATGTAATTGCCAGACTTGAAGCTAGCCAGTAGGCTAAAAAGTCGGTGGTCCGCCACCAGAAAAAATTCTCGCATTTCTCGCACGATTCGGTCCGCGGACCATGCGAGGACCTCGTAGACCGGAAGCTAGACCCCACGTGACGGCTAGTCCGCGGGCCAAAACATGTCCGTGGTCCGTCGTGTGGACACACCTTTAGGTTCGGCTCACCTTTCCTGCATTTCTTGCACAACGCAGACTCCCGAAGAAAGTCGCGAAGGATCTCAATATCAATAAAGTGAAATCCTGAAGAGGTAGCTCCTTCCACGTTGAAACTGTCACATGGCACACACTCACCTATTTTCGAGAAACTAGCACTTCGACGCGCCGGCTCCTCGTTCGCTTTTCTTGTGAACTGACTGCAGCGGAACTTTCTCTTACTCGTCCACTTTGAAGCCGTTCTTGCCATATTCAAGCACAATACGCGGCCAAACCAAGGTAGATGTAGCGGCCAAAATGCCAAACAACGTTCAAAAAGCACGTGCGCAGACATCACAACACATGGAGGCATGTCACAACAAAAACCGACGACTTCGTTTCAACGCGCTACAAGAGCACACCTAGTAAGAAAGTTTAGAACTACAAATCACGAAAATGCCAGAAATTAGACAGATGTAACCGAGTTAGCCATATACTATTAAAAAAAATGTGCATACATACAAAAGAAACGATGAAAAACAACATGTACACAAACCTTCGAGTCCACCGTTTTAAAATAGGCAGTGGATGGAGACACGCGCGTGTCACCAGCCAGGTAGGGGGGCTATATCGCTCGTGACACGCAGATACCCGCGTGACAACATAATTAAACAAAAGGGCGCATAAAATCGACATAAACTTTTTATAATATTCAGTTACAGCTTAAATACTCACCTATAATAGTACAAGTGTTGGGTTTTGTTTTAAAATTTGGTTGAAATGTTTTTAAAGCGCATGAGTTGAGAAGCGTTTGCGGGTAGGCAGGCTGGAAACGCTGATTGGTCGATGGGATGCGCTTCTCCGTGACGTTTTTTGACTTCGCCCTCGTTCTCAACCGGACGTGGCGTCAGCGCGCCTTTCTCGACCTCTCCCTAGAGTACAGTGTACTAGAATAGAGCGCCTGGGGAATCGCTAGGTGCACCCGCCTCGCCGCGCGTGCGTGGTGAGCGGGCATTCGTTTCGTGATCCTCGGCGCCCTCGTTTCGAGGCGTGTGCAGCTATGGCGTTCGTGCGTGGTGCGCTCGTCGGCGACAGCCAGCTGAAAATTTCTGTGCAGTTTTTGCTTGCGGCTTTCGCCGTTTCGCCAGGAGCACGTGGCTAGTGTCGTGCTCGTATTTAAAGTTTTTGCCGCGGCACTACAAGGATCCGCATCAGGCGCGCTTTGAGGACCGCCGTTTGACAGCTACGCTGACGCGCTTGTCGGGCGTGCGCATTCTCAACCCCGAGGTAAGGCTAAACTAAATTGTCGCAAGTTTTCTCGTGCATTGACGGCTCACCAAATTTCGGTGCTTGTAACGAAACTTTTTTTTTGCAGCATCGTTCCCTGGATATGTTTCTCGGAAGCCGATGTCATTGTTCGCCGCGGACGCTGGGCCTACTGCTCGCCGCTACGCCGCTGTAGGTTGACGTTGAAGAGCTGCTCCAAACGGCCCTTTTCAGGGCCGCTTCATTGCTTCCTGGAAGATTGCGGGCATCTGCTTGTAACGAAACTTTTTTTGTTTGCAGCATCGTTCCCTGGATATGCTTCTCGGAAGCCGATGTCATTGTTCGCCGCGGACGCTGGGCCTACTGCTCGCCGCCACGCCGCTGTAGGTTGACGTTGAAGAGCTGCTCCAAACGGCCCTTTTCAGGGCCGCTTCATTGCTTCCTGGAAGATTGCGGGCATCCAATCTCGCGGCCGTGTTCCCTCTCTTTGTCGAAATCGGCGCCAGACATCAGAACCCGCGCTAGGCCTCGTTGCAGGGTTAAACGAGCGCAGTGTGGCATTAGAGAAGTTATGACTTGCGCTTAGTCTAGCTATATCATTCACCCAGTGCAGTGTGCCTTTGCCTCTTTAGCGACTTCTCACGCCTTGTCGAAATCGGATTTAAAGCTCACGCCACGCCTCGTTGAATGGGTTAACCGAGTGCAGCGCCTAGCTTTGTTTTCTTTTTTTGTGTGTGTTCTAACCTGTAAGCAGTGCACCTTTCTTCGCTCCTTACTTTTGTTCTTTTCAGTCGTTTCCTGAATCCGTCGAAAAAGCCGGGCTTGCCGGATGATTGTTCGCCGTGAATGGAACCACGAGGCGATCGCATCTGCATACACCACGACTTTGTTCCCTCGTGTTTTTTTTAACAAGGATTGCTTCGACAGCTCGGGCAAAACGAGGACTGCGCACGCAGTGTCGTCCTTACTAAAGGCCCTTCTCGGTGCCACCTCAGTGTTTCCTGGGAGACCACGCGCTTTCCGCCCTGTGCACATGTTCCCCTCATTTCCAATCATTTGTAAGTTGCATATCAATCAATTAATAAATCAGTCAATGCACTTTATTTACCAGAAAAATCTGGCTGGTCACCCTGGGCTAAAAGCTGTGCACACAGCTTGACAAGGCCCAGGGGACCATTAGATGAGTTTCGAACGTAGGAAAAACAAGTTGGTACTTTAAAAGAACATGGAAAGTACACCAAACAATATAAGAGATAAACATTACAATCGCGCATTACAGTAAAGAAAAAGAAAACACTTTGACAGCAGACATACAGTATCAATTTACACTATAATACATACAAAAATTACGACATTCAGCACTATGGCACGAAATATAAAAACAGCACATAAAGCAAAAAAGAGAATGAAAGTTACAATAGTACAGATAGATTAGCTGTTTACATTTACAAATGCATAAAATTAGTCCGGCTCCTTGGGCCTCCTTCAAATCCTGCAGAAGGCTTGAATTCGCAACTGCTAATATCAAAGAAGATTTAGAAGAACTTCAGTTTGGGGTACATGGTGCATAATACTTGAGAAAATAAACAATAGCGCCTACAATGACACACGCAGAAGAAGAACGATGCAGCACAAGCGCTATCCTGCGCTCTACAGTAAAGAACTGTGACTGCGAAAAATGAACCTTCACGTCAGTGAAATATCAGTCCTTAGGCTGTCTACAAATCGTTATTACAGAAAGAAAGAAATATTAGTGAATGTTGTGTAAGAGGCTTGCATATTACTCTGTTTATTTATTTATGTTACCCCTCAAGGCCAGTGGCATTACACAGGGGGAATGGTAAATATAAGAAAACTGAGAGAAAAATACAGTTGATTACATGAATATTAAACAGCGCCTGAATATACAATGTTAGCTAGTGCTACGCGGAACTGCTCGTAATTTTCAGTGCCGGCAACTTCTGCGGGAAGGTGGTTCCAGTCGCATGAGGTTCGCGGCAGCCATGACTGCGAGCAGCATTTTCTGATGCATGACATACTTCCGACTTTGTGATCATGATCAATGCAGCGGGATACAGAAATTGTACGGGGGATGAGGTGATCACGAAGAGCGGGATGATGGTACAGCTTGTGGAACAGGGTGATACGAAACAATTTTCTACGTGATGTCAGTTATGGGAGGCAGATATTAGACTTCATAGTAGTTATACTCGCTGTGCGGTTGTAGTTAACAAGGATTAAACGCACAGAGTTATTTTGCACCAGCTCAAGATCATTAATGAAGTTGTCATGAGCAGGGTGCCATACACGTGTTGCATGCTCGAGTCTTTATCGTATTAGTGTTTGATAAAGCAATAGTTTCAAATTGGAAGGAACGTTAAAGAAGTTGCGACGTAAGTAGCAAAGCATGCGATTAGCATTTTCAATTATGTTCTCGGTATGAAGAGACCAGTTAAGATATAAGTAATGTGGATGCCGATGCACTTATATGATGAGGCTGATTCCAACGAAATGTTATCGATGTAGTAGTGAGGTGGGACGGAAGTTTTTCTAGATACACGCATGACTTTGCATTTGTTCATATATAGCTGCATTCACCATTCTTCGCACTGAAGTCAGTGGCGGTCTCGTCAAGTAGTCCCCTGCTTTGTACGTTCACCTTGTTAGCGGCTGTCTTATTTCACACAATTCCACGTTCTACACGTTGATAGTTATACGAGCACAATTCGTTGTGATTGTCGAGGAATCGTGTTCCTGCCTTGCCGCCACCGTTGTCTGGCCATGCCGCCGGCGCGGCGGCGACGGCGGTGCCATTCACCTGCGGTTGCGGTGGCCAACAACCTCGTCGGCGGGGGAGGGGGGGGGGAGGGAGCCACCCATTCATGTCTTTATCCCACCATGGGACACAGCGACGCCAGCGAGGGGACCATCCCTTTCTGGCTTGACAAGGAGCGCCGACCAGCCGCCTTGAAGGAGGGGACTGAGGGCGGAACAAAGCCACTTCCCAGAACTGAGAAATGAAGGCCGCTAACCCCACTGGTGAAATGTCCGGGCAGGTGCTTTGACCTTAGTGGACATGTGGCGGGATATCTCAGACGTCGACTTGTTTCCCCTGGTATCGAAATGAATATTGCTCGCGTAAACGTTAACATTCAAAGATTGAGTAATGGTGTAATGTCTATACCTTTCGCCATTTATTTTTCAATAACAAAGCGCAACAAAATTTTTGTGCAAATAAACTAAAAAATCATTGTTTCTATTTTTTCTTTTTTATATATACAGCAGTCTGTCCGCTCCCCCTAAAACCACTCTCTGTGACCGCCACTGACTGAAGTAATGTAAAGTTGTTAGTGTTGGTTATTTCTCTAAAAATGACGCAAACATCAGCGAATAGGTGAATATGAGAATCCATAAGAGAGAGGGGATCATTAATGTTAAATCAGGAACAGTAGCTAGGGTCCAAGAACTGAACCTTGTGGAACTCCGGAAGACACCTCTGTAAAGCATGTGTTATAACCGTTAGCAAAAACTAATTGTGAGCGATTAAGTAGACCTTCAATCCATTTCAATAAGTTACAGTCAATATTCAGATGTTTTAGTTTGTGAGCCAAAAGGTTGTGACATACATCGTCGAAATCCTTCGAAAAATCCAGAAATATACAGTCAGTTAGTGATAGTAGGTCTAGAATACAGTGCACTGCATGTGTAAACTATGTTAACTGTGTTTCGCAAGAGTAAGGTTTTCGAAAACCATGTTGCGCTGACATAAACAAGTTGTTCAATGAAAGGAAGTTAACAAGGTTGGTGAATATTGTATGTTTGAACATTTTGGGTCAAGTATTGGTAAGGGATACGGGACAATAATTAATAGGGGATGCTTTGCTGCCGGATTTGTAGACTGTAACCACCTTTCCAATCTTCCACTCAGTAGCAGCGTTGACTGGTCAATGCTGGAAAAGTTTGGTTAGTATAATGGGCGAATAAGCTGCAGTGCTTTTTAAGTAACGCAGTCATAACCCGGAGCGGAATGAACACTGAGTCCATCAATAAGCTTATTCACACCAGTAGGAGCAACAGTTATAGGTGGCATGAAAACATAAGTGGTGAGTTGTACGCATATGTATACATCAGATATGGGTGTAAAGTTGTCAGTGATTGCGTGGTTAAGAATCGTGACCCAAACGTCGGAAGGGATGGGGTCGCCTAACGGGTCAGATAACGCAAAACTATCGTCGGTGGAAGGATTAATGACCCGCCAGAATTTTTTACATTGGTGGTTACATGTGAGTGGAAGTGCTTTTAGCGCTTTTGAGCGCCTGAACATACATGTTGGAAGCCGCTGAATACGAAGTCCGATCACTCACTAGTTGGCGAGAACTTTACGATGCGGTAGAGGCTTTCTTTTTGTTAGATAAACGTTTAATGTGATTATTACATTAGGGAGCTATTGAGTGGGTGGTGGCAGTGCGTTCAGGAGTGTATTGTTCTGTGAGTTGGGTGACTATAGCTGTGAACATGCTCCAGTTGGTTTGAATGCTGCGGACACCAAAGCTATGGGAAAGCATCGATAAAAAAAAATAGTTCATTATTTATCGCCTGATAATTTGCTCCGTTGTAGTCTCGTATTATTATTTTTTTCTTTTTGTTAGTGTTCGGAGTGGCTAGATTAATGTCAGAGTGCATTAGCAAGTGGTCGCTGATGCCTGGCAGGTATGTAATAGGTGAGACTATGTCAGATCGATTTGTCAGGATTAAATCTAGCGTATTCGCCGCGTTGGCTGTTATAGTCCCTTGTGAGCACAATTGTTCTATGAGTTGGGTGACTATAGCTGTGAACATGCTCCAGTTGGTTTGAATGCTGCGGACACCAAAGCTATGGGAAAGCATCGATAAAAAAAAAGTTCATTATTTATCGCCTGAAAATTTGCTCCGTTGTAGTCTCGTATTATTATTATTTTTTTCTTTTTGTTAGTGTTCGGAGTGGCTAGATTAATGTCAGAGTGCATTAGCAAGTGGTCGCTGATGCCTGGCAGGTATGTAATAGGTGAGACTATGTCAGATCGATTTGTCAGGATTAAATCTAGCGTATTAGCCGCGTTGGCTGTTCTAGTCCCTTGTGAGCACAAATGCACTAACGAGAATACTGAGCGCACATCTAAAAATTCGCGACTTCGAGACGAGAACGGGGACATTAAAGGGGAGTTGGTATTCCATGTTATCTTCGAAAAAATTAGATCGGCAAATAAAACAATATTGAAATAGATCATGATGCTTTGTTTTTAAGTGTTTCCATAAAAAAGTATGGCAACAGATAAGGAAAGGCTTAGGTGATCGTGATCGAGGAGGTTAGAGTGAATTATAGTGCAACAGCTTGAAACAGGTCTTCACATCATTCATATGTACTAGAACATTGCAGGAGCCCGGACAAAGCAAAATTACACAAATTACGTTTGGATAGAGATCATGGCAGGAAAGTGGATGAAATATAGCTAAAAGAAGAATTGTGAACCGAAGCAAAGTATGTAATGAGCCAGAAATATGCCTATCAAAGAAGACACTGCACTGAGAAAATGGACAGCATGAAATAAATGAGCAGCACAAGTGCAGCGTACAGGCCTTTATCAAATAATTTATTTTTTGTTTATTTCCCACGTCCTGGTAGTGTTAGCTCCATAAAGCATTATCAAAATTATCACAATTTTCAGTTTTATTTGCTTAGGAGAACGTTAGAGCAATAAGAACTTGGTTCATAAATGCACTTCAAATATTGCCATGTATGAACTCAAAATATGTGTGTTTATTTATGACGAAATAAAAACAAATTGCATTAATTTTTTTAACACGTACCTAAATAGATCCACTGGTTACAGCTTGCGTCAGACTTCTGTTGTGGTAAATAGGTCTCGCACCAACTACGGAACACAGTCAATTGAGCACCAAATCATGTTGATGTGTAATTCTCATCCGTTTGTAATAGATGCAGCTAAAAATAGTTCCACGCGCAGGGGTTTTAAACGCATCTGTTCGTCTTTCTTTTTGTCTAACGTTGTGTCCTAGACGACAAAATGCTTACTTCTGGTTCCGTTTGATGTAACCCTGCTGGGGGGGAGTTCTATGATGCAATGGACTCATATATCGTTCATCGTGGGATGTCGTGCGGTCTGTGTGGCATATCGTGCAGTTTGTGTGATATGTCATACAATTCGTATGATATGTCATACGGATTATGCGGTGTGTCGTGCAGATTGTGTGGTGTTCTGTGGTGGATGGTCTGTGGGGTTGTTGCGTCGTGGAGCTTTTTTTCAGCAGGGAATGCTATGTCGGTTCGAACAACCCTAATGTATTGTATTTCTGTACCATTTTTGTATATGATTTAGTGTGTATTATTATTTTATTATCTGTATATATTTACAAGAACTGTTTATGATGCGTCTGTTGTGTAAGTGATGGCAAAGACAGCCTTTTTTGTTGTATAATCCAATACCGCTCCTGCTGCTGTACCCAGGCGAGGACAAGACCCAGTCAGGAGGTTCAGCACCTCCTTTTGTCTTGCCTCGTGGGCAATATCTGTATGTTGCCCGAAGGATGAAATAAACAAAAAAAATAATCGTACTCTTCGTCCTGGGCCACAAGAGCTGGGGCTTCATGAGATAATTATTACGGTGCATCAACGAAAATTTCAACATGCCGTCAGCATGCAAAGATATTATACTGGCGCTGAAAAAACTGCAATTTTAAAATTTTCACTGGCAGGAGGGAGTAACTTTCTTGACTGCGCTGCTTTCTTCCTAAGCAAATGAAAGACGTGTATGACGACCTCTTATACCTGTTCTGCAGCAAAAACAATTCGAAAATATGTAGCGTAAGATATAACACTAATGCACTGTGAAGCTTGATGCCTTATTGGTCCAGTAGAGTGGAGAGCTGGGCGAGTTAATTGGTTCACGATTGTAGAAAGAAAAGCAGCGCAAAAGACGGGGACACAGAACTGGGAACACAGAATACAGGAACACAGAACACAGCGTCGTCCTGTGTTCCTGTTGTGCGTCTCCGTCCTTTGCCCTTGTTTTTTTTTTCCTTAATTGGCCATGCACTTGTGGCAATTTAAGTGCACTTCCTGTGAATTTTGCACAAAAGTAGTGTATTTTTGCATTCACCTTTTTACACGCTGAGTTGTTTTATCTTTTGGTCACTTCAGAAGGGAGGAGTTAGTATAGAAGTAATTTACTTGGAGAATACAAGGAAATATATCTTGCGATGAATTTTCTCATATTTCAATTCTGCCTGATGGTAATGCATTACGCGTCATACGGTGTTACTCACAACCAAACGCCCAGGGCTCTAAGTTGGGCAAAGCATGTATCATATATGTGGAAATGCGAATATGGCTGTGGTGCGCTGGGCGTCTTGCATGCACAGCAGGAAGTGATTTGTGTCTAGATCATCCAGGAGGGAATGTACAAGGACGGGAGGATAGTACAAACGCCAAAAAAAAAAAGCTAGCTGGGGCTGGAAACGCATTTTTGGTTCTAGCAAGTAGAGACCGGTTCTGACCTTTGACCGAGTCGGACGTGTTTTTTGACGCTCCTTCGACTTCGGCCGGGCCTAGCTACGCCGTGCAGCAACCGGGTTGGGCCCGCATCGTCTGCACGTACGACCCGCAGGCAACGGACCTGGACCTAGGATAGCCACCTCCCGTGGCCCCCCGGCCATGGAGCCCCACCAGGAGGCCCGCGGCCGCGGAATGCGCAAGCCTAGGACTGTGCCGGACGGACCTCGTTCGCAGAGCGCATGCCGCGACCGGTCTATCGATTCATCTCCGCTGCTAGAGAGATGGATAGAGTGCGTGCAACGCGCAACACAGCGCGCTGCCCTGACTCCGGAGACGGCGAAGGCAACGCTACGCACCTTGGCCCTTCCGCCACGTGCTGCTGCGATGGCGACGCGCGGACCAACACGTGGGAGCCGCCATTGCCAGCCCGGTCCTGCAGCCACCACTCGGCGGCGGCTACATTCCAGCAGCGGTGGAAGCAGCTGTAGAAGAGCCAGAGGGGGACGACGCCATGGATCAAAGCATCCATCGCAAGCGGCGCCGTTCCACCCACTCTGAAGAGGGGGAGGGGAACAAAGGCAGCGGGGGCGAGGAATCTGCTGCTAAGCGCGAAGCGCTGCAGCTAACTGCACCTGTCTCACCTCCCCCTCCGCGTCCTGAGAAAGCGACCACAGGACAAAGAGCCAGGGAGGTGACAGCCGACAATGGCGTGTCTGCCAGTGCTGGCTGCTTTCCCCCTGCTCTCGCCGGAACGCAAGCCCCCACCCTGAGGGACCAGCTGCCGGTGACGACATCGGCTGACGCGGCGCAGAAGCCAGCAAACCCAGCACGTGACCCAGAGGCCGCAGCTGCGGCTCTCAGACGGAGCGCGGCGCACGCTGCCAGCGTGCCTGACAGCAACGAACGCCACGCCCCCCTGGCATCCTCATGCTCACTGGAGACCGCCAGCCTGATCCCCTGGCGCCAGGCTTCAACCCGAGCACAGCGAAGGCGTAAGGCTGCCCTGCAGAGAGCTGCTGCTGCTGTGGCGGTCCATGAGGAGCTCCACTGGACAGTCCTGTTCCGGACAGCCGAACGCGGCGTGGCCATAAGCAGGGAACAGGGCTGGGAGATTGCTGAGGAGCTGGGCCCGCGCCCAGGCGTGCTGGCGGTTCGCGTTAACACGCGGCGGAACGTCGTGGCGGAGGACACCAGCTGCGCAGCTACCTTCGGCTCGCTTCTGGCCACGACTGTCATCCGTGGCCTGGCTGTGTGCGCCAGGGAGCCAGCTCCTCGCAACCAGTCCAGTGGGCTCGTGTTCGGCGTGGACGCGCGCCGCTCAGCGGACCAGCTGCTTGCCGCAGTGGAGTCGGCGGTGGCAGTGACGTCGGCGTCGCTGTCGGGAAGCACGCTGCATCTCCGATTTGCGGCACCGATCCCGCCGCCGCATGTGTTCATTTACAGGCGGCGCCTCGCTGTCCGGCCCTGCCGCCCGCGCCCACTGCAGTGTTCCCGCTGTTCCAGCCTGGGCCATGCCACCGAGGCCTGCAGAGCTGCTGCCCGCTGTGCCCGCTGCGGTGCGCCACACGACACTGGAGCGTGCACCAGCGGAAAATTGCGCTGCTCAAATTGCGGTGGTCGACACCCTGCCACGGACCCTTCATGTCCCCACTGGCAACGAGAGAGGCATGTCGCCACGATTTTGGCTTCGTCAGAGGTGCCTCTCTCACGACGGGCCGTGCGCGCGGTTGTACGCGAAGAAACGGCCTCGCAGGCTGCACAGCAGCAACCAAGCAAGCGCAGCTATGCGCAGGTTGCGGGCCACAGCAAGCAGCAGCAGCAGCCTTCTCAGCAGCTCCAGCCTCAGAAGCAGCGGGGGCAGCATCCCACGCAGCAGGCCGGTTCCCGCACCGCACCAGTGAGGCCCGCACCGACTACCTCCGGTGGCTCCCCTCTGGACGCACGCGACGCCTTAATCGAGCGCCTGCAGGCCGCGCTGCGAGCACTAAGCGTGCTCCTGCCAGAGGGCTCCGAGGGTCGCCGCATCTGTGAGGGAGCGACAGGCCCTCCTGCACTAAACAGCCAACAACATGGCTAGTCGCCGGGCAGTACCCCGCATTCCCACAGTCCTGCAATGGAACGTCCGCTCCCTTGCAGCGCGATACGCTGAGCTCCGCTCACGCATAACATCCGAACAACCAGAGGTGATCGCGCTGCAGGAAACTTACGTCCGGCTGCGGGATGGGGAGCCCCAAAGGCGGCTGCCCGGCTACATCGGTTACCATTCACCAACGAAGTGTGAGGAGGAGTCATGTGCATCGATCCCCTGCGGCGACCCAGCCCATCGACCCGGGAAATCGCGGGCCTCCATTTATGTGCGACGCGACGTCCAGCACGCGCTCGTCCGCACGGCGGCGGCGACGAGTGACGTTCAGGAGTGCGTGGCAGTGACAGTGCGCGTCGGGGGTGTTGACACATCAGTGGCCAGTGTTTATGTGCGCCCAGCTGTGGCGTGGAACGCGCTGTGTTTTCGTGCAGTGTCGTCGTGTTGTGCCCCGCGCCAGCTCATAGTTGGTGACTTCAACGCCCATCATTGTGCGTGGGGCAGTGCGCGCAACGACCGGCGCGGCGACGATCTGCATGACACAGCAACGCAGCTGGGACTCACTCCTCTCAACACTGGCCAGCCCACCTTCCGACGGCGTGGATCGTCAGGCTCCTGCATCGACGTTGCGTTCGCGTCCAGCGGCATCGAGGCGACCTGGCGTCGTGCACCATCACTCTGGGGCTCGGATCACTTCTCCATCACCATAGAGCCCACTGCTAAAGAGGCGCGCCCCATGCGTACGTACGCAATCGTGAATTGGGGCCGCTTCCGCCAAGAGGTGGACGCCGCCGCTGCGTCCGGCGCCGATTACTTCACCAGTCTTGTCCGGAGCGCCCTCGCAGCCACGCGTCGCGCAGAGGTGCGGGCAGGTCAGCCAACACCCGACAATAAGCTGCTCGATCTGCGCGACAAAAGGGACAAGGCGGAGCGCAGGGCGCGACGGACGGACAAGCCAGAAGACTGGACTGCTGCGACGGTGAATGTCGCAGCAGTACTCCAATGCGGATTCAACTGTATGGCTTCTGAAAAATAGGAACAGTACTGCAACATCGGAGAAACCCTTCCAAGCAACGTCTTGTACACTGCACTGTGAATTTCCATGACTAACGCGATGTGCACAAAAGCCCATGACTGCGCCCAGATTGGTGTGCTTTCGACAACAAGGTGGATGGCCCGAGTGAACAGCGAAATGATCGCAGGGAGGCACATGCACTCAGGCACAGGAAGAAAAAAAATTATGACATCAAATATGAACTCCATGCAGTGCGCTTACAAATTCTATACTGATCTCTACTTCAGCCTCTACTTCAAATGATCATTATAGCAACATTTCACCCTTGGTATGCCTTCTAGCGAACAGTTTAATTTTTTTTTTGCAACAAGATGAGGGCTGCACATATAAATGGCACTGTGCGGAGAAATGAACTCGGGGGAAATAATCCTGAGGACAGCGAGTGCCAATGTCTCTGCCATCAAGACAATTCATGAAATTCTTTTGTGCATTCCTTCAGTGTAAAGACACAAGCTTGATTTAGCTTTCCACTTTTCGGAGTGCTCACCTCTAACAGTGCACACTGGAGTGCACACTGGAGTGAAAAGCGCAGAATAAAGGACAAGTATCGATCAGAATTTGGAGGCTTTTCTTCTTCTTCTCCTTCTTGTCGTTTTGGGTCTGGAAGGACAGGAATCCCTGGCTTTCTGTCTTCTTGTTTTTCTCGTCATATCATGTCTGAAAAGGACAGGAATCACCGGCTTTATGTCTACTTCTACTTCTTGCTGTCCTGCTTCTTGTAGACGGAGCAAGTGCATGGTTGTCTCCACGACTGTCAGCATCCACGACAGTGTGTGGCTTTGTTGTCGAATATAGGTTCTATTCTCTTTGCAAGAGCAAGGGCAAACTCGTAAAGGGGCCCAGAAACACAATATTAGTTAACTGTTTTGTCTGTTGATTGCATACAGTGAGTTATAATGGTGCTATTAGCGTCGGTAATACCGCGTACATTCCGCTTTTTAATATTTTAATGTCCTCTCAAGAACAACTTCATGGCTCTGATGGTGTCGCCACACAGTGGCGGATTTTTAGCAGCGGATAGGACATCACCTGGCGCGAGCTTGATGATCGGACAAACAGTAAATATACTGCAAATTGTGTGAATAAATAGAGACACATTTTGTCACCTGTCTGCGTTTTATATTAGATCAACAAAAACAACTTGTTTGTCTTAGACAAAAGCCCTGCAAAGCAAGTAAAATAAATACACACCACTAGGGGCGCTCTGGCATGGAAACGACGCTGCCAGTCTCAGCAAGAACAAGTTACAGAGAGCAGGCAACGATGGAGTACAAACTTCCGCGACGTGCTCTGGCTGGCTGTTGTGATTGGTTGCGCCAGGTGCCGTCATTGGGAGAGCAAAATAGGAGTGGGAAGCCCCGCCAAAATCGAGTTGAGGGCAGCGTTTTGTTTGCTTGTATTTTGAAATTTCTTCACTGAATAACTCCCGTTCCTGTGCATCGATTCCTGTAATTTTTTTTATGTCAGCATCTGTGTGACATAAAGAACCCACCTGAAGTATAGCCGGTATCCCCCCCAAGCAGTGTTTCGCAGCCCCTTAAAAAAAATTTGCAACTTCTCGCTCCTGGTCACCCTGGTTTTGGGCCATTTTCTTGTACGCCTCCACGGATCTCAATACTTTTCTTCCACTGATCTTCCAATATCCCATGATTCCAGGGTCAGAACCTATAAGGCCAGGTGGGAAAGTTACTTAACCAGTGATCGAAGAGACACGAATGGTCATAAACAGCATTACAACAAGCCGGCCAACAAGCATCACCAACAGCAATGTCGAATTCACCACAACACTATAGCTCTTGAAAGCACGTGCATGTCTTGGCATCATTAATGTCAGCAAGAAAACAGCCAACTTGTATGCACACTTTGTCAATATGAAAACACAAACGTAATTTTAAAACCATGATAGGTAGATTTTTATGTGTTCATATATACATCCTAAGCAATACAGTGTTCACACACGACTAAATAAGAGTACTACTAGAATAGGGACAACAAACGGAATTCCATGTAGAACTAAAGGCGCATGCCTAAAGTTTCGCTGAGGTTTCAAAAGAACCGCAGAATGAGCTAAGAAACAAAAATACGTAAACACTACACACCTTCCTTGTCGATCCACACTTGCTACACTTGTCGAAGGCAAGGCGCAGACTAGTTAAGGAGTAGAAGAGAGAACGCCTAAATAGAAGCTTACACGGATGCAGTGTAGGGATAACTAAAGCAGCAGAATATGCAATGCCACAGGAGCAGACTAAATGGGCAGGTTTCTACAACAGATTAAGGGGTACTATGGGTACAAAAAGGACTCATAATTTACTGAGGTCGATGCTGGATCCAACCACATCGAAAACCCGCTCTAAGACTGATATGCAATGCCTATTGCATTTGGAGACGCTCAAGGGCATCGACATGATGAGCCACTTAACGATGCTACACACAGGAGAAACCACAGTGCAGGACAGTGGAAGGGAACCTCCTAAGGCACCGGAAAAGGAGACAGAGTTAGACTCCGACAAAGCAACAGTAGCGAGAAGATTAAACAGGCGCTGTACAGCACTGTTAGGGAAATGGTGCCTGGAAAGGACCAAATTACATACAGGGCTCTTCACAACCTGGGTAAGACATTTACTGAGGAACCAACAACCTTATTTAAAAAAACACTGCAGGGAAGAGACACTACCACAGCAACAAAACCATGAGCATATCAATCTCAGACCCAAACCAGGAAAGACTACAAATGCAACACCTCAGACCTATCTCAGTGACTAGCCGCATTGGTAGGCTCTTCAAGCTGCACAAATAAGGGCCCAATTTATAACTGCCCCCAAGCTCCAGATTTCTCACCTCTGTGGGAAAATGGGCAGAGCCTGTTTGGCCTGCTGCATCGCGGACGAGCAATGGGAGTCCCCCTCAAGCCTGGCCAGAAGCTCCCTGTCCCTTTGGGGCTGAAACTCGCTGGAGACCGTGAGCAGCCGCCCGGTCATGATGTCATACACAACACGCTGCGAGCTTGCACCAGTGGCTTCGGCCTCTACGCTGCAGTCTTCTTCTCTCACATCGTCGGGAAGGTGCGCCGCATTTGACAGGACCGTCTGGGGAAAAGAAGAAAGAAAAACTGATCTTCCACCAATAAATTAATGATAATTTGGAAAGACAAGAACAGTTACATATGAATGACGAGCGCAAAAGACCTAATGATGTGAAAAAATCGCTGAAGAATACACGACCGACTTTGTCGCAACCATCTTCTTACCATCGCAAAATCCAATTCTGATTGCACATTTGTAGAGTCGCTAGACGGTGGTAAATATCTAACGGGCAGCAGTCCAGAATTTCAGTATTTTCAAGCGAACCAATAGTGCAACGATTTGTCATCAATGTACACACGCAGTACAACACCAGAACTGGACAATGCACTGTTGTCAATAAATATAAATTCACTTTCTAATTGATAACACAGCACCCTTATTGACACACCACACAGTTATTCAGATAGCACAGCATTAAGTACTTTTGTGACACCAGCATGCAATGCTCCAGTGTCAGCAATTTTCTCCTCTTTGTCTTGGATAGCTGGGGTATGAGTTAGGATATATAACATGGAACATCCAAAGTAGAAGAAAATGCCGCCATGCAGCAGTCCCTATCCACCTTATCCAGGAGATAAGGATAGGGTGGCCAGGAATGGAACAGGACAACGCTAACTGTGGATCAGATGGGAAAGGGCTTTGTAGACATGATCGAGCTGTAGCCAAAGATGACAACAATGCCAATCGCAACAATTAAAAGCTTAGGGGCTCTCTCAGCATCTCGTCCTGCTGAAATGGGCATGCCGTGTGGGTTTGTTTCGTCACCCTGTCTGTTTAATCTGGCGGTATCAGTGGTGAAATGCCAAAGCCGCCACTCCAACAAGATGGGTATTTTTTGCAGGTTTGTTAGCTCTTTCATAAGTAATGTTAGTCGCTAAACGTATGAAGAAGACGAGCGAGATCTCAGGCTAGAGTTCTGTAAATTTTTGTTAATTACTAGCTTTCTGTTTTGGCTTTCAAAAAACGAGCCTCGTGTGACAAAGCCTACAGCTTGCATTGCACCAACAACATTACCTGTAGTGCAGTAGTTTGAAGTTCGAGACGTTGCCATCGAAAACTGTATATTTTAAGAGTTACATCTGATTATGACGATTTTTTTTAATATTATGTCTTACTGCTAGTGCGGCAATCAAATGAAAACAAACGCTACACCCGCTTCGCTAAGTGCTCTTAGATATTTTCTTTAGCACTGCAGTCCAATATTGCAGTGCCTTCAACACGAGCACATCGGTGGCGGATCCCTAAACGCAGCGTAGAAGGCGATCATTTTCCCCTCACTCCCTTTTCTCAGTCTGGTTTGGTTTTGTTTATGGGGTTTAATGTCCAAAAGCGACTCAGGCTATGAGAGACGCCGTAGTGGAGGGCTCCAGAAATTTCGACCACCTGGGGATCTTTAACGTGCATTGACATCGCAGAGTACACGGGCCTCTAAAATTTCTCCTCCAAAGTCTTCCCAGGAGTCGGGAACTGACCGGGTTACAGCGGGGCTGCAGAATATAACTGCTTCGAGCATCACACCGTTTTGTCAAAACTCTTCGGTAACTGCACCGAAAGGTTAGGTTTCTGCATTGGTGTGGTAGTTTACAGGCAAGACATCCCATCCGTGGCGCACGGTTGCACTTGGGACATAGCGTGACGATTCACGCTTGCAGACAGGCTCGCGCGGGCTCCGCAACCATCGTCGACATATCGGCCTGCTGGAGCATTGAGGGTCGTCGCGCCTTGCCAGCAGCTGATTTCATTCACTCAAGCCACGATTGAGAGCAGCACAATCGTGGTGCGCGAATGCACTAGTCACGTGATTTTTTTTTGTATTTCACGGGCTTTCTTTGGAGCTCGGAAAAAAAGGCTTTACTTGTCGCAAATAAATGGAATGGGGGTTTCTGAAGGTGCTCTCCAACTTTGCTGTTCACATCTGCTGCCTAAAGTCAATATTTATGCATTTAGAAAAATTACCTTAATTGCTAATTAATTAATTGCAAAACAAAAAAATTCCCTAAGATGCAAAAGCTGTTTGGTAGGTGTATGTAAGTGGTTTCCCTGTCCTACCTCAAATATCTTATTTTTTAACCCTTGGCCAAAGTTAGCGTGGACTCCCTGTATATACCAGCTTCCCAGAAACCCTTGCTGCCCCTTTTGAAGGGACCACCCATTCAGTACACAGACAAAGCAGGATTGCCACCACACTACCATCCAACACCTTACACAGCCTTCCCCATCTTCCCTTCTTAGAAGAACGGCCAGAGCACCGGATTGGGTGCTGGAAATGAAACTACCCCCTCTCTCCATTTGCAATTTTCGATGGCATTGGCTGAAAACCCTGGCATGCCACTCACCCACAGAACATCACATATACGAGCCCTCGCATACGCCAGAGACTCCTTCTTCGATGCTGACACGGTGTCAACGGTCAGATGCTGCGGCCAGGAGACTGAGATTTCAGTCTTCCATTTTGATAAACCACCTGCAAAGCAGTGAAGCAGTGTCTTAGCCCATATCACTACACTCATATACACACTATATATGTATATATGTATATACATGCAAAGCAGCTAACTAAAAATTTCAGTGAAGCATCATAGACAGTCCATTTAAATATGTGTAGTAACCTGCGTTGGGTGCAGTAACATAACCTGAGCTTCGCAGGGGCGAGGCTCGGGTTATGTGTGTGCATTTTTCTGGAGTTGGCGATTCCCATTTTGTGCAACAGATGCCCTGAAGGCGACACGCGCTATTCTTTTCAAAAGTTACCGGGCTAATGGTTTTGCTGCCAAGTCCTCCCAAGCTGTGGAGGGGTAAAAAAAAATTCTCTTTATGCAATGATAAGCCACTCCGGGCAAGCAGTACAGACTGCACAACATGAATTTATAAACCCTGTGATCTCTACTAGCAATGTCAGTTGGTATAAAATTCAAACTGATGACGAACAAGAAGATGTCAATCTTCAGACACTTGCAATAGCCTTTTTGGTTCTGCCATAAATGCTTTCAGGCAGCAAAGCTTGGCAATCCGCTTTCAGAAAAATTTTTTTTCTGTCTAATTAGTCTATGCCAGTCTTAAGAGAGCCAATTAGATTAGTAATACAAAGCACAAAATAGTTGCTTTGCGGCACTTAGAACCGTTTGCAGGCACTATCTGTCTGCCTTCACAGTACGAGGTCCCACTGGACCAAATATTGGTTGGTTTAGTGGGGTTTAACGTCCCGAAGCAACTCAGGCTATGAGGGACGCCACAGTGAAGGGCTCCGAAAATTTCGACCACCTGGGGTTCTTTAACGTGCACTGACATCACACAACACACGGGTCTGTAGAATTTCGCCTTCATCGAAATTCGGCCGCCGCGGCCTGGATCAAACCCGCGTCTTTCGGCTCAGCTGCCGAGCACCGTAACCACTGAGCCACCGCCGCGGCAGGTGGACCAAATATCCCGATGGAGATTTAGCAGCTACGTCAAAACCTCATAAATGGTCTGGCGACGCCCAGAAACAGTAACCAGGAGGGATGGGAAAGTTCATTTGTGTTCAATTCATTTTCTGCGCATTACAGTTCCCTGGTGCATTTGTTTGCGATTAGTTTTCCGTGCACTGCAGTTTTTTTTTTTTTTTGGCAAAGGTATAAGAATTATGTTCTGTTTTGAATTTATGAATTTATCTCCATGTTATTTACTATAAGTGTGTGTGTTCACTTTATGAATTTCCTGTATATATCTATTATTCGCTTATGTGTTGATGTTTCAGTTTCAAGAATGATTTTGTCTTCTACAAGGGAGGGAGTATATGTAGTCTTATTGGTTCTGGTTTCAGTTACAGTTCAGTGGATTGTCTTGTGTCATGCCTTAGTGTATGTGTACGTTTCAACAGAATAGTATAAGTGCCACGTGATTTAAGGTTATGTTTCGAGCGACCGGCAGCACATTCCCTGCCTGACATCGACTGAGCGCGCCGTATCAGCTCTTCGGCTGCCTGAACAGTTCAAGTCAGACTCGCTACGAATGAGCGAATGTTGCCCGACGCCACCGGAAGAAGCCATCGCCTTCAAGTGGTCTGCACCTTTGGCCGCGCAAGCCCCATCGTCACAGTCATCAAGCGTATCGCGCCCTTTTAAGCACTGGCAATCACTGAGCGCCTTCAGTGGGCATGGAACAGCAGCAGCAATGCAGCAACGACCAATGTTCTTCTATTTCTTGGTGCAGATGCTATCTTGGAGCGGCCTTTGTCATGTTTCGAGCGACCGGCAGCACATTCCCTGCCTGACATCGACTGAGCGCGCCGTATCAGCTCTTCGGCTGCCTGAACAGTTCAAGTCAGACTCGCTACGAATGAGCGAATGTTGCCCGACGCCACCGGAAGAAGCCATCGCCTTCAAGTGGTCTGCACCTTTGGCCGCGCAAGCCCCATCGTCACAGTCATCAAGCGTATCGCGCCCTTTTAAGCACTGGCAATCACCGAGCGCCTTCAGTGGGCATGGAACAGCAGCAGCAATGCAGCAACGACCAATGTTCTTCTATTTCTTGGTGCAGATGCTATCTTGGAGCGGCCTTTGTCATGTTTCGAGCGACCGGCAGCACATTCCCTGCCTGACATCGACTGAGCGCGCCGTATCAGCTCTTCGGCTGCCTGAACAGTTCAAGTCAGACTCGCTACGAATGAGCGAATGTTGCCCGACGCCACCGGAAGAAGCCATCGCCTTCAAGTGGTCTGCACCTTTGGCCGCGCAAGCCCCATCGTCACAGTCATCAAGCGTATCGCGCCCTTTTAAGCACTGGCAATCACCGAGCGCCTTCAGTGGGCATGGAACAGCAGCAGCAATGCAGCAACGACCAATGTTCTTCTATTTTTTGGTGCAGGTCAGTCCATGTCCTTCTTTGCACTGTAAACGCACAAGTAATGTCAACCTGCTGCTCGTACCATGCCCAAGTGTATTCATGTGCATAGTGTGCGAATGCGTATATGTGCTGAAATTATTGCTCTTAGGTGGTGATATTGAACAGAACCCAGGGCCCCCTAAGAAAGATGCTAGCCAGTCCAATGATGACGTAGTCACTCTGTTAAAATCTTTAAACGAAAAAATTGATAAGAACCATGGCGAAATACTCTCCCAGCTCAATGAAGTTCGGCAAACACAATCAAAGCTTGAGCGTCAAATGGCCAGTATGAACGATAGGCTTGTTGCCGTCGAAGAAAAAGTAGCTGCCTCGCAAGCCTCCAGCGCCTTTGACATTACCCGGGAAGTGTCTGAGGCTGTACAGAATGAAGCAGCGGCATTTCATAAACGACTGGATGACCTCGAAGACAGGTCAAGACGCGATAATCTACTTTTTCACGGCCTCCCTGACGCGCAAAACGAATCATGGGATGAATCTGAAAAGCTCGTGCGTGAAAAGCTTCTTTCTGAAATGGACCTTGAGCTACCCAGCGAGGCTATAGCACGTGCGCATCGGCTTGGTAAATTTTCGCATGACAAATGCCGTCCTGTCATAGTCAAGTTTACGAATTTTAAGATCCGAGAAGCTGTGTTTACTGACCGAACCAAAATGAAAAATGCTGGGGTAAAGGTTACGGAAGATTTCTGCTTGTCAACTCGCAACGCACGTAAAAAACTTTTCGACTTTGGACAGGCAAGTGGAGAGAAGTACGCTATTCGTCAGAACAAATTGTTCATAAAGAATAAGTGTTACATCTACATTTCGGCATCAGATAGCATCTGTGAATATCATATCAATAACGAAGCAACCCCACGCAGCCCTGATAGTAGTGCCTTGCCAGCCGATCTTTCTACCGCGTAGCTACCTGCTCGTGGTCATGACCTTCCAAATGACATATGCGTTTTGTTCTCTAATATTCATAGTGTTCTTAACAAACGTGATGAACTGTGTACTCTCATCGACACGTGCGATGCAGACATTTTGGTACTCACCGAAACCTGGCTGAATTCAAAGATTTCGAATGATGAAATACTAAACTGCGAAAAGGATTTCATTACTTATCGATGTGACCGTGGAGACAGAATAGGAGGCGGTGTTCTGATAGCGGTCGCTGATCATCTGCATTCTTCACACGTGTCACTTGTTTCTTCACTAGAATTTGTATGCGCCTCTATACGCATTAATCATCGAGACGTAATCTTCTGCGCATGCTATCGCCCTCCAAATGCTCCATCATCTTTTTGTAGTGAACTTCATGATGTGCTCAATCGAATTTTAGTTAGGTTTCCTTCTTCGCCAATCTTTTTACTTGGGGATTTCAACATGCCAAAAATAAATTGGTCTGGCGCGTTTCCTTCCACTCTAGATTCGTTGCCTGACACGATTGGCTTCACAAATCTGTGCAATGACTTCAATTTCTCCCAGCTCATTACCCAGCCAACCCGTACCACCACTACTAGCGCGAATATTCTTGATTTAGCAAAACGTTCAGTTGGGCGAGTTGGTAGATATTCATGATTTGAACAGCGCGAACTACAAGGGTTTTTTTGTGTTGTTTCTTCCCTTTGATTGTTTCTTCATATAAGAAGGTTTCAGTGAATAAACCTTTTAGTTGCGAGTCAGCGCTCGTCCTGTGTCCCTTCTTTTCTTGTCCCTTGTAGTTCGCGCTGTTCAAATCATGAATATTCTTGATCTTGTTCTAACTACGCTTCCTGAACTAGTTCATTCATTGGCAATTCTACCAGGCCTCAGTGACCACTCCTTCATCCAGTTTGAGCTTAAAGACACTAACACACGTGTGCGACCCAATCCCAAATATATCAGAGATTATTCAAAGGCAAATTTTCCGTCGATTAACGCAGAACTCGAAATCTTCTTAGGTGAGTGCATGCCAAACTTTTATAACCGTTCTGTGGAAACGAACTGGCATCTTTTTAAAGAAAAGGTTGATTTTCTCGTCCAAAAATACATACCTTTACGCGTCATATCAGGCAAGCAACGTTCCCCGTGGTTCACTACCGCATTAAAACGCCTTTTAAGTAAAAAAAAACGAGTTTATCGCAGGGCGAAAACCACCGCTTGCTCTGATCACTGGGATTTGTATCGTGCCATAACATCTGATTATCGAAAAGCCTTAAAAAACGCCAAGCAGGTTTTTTTCCAGAGTACGCTTCCGTCTTTGTTGGTTGATAATGTCAAAAAAATTTTGGAACATCATTTCTGGTCCTAAGCATAAAGCAATAGCTCTAAACGATAGCAGCGGCGCAGCCATTCCTTCATCAGAGTGCCCTCAAGTGCTCAATGACGCCTTCTCTAATGCTTTTTTACAGCAATCATCTGTTTCTCTGCCCTCTTTTCAGTCTGTGCAGAATCCACTAATGGACCCAATTGTGTTTGACAGTATTGGTATAGAAAGTCTAATTAATAATCTCAAAATTTCTTCATCTTCGGGAATCGACGACATAAATTCTAAATTTTTAAAGAATACAAGTGTTTATTCTTCCATTTACTTGTGTTCACTGTTTTCGCAATCTTTGAATTCAGGACAGCTGCCCGGGGACTGGAAGGTGGGTAAGGTGGTACCAATATTTAAGTCTGGTGATGCTCATTGTGCCCTTAATTACAGACCCATATCATTAACAAGTGTCCCGTGTAAACTGTTTGAACATGTCATTTTTTCTAATCTGGTTAAATTTCTAGAAAAACATTCGTTCTTTTTCCCTCATCAGCATGGCTTTCGTCAATCATTTTCTTGTGAAACGCAACTCATTTCCTTCACCCATGATTTATTTGACGCATTAGACAAGGGACTTTTCATTGACTGCGTATTTTTAGATTTTCAGAAAGCATTTGATCTTGTTAATCACCAACTACTTTGTTTTAAGCTCGGTAAACTGAACATCGACCCAAACATTCTTTCATGGATCGAAAGTTTTTTGCGTAACAGAACTCAATTCGTCACTGCAAATAACGCTGATTCCTCACCGTGCTCTGTTACCTCCGGCGTGCCTCAAGGTTCCGTACTCGGGCCGCTATTGTTTCTAATATACATTAACGACCTGCCAATTTCTATTAACTCCACAATTAGGCTTTTCGCAGATGATTGCGTTATTTATCGAGTAATCAAATCCGCTTCAGACTCATCCATACTTCAAAGTGACCTAAATAAGGTATCTAATTGGTGTAATAATTGGCTCATGAGACTGAATACTAACAAGTGTAAGGTCATGCGTATTTCACACCGATCTGCTAACGAAAGTCTTATTCCCTACAATATTTCAGGTACTCTCCTTGAGCAAGTTACCGTATATAAATATTTAGGGGTTCATATAACTTCTAACCTTTCATGGCAGGCACATGTTGATTATGTTGTTAACAATGCTAACCGCATGCTTGGCTACTTGCGTCGTAATTTTTCCATGGCTCCATCTTCTTTAAAACTGCTACTTTATAAAACCTTAGTTAGATCTAAATTAGAATATGCGTGCTCTGTGTGGGACCCGGGACATGAAACTCTTACTAATCAGAGTCAGTACAGAATCGTACCGCCAGATTTATTTTGTCTAACTTTTCCCGCACTGCTAGTGTAACTGCAATGAAAAATACTTTGAACCTTCCTAGCCTTTCCCTTCGTAGAAAACTCGCGCGAATGCTAACTTTTCACAAGATTTACTACCACAATCATCAGCTAAAACGGGATCTTTTATCTGAACCATCATTCATATCACCTCGCACGGATCATCGCCACAAGGTACGCATTCCATACTGCCGAAGCAATCCATACTTCAACTCATTTATATCCAAGACGGCGAGCGATTGGAACCACCTGCCCACCTTGGTTGCCGATATTTCTGACACCTGTTTATTTAAAAATGCCGCGGAAAACTATGTGTTTGACTAGGCTGTTTTGTTACCTAATCTGATATGTATTTTGTTCAAGCTTACGTTTTTTTCTTTCTTTGCTGTATTACATTACATTTTGCATTTACTTTTTGTTTTCATTTTGCTGCATTGTCTATACTTTTTTTAACCACTCCCTTCTGTAACGCCCCACTGGGGCCCTGAAGGTATTGTAATAAATAAATAAATAAATAAATACCAGTGTCTTGATCAAATAAAGGATGTCCAACATTACCACTCGACCAGTGAACATATTTGAAATAACCGAAGCAGACAAAGCAAATTTACACTACAAATACAACCATAAACATTTCAAAAGCTCGGCACAATGAAGTCATCAAAAATGCATGTTATTTACATGCAGCATGTTGTAAACGAATAACAAATCAATGCTATGCCACAGTTGAAATAAACACCAAAAAACCCGACCTCTGTGAAAATTGAAAATATGAAGTGAAAACAATGAAAGGAGTGTAGTTGCGTCAATTACGAAATGAGACAGGAGGATACAGAGAATGTGTTTACACAGCGACTGCACAGTGCATGTAACCGGACATGAGTTGTTCAAAGGAAATCAATGACGCAACACTGCCGCGGCTTGCTTGCGCTAGTCGCTATCCACTCTAAACTATAATACAGGAATGCCAGAAGGATGCCTAATTTACACGGCAAAACCAAACATTTTCAACAAATCACAATCGCTAAATAATTCAATACACAGGAAAATGCAAACGCATTAACGATATCTTCATTCTTTATCGTGTCATTCAAGAGAGCCCGGTGACATCAGTTTTTCGAGCGACTGAAACAGAAAAATCACTTCAGACACTAGAAAGAGTCACTATTCATGCTGCATGGCATGTTCTCTACATTTATGGTCGCGGTCGGTTTTTCAAGCAGCCCGTGTTCAGTAGCGTGGAAATGGCACAGGATAAATTGGACAAGACTCGTACGGTACTTGCAAAAATTTCGACAACAGACTCACCCTGGCAAATCTGGCGCGTCGTAACGCTGTGACCTTCGCCGCTTCTTTTGATTGAAACAGAATCAAATTCTTGGAGCAGGAGGGCAGGGTCAGTGGTCCCTGAAACAATGACAACACCTACACACAATATAAGCCTTATCGGCGCCGATGTGACGACGCTGCTGGCTTCAAAAGTTAGAACGCGGCTAAAGAACCGCACCGCTTTCGACGACAGCGACAGAAATCTCCGCACTCGGGCTCTTACCTGGGCGATACATGCGGTCCGAATACATGCGGTCCGAATACATGGCTCGAGCGGCCTTCTGCAGTTGCAAGCATCCGAAAGAACGTGAGGCAGTCAAATACAGCCGAACGCAAACGGGCGCGTTCATCCCGAACTGTGCACGCTACCTCACACACAAGCACCACGCGCGCCATGTGCTAGACGATTTTTTTTGCCGGGGTTATCACGTGACCATAATAAAGCGGCGGGAACCGACCGGCGGGACATTGCAAAGTTCTGTCAGTTCCGTTCCGCGTGCAAAGCAAGTTGTTAGGAAGTACCGCCGCGTCAGCACTCACAGAATGTTAAGCGTATCAGGGCGAGGCATCGAAAGCGTATCACTGAATTCCATGCTGAATTCACTTCTTCCAATTCAATCGGCACCTCGCAGTTACTCCGTGGTTGACAGAGCTGAAGCAACACGGATGACAAGATGATGATGCATGATGGGATGGGTATGCATTGGTAATGGATGGATGATATCAGTGTATCTCTTTGAAGACCATAGAGTTCATTTAGAAACTCTACCGACACTACGTTGAAGAGTCACTGCGTAGTGGCTGATGCGCTCCGCGCTGGATGAAATGGAAAGGTCGTACGTGAATGCGAAGAGTTCGTCGCCATCGTTTACACGTGACTCTCCAACTGGCATATGAAGAAAGCGCTTCAGTTGCTTGTGCTACCCGCTGCGGCTACCTATGGGCCAGTGAATGCGCGCCAAGTTTGAACACTGAGCTCGAGAAAATGGAGTACGTCATGCATCTCTTCATGTCGATCCCGTGCAGCTCGAGGGGCTAAAGCTGCATTTACCCATATACACTACTGCTTGGAGATTAAGTAGTTAAACATCATGATCTCCATCACAGACACTTTCCTCCAAGCCAACGCCAGAAGCACACATATACAGTCGAGCCCACTTACAAGTTATAACGAACGTGATGGTCGAGCGGATTGCGTTCGTCGTATCCGAGGTTCGTAGGAAGTGGGCTTCCCATGTAACAGACAAAAATGCAAAATCGAAAAGTTTAAGTCTGCTTATTCAAACTAGACCTTTTGACGGCGCTTTCAAAGCTCTCCAGCGCAGTTTCCATTACCCTCGGGACGCGATATAGCTAATCACGGCTGAATCCCTCATGGTAATTGCTGGTAGGCCAGTCTCCGCGTCAAAGGAAGTCCTCACAGCAAGCCACAAACCTCTCAGAGACGTCTAGCTCGACATCTCTGAGAGCTTTGTGGTTTGCTCATCAGATTCCTGGAAGCGCTAGAGTACTCGTACTTCGCGTATTATTTTCGTTAGTCTATGACTTTCAGATGTCATGCAGCGTCACCATCCGCACCACGAAGTCATTCCAGACGAAATCAGGTCGGGTCAGCTGCGCATCGACGACGCGTTGTCACAAATCCACATGCATCCGTGAGTAATACAGTGCGAATTGAAACAGGGACGAAGGAAGACAGACGAGGACGAGCTCTGGCTTACAACTCATTCATTCATTCATTCATTCATTCATTCATTCATTCATTCATTCATTCATTCATTCATTCATTCATTCATTCATTTATTGTTTAAAGGCCGTTTTCGGGCACTGCATGAGGGTTAATAGTAAAATACAACGCAATGCAAAAAAAGCAAATAATATAAAAAACAAAAAAAACTGGAATGTGAAATGTTATGATGCAGTTCTAATCAATACATGGTGGTGGATAGGCTAAAGGAGGGAATAGTAACAAGAAAAATAAATGGTAAAAATCAAAGCATGAGGTTGATTTTTCATCTGCTTTATGTTTGATTAGTGCATCTCTAAATTTAGTAGCGTCACGCTTCTTTACAATACGTGGTCTGGTAACTGGTTCCAATTTTCTATTGCTGCAGGTAGAAATGATTTATTGAAGGCTATTGTATAACCATGTAAATGCTGAACACTCAGGGAATCAAAGAAGCGACGCGATGTTCTGATGGGAGGTAGGAGTATTGAGTCGCGTAGGTCAGGAAAGTTGCAATACAATTTATGAAAAAGGCATAGTCTTTCGACGGGTTGAGTGTTGATTTAATCCTGGTGATGCTGTAGTATCTATCATAATTTGAGGTGATGTTTATTATGCTAAGTTTATTATGCTCGGCCCACGAAAATACATGATGGGCTCTACCAACAATTAGAAGGTTGAACCCGTCATTTATTTCGACGGGCCAAGCAATAAACTTCAGTTGTAAGTCAGCACTCGTCCTCGTCTCTGAATTCCTTCATCCTTGTTTCAATTCACGCTCTTACCAATTCGCCCAAGCTTCAGTTTTAGTCCGGTTCTGCAGCGTCTTCCATCTTTCCCAGGTCCCTAAACGCAGCTTTTTAAGGAAGTAATTCTTGATGCAATGCGCGATCATTTCCATCCACAGGACCTTAATCATTCCACGGCGGCGAGCAGAGGAATTCGAACCGCAGGACCAAAGCGGCACCTGTTCGGTGAAGAGCGCACTGAAGCGCCGCCGGCAGGACACCCTGAGCCCGTGAATTATGCCCATGTCAATTGCTCGCACTGCTCGTCACTTTCGGTCACAAAAAAGCGTGTCACCAGGAAGGCAGCATGTGAGCAGCAATGTTAATTGTCGAGCTCAAAAAGGACCTGAAATTTTTTTTTTGGCAAGTCATGGTCGAACTGAAGAAAACACTCGGCATGCACCAAATTTCATCCCCATGCCTACTCTAAATTCATGCCTAGTGAAACACTCGTCGAAAAATAAAAAAAAAAGGCGCGCAATATTATTCAGGCCTTTAAGTTGTGCATGTAGCGTATGAAAACGTAGCTTCTAAAGCACATATATAGCTGCGCGTTGCGAGTCTTCCGACGACAAATGGCGATCACCGGTCGCAGCCGTACATGCTCGTGCGCAGAGAGCCGTTATCGCGAAGCTACTGCACTTTCCACCAGTGTTAGGCATAGCTTTCATGACATGCGTTTTTGAGAGCCGCATATCTGGTAAAAAGTTTTGTCGGCATTCCACATTTCTTATTTATTTATAATAAGCATTACTAGCTACATTAGATGAAATCTTGTCAGCGACCGTCGTTGATGCTGAGGCCGAGAGATGGCCCCAAAAAGATGAAACCATCACCCCATCTCTGAGCGAGGCTCACGCGTTGCGTCAAGGCCAAGAGCGCTACAGGAGGAGCAGAAGGCATCGCGTCTGGGGAGAGCCACAGCATCAAAGTAGCACCGATACCCAGGAATGTGGACCCGAGCCTACACATGGTGCGAAGAGAAGTGAGCAGAGTATGTACAAAGAACACTCGCAAGTAGAGAAACGGCACAGTGTACGTAGACGCCGATACATACACTGAGGACAGAAACCACAAGAAAAGCTAAGTAGCAACGGTGATAAACTTGGACCTAAAAGAAATCACCAGCGCATCAATCCGGAACTGTTCGGTAGTCGAGGCCGAAGAGGCAGCCGTGGCTTTAGTGGCAGCGGAGGGCTACTGATCCAACACCTAGGTCCTTTACCATACTCACAGGCTCACAAGCTGCATGCCGCAACTACCTAAATGGCAGAATTAGCCACAGCGCGCTCCGCATCCTCCGCTCAAGTGGCAAAACCGAAAATAACCAGGCCAAACACACAATAGTTTCGATGCCGGGACATACCGACATTAGGGGAAATCAGGAGGCGGATAAGATAGCTCGAGGGTACGCAACAAACTGAGCATTCAAACAATACCGACCTCGCTGAGGAACCCGAGCCGGTAGCCCAATTAAAGCTATATACAGAGACACTACTACAGAGGGATCAGACGAAAATACAACTGCCCCCACAAAAACAACTAAATAGAGAAGACGGCGTAGCATGACGACAGCTTCAAACGGGAACATTCCCGTGCTTAAACATGCTAAGCAAAATCTACCTCGCAGTACGAGAGCGAGTGGCCGTGGTGTGGAGACAAACCAACCCTATACCCTACCACATATGCGCTTGCCAGAAAATAGATGAGTAAGCCATAATAGAAAACCCAAGTGCGGAACATTGGGAGAGGATGCTATCCAGCGACATCCTGAAAGTCCAACAAGGACTAGTAAGGCGTGCACGCAGGGCAGCTACCCTCAGTGGAGCCGACCCTGAAGAAAAGATGGCAGACTCCATCTGAACCCTCAAAACCACTGTAAAATAGAGCAAATAAACGTTTTGCACCAGCACCACCGCGGCAACGACCCTTCAAAGCCAAAAGCGGGGCAGAGCGCTGCATATATGAGAGGCCGCGGCGAGAGGGTGTCGCCGCCAAGGAATGTGCAGCTCGAAGCATAGGCGCCAACTGCGGGAGGGGGGGTGTGCTGCAGGCTTTCCCCCAGAGACTGACCGACGGGGTCAGGGGGCAGCATAACTTCTCCATGGGCACAAAGAGCTCGCGTGCAAAATAATCTCATAACACCGTGAAATGACTTTATTTAGGGACACCTCCTTCGCCGGGAGGCGAAGGAGGTGTCCCTAAATGGTGGACTTTATTTAGGGACACCTCCTTCGCCTGGTGTCCCTTTATTTAGGGACACCGGGACACCTCCTTCGCCAATCACCCGGTGAGCGCATTCATACTGCCTCATGTGGCGTGTTCCAAGGGCTTATTCCGAGGTGTCGACTCTCAATTAGCCCTTTGGAAATGCTTGAGAGCCTCTCGTCTGCAGGCGTCATTGCTGTCAGTCATTGCTGCAGAATGGTAGAGGATGTCAAAATTCCTACAGAGTCCGTCATAGCCACATTTGCAGGATTAGTGTGTCCTTCAGAGATCAAAGTGTGGCCACTGGTCTTTCGAGTGGATGCATTTAACTCTAGGCCCCTTCAATGTCAGAACTGTTGGAGATTTGGCCACAGCAGCAAAGCCTGCAAATCGGGCTTACGTTGCTGCGCATGTGGCGAAAGTCATACTAGAGAGGAATGTCCCGAACAGCAAGAAAAATGTTTTCTGTGTGGTGGTGCCCACTCTGCTAACTTACCTGACTGTCCTGCACGAGTTCAAGAAGTTCAGGTTTTATAAAACGCTGATGCACGCGATGAGAAGCCTTTGCCGCAGTCAAAGAGAGCCTATGGTTACTCTAGCGTGGATGCCAAATGTCCACCCGTAATGGATGCCTCTTGGTCGCAGGCAATCACAGCGGCAGTTGAAAAAGCAATGACAAATGCAATGGAACGCATTAAGGAAACCGTTTCCACGTGCATTTCCCAGGTCATAGCTACCCAGATGACCAATCTGCTGCAGGTACCCACTGCTCCGCTCTTGTCCTCTGTGGTTTCGGAAGCTCCTCCACCATCTGTGGTCATCAATAGCGCCCCACAGGGCCAAAGTCAATCTGAACAACAAACGACTGCTGAAGTGTTTCTCCCTGACAACGTTATACATGCGTCCTCTGTTGAAGGTATAGTGAACTAGAATAGTTGAAGGTGTTGACATGGAACTTGATATCCTTCCCCAAAAACGAAGTGAGTCTCATTTGAGTATTGCAGGTCCATCTTGTCCCCAGTCCAAGTCAAAGAAAAATCACGCTAGTCAAAATACCAAGACCAGGATTCTAGAAGCAGCAGTTGCCGCTGGAGCACTCCTGCCAAGATAGGGTCGTTAAGTGTACTCCACTGGAGAATTGCCGATCTATATTCTCAGCTTCAACAGATTTAATATGTCTATGCAATCAACTTCTACTGGATTTAATTGCGTTACAGGAAACGCGGCTTATTACACATTATAATTATCATCTCAAACATTACCGTTCATTCCGGCTTGACTGGTCTTCACGAGGGGGAGGGTTGTAAGTGCTAATTTCTTCAAAGTTTTGCCACAGGGCATCCATTTCTTTTACTAAGTATGCGGACAATCAATGTGAAATCCTTGTGGTTGATCTCAATAGCCCAGGTCAACAGCCCTTTACTGTAGCTAATGCATATTTCCCTTCAGGTGTGCATGACACTCGGCCCCTTGACTCACTCATGTCTAGCAGCCGTTTTCAGGTTTTATTAGTTGGGGATTTCAATTCGCACCATGTGACGTGGGGGTTTAAAACAGATTGCTTCGGCTCTAGACTAATTGATTGGGTTTGCGACAACAACATTGTCTGCAACAATTCAGGAATCCCTACAATTGTACATGGTCAATGCCGCTCTGCCTTAGGCTTGACTTTTTCCTCTCCAGGAGTCTCTGTTATGTCTTGGGTGCCTGTTGACTGCATAACAAACAGTGATCCTCTACCGATTAGTTTCAAGCTTGCATGTAAATTAACTCTTTCCTAACGACAAAAGCGCTCCTTCATAAACTACAGTCACTTTAAATTCACCCTCAAATCAGCTCTCACAATTAATCAGACCGAAGCACCGAGACAAGTTCCGAATGCAAAGCTACACATCCATGCTCAGTGTTGGAACATGCAAGGCAAAAGTCTGAATTCATTGTGACTGGAACCACGGGTGCAGTTGCCAATATTTGGTAGAATGCTGAGTGCACGCGTGAAAGCAGCCTGGAAAGACTTCTCATAAATCAATGCCCAAAAAATTGGTTGGATTATAAGTATGTCGCAGCAACATTTAAGCGCACTGTCACCCGTGCGAAGGAGGAGTATATTACAAGTCATTATGATTTTCTTTCTCAATCAGGAACTAAACGGGCTTTGTTAAATTTAATGAGGAGCAGGGAAGTGATTCCTCCGGCTTTTAACATTGAATCCCTCGTTCAATCCCCTGTTGACATTGCCAAGGCCTTAGAGGGAATTGCGTGGGGCCTAGAACGTTGATTTACACCTGCACTTCGTTCTCCAGCTACATTCACATGCATCTCAAGTGGTTTCATTGAGGTCACTATGCCTGAGCTTTCACAAATTGTTCTCCACCAATCCCCAGCAGCTCCTGGCCCCGATAAGGTCACTACATTTATGATTAAAATTTTGTTTAATGAATCTCCTGAAGACCTATTGACTGTAGTTAACCATTCTCTTAAAGGTCCTTGGATACCCCATGAGTGGCGCCTTGCAGAAATAGATACACTACTTAAAAAACAAGGGGAGGGTTTCACTTCAGACAACGTACGCCCGATTTCATTAACATCGCATTTAGTGAAATTGGTGGAATGGGTCCTGCTTCGTCGTGTGATGTATTTCATTTCTGCAAATGATCTCTTGAATCCTTGTCAAATTGGTTTCAGGCCGGGCTGTTTGATTTGGTGTGCTCATACTGACCTTGAGAGCTGTATTAAGTTAGCTGGCAGCACTAAACAGTTTGCTGCGCTTGTCAATCTGGATATCAGTAAAGCTTATGACAGCTTTGAGCACTTGATGCTATAACACAGATTACAGGACCTTAATTTCCCAAACTATTTCGTAGCCTGAACCTCTGCTTTCTTGAAAAACAGAGAATTTTATTGCTGCCGAAATGGCGTTTCTTCTAGGAAATTTCAACAGACAAGAGGTGTACCGCAAGGGTCAGTTCTTTCCTCTGTTCTTTTTAACATTTCTAAGCTCAATTCCATGCATCCAGAATGTGAAAACTTACGTGTACGCCGAAGACATCGCATTTTTTGCCTCTGCAAGTCATATTCACTCTCTTTATCAAACCTTGCAGGATTACCTCAATATTCTTGGCAACTGGTTGGGAAGCATTCATCTGTTCCTCACTGTGAACAAATGCGCCTTGTTGGTCTTCCCGGTTTCTCATCCTGTAAATATCTGCGTTGCTTATAGAAATCATATAATTCGTCAAGTTCAAACAGTGAAGTATCTTGGAGTGATATACGACTCTACGCTTTCCTGGAGGGCACATATTGAGCAAGTTTCTACAAAAGCAGTTGGGGCAGTTGGCATCCTGCGTAGGCTTTGCAGCGCTAGGTCAGGCATGAGAAGGCACACACTCCTGCTGGTGTAGAAAATGTATGTCCGCCCAATTTTGGAGTTCGGCTGTGTTTTGTTCTCAGGAGCTCCTGCCTATAAGCTTCGCCCTCTTGTGCTCTTGGAGCGTGCGGCGTGGTGCCTCTATTTGGTACTTCCAAAATATGTAGTCAATGTTGTCCTGCTCCTTGAGACACGAATTCCATCTTTATTAGCTAGGTTTCGCCTTTTAACAACCCAAACCTTTTTAAACTTGTGCGACTCACCTCTTCACACCTGCAGTATATTTCTTAGTCAACCTGCAGTCTTTTTAAATGCCACCTGGTCTCGTTTGCATACTCCACAGATATGTTTCGTGCAGTCTCTCCTTGATCCCTTAAACATTCATTTCACAGATCTCCATCCAATGTATAACATCTCTCCTTCAGTCAAGATTGCATTTGATGACAGTTTTTCCATCGAATGCAAAGCCGCGGCCCTTTACTCTCCTTCACGGTTTGTTGCAGGACCACCTAAGGTCCTTTTCTTCTCATATTCTCATTGCTACCGATGCCTCGCAGGATCATGAAAAGGCAGGTGTGGGCATTCTTTCATCTACATTGGGATGGTCCTTTTCTCTCCGTCTTCCTGACTTCACTCCTATTTATATGGCTGAATTATTAGCAGTAATATTAGCCTTACGTAAACTAGATCCTACCGTTTCTCAAGTCATGGTTATGTTGGACTCTTTTATCTATTTGCTCTACATCTGAGTCTCGGGTATTACGCCTCTGCAAACAGATGATCCCGCTCCATTTAAATTCAGTGCAGTTGCTTTGGGTACCGGGGCACATGGGCATTCATTTGAATGAGGTTGCCAATTCCTTAGCAAGGGCCTCTCTCTGCGGCCCAATAATTGCTGTCCTGCCAACCTGCGCATATACGGCTGCGGTAAGGTTTCACAGTTACACATTTTTTCAGGAATTTTCAGCCTCGGCGCTTACTTCATCTCCCGAATGTCAGCATCTTCTGCATCCTTGGAATAGCAAAGACAGGCGCTCGTGCAGACTGGAGGTCTCTTTCACGCGTTTACGATGCCGAGTTCCTCTGCAAAATTTCTACCTTCACAGATTTCGTCTGGCGGTTTCACCACTGTGCCCGTTTTGTGCCGAGCCTGAGACAGTGGATCACTACCTGCTGTTCTGCCACCGCTTCTCTTCTTTGAGGAGGCACGTATTAGAAATTCCGTTTCACCAGCTGTGCCTGCCTGCGTCCACTGGGGTTGTTCTTTCCTTTGGCGCTTCTTCGCTTGGACGAAGCAACAGGAGTGCGCGCTGTGCTGTTCAAAATTTTCTTCTAGAAACACCGACTCCCATGCTAATCTTTATTTAATTTTATTTTTTCTCTATTTTTATTTTTCTGATTTTCAAAAATTTATTTTATTATTTTATTTTTCTCGCTTTCATTGAGTGCAAAATTGAACCATTACATGTGTTGCATTCAAATTCGCACACAAAGACATCGCCCCGTCTTCGATCTCCCAGCTAACACGTCCCCTGGCGTTGCGTAGTCCAATCTGTCAGCTTCCTTTTCCTCTACAAAATGCTCCTCTTTCCAGCAGTGCAGCAGTGCAGCGCCTGTGTCTTGGCCACTCCCCCGTAGTGGTATACATGCATGCCATTTTATTTGAGGCCAACCAACTCTGGGTGCTGTGCTCTTGGCTTGCTCTCCGGTGCTGCCAGGTCAACCCCTATTGAAGTCTTTCGGTTACGAGCCCCCACGGCTATGTAACACTGGTGGAAGTGGATTTGAGATCTCATATGCCTCGTACATCTCCTCGCAGCGGTTCATCGAGTCTCGACCGACTCCCGCTGGTGTCTACGCCCATACATCGCAGCAGCCGCCGCCTTCACGGCCTCGCCCCAGAGTTCGCAGTCTCCTTCCCGAAGCGGAGCCAATCGACCGCCCCATTGAGCTTCCTCCCAAGGCGCAGGCGAGTTCCCCTCATCTAACCCTTCAGCAGTCCCGTGCGCCGACCAGTTTCCATGGCGCTCCTGCTGAAGACGTCGACGACTGGCTTCAGCAGTTAGAACATGTGGCCAACTTTAATCCATTGAGTTCTGGGGAAACGTGTACTTCGCGCTCGAGGACGGCTCCAAAACCTGGTACGAGAACCGGGAGAACAGTCTTCAAAGCTGGGATGCCTTCCGCCAGCGAAACGTTTGCCGGCCTCGACCGCCGCGATCGAGCGCGCCGCCTCCTGGAAGCCCGTATCCAAAAGCCCAACGAGAGCGTCGCCATGTTTTCTGAGGACGTGACCCGTCTTTGTCCGCAGGCTGATCCCGACATGACGGAGGCCGCGAAGTTGCGCCACGTGATGCAGGGGGTAAAAGAACATCTTTTCGCTGGTCTGGTCCGGAATCTCCCCCCAGACCGTTGCAGACTTAATCAGTGAAGCAACCCTCATTGAGCGAGCCCTGCAGCAACGTTGCTGACGTAAAGAGTCTGCGTGCGTTCAGCCCTTTAGCACGGTGGCCGCTTCGTGCAGCGGTGAACATTCATCTTTGTGAGAGCTGATCCGAGAGGTAGTTCGCGAGGAGCTCGAAAACTCCACATCGTCTCGCCTGATCCGACAGCCGCTGCCATCAATGAAGCCGTGCGCGAGGAGATCCGGCAAGCGTTTGCACCGCCTCAGTTGCTGCCAGAGCCACGCCCTCTCAGTTATGCAGCAGCTGTCCATCAGCTCGCGGTGCCTCCCGCGCAGCGTCTCCCGTTCGACTCGCAGTCGCCGTCCATTCTGCCGCCATCCTCCTACCAGCGGCCACCGCAGCCGGGACTCGCCATGCAACCACCGGTTCGGAAGGCAGACATCTGGTGCACTCCTCGTCAGCGGCCGCTCTGCTTCCACGGCGGGGAGGTCGGCCACCTGTATCTGCGCTGTCTCTACCGCGAACTCGAGCTTCAGCGATTTTCATGTCACGTCCCGCGTCCACGGTTCGGTGAGCGACCTCGGGAAATCGAGGAATACCTTGCCGCCAACAAACTTCACCGAACAGCCGCCCACGGCCACCCTCTCCCGTCCGCTACTCGTCACCTAGCCGTCTATTTTTAGTCATACGCTGAGGGGGCGGTTGCCAAGCCCATGCCGGGGAAACTGAAGGCAGCGATCTCAGGGAGGCAGGTTGCTGAAAAACGAAACCGACGTCCCGACCCACGAAACAGAAAAAGTGCTTGTAGAAATCTACACGTCATCTACACCAAGACGCTTTCACGTCTTAAAGAAGCATAGCCAAGATTTTATATAGCCGTCCGAATTCTTGAAGACCTCCTGTAGCCTATAGCCAATGCAACGCTACCTGTCGACTACAAGAGGTTTTCCTTGACATCTTGTAGACTTCTAGCTGATACCTTGTTTAGCTGTAAAGAAACGCTTTAGCTCTTCTGCAGCTGTGGTATCCGATGCTAGTAGTTGGCTAATAGAAGTCTTACCTAGCTGTATATACATGTACTTTAGCAATTTTGTATCGGTGGTAATGTAATGCTGTTAAATGAAAGGCACTCTACGAAGAGCCCATCCTTGACGTCTCACAAGCAATAAGAACTGTGAAGAAAGTACAAATATCTTGTATTCTTGGGAGATAAAATGTGTGCATTGAGGGTGTGAGAAAACTTGTTGCTTTACTGTCTCTTGCCCCTCTTGTCTGACATTTGACCTGTTGTCTGCAGATAAAAGGCATATTTGCTTCAGCAGAAGTCTAGGCACCAGGTAATTAGTTCAGAAGATAATGCAGCAGTTTCTTTTCCAACAAAATATTGCGTATCAAGAGTGCAAAAGAAACTGCTGCGTCAATTCATGTTCATGTATTCATTGCCAGGTAGCTAAACCTCTGCTAAGTACAAACAATCTTTTAATCGGTAGACAACTGGCTAAATGCGAGGCAAGAAGGACAAGAGAGCACAGCAACAAGTTTTCTCACACACCCTAAATACACACATTTTTTCTCCCAAGCATGCAAGAGATCTGTACATTCTCTTAAACTGAGCTCTTATTGCTCATGAGACATCAAGAAGAGCTCTTTGTAAAGCACCTTTAGCTTTGGGTGCTGCGTAAATATAAGCGAATTGTGCAAATGGGACATAGCCTTGCAATGCCTACTGCAAGATGAAAACTTCGGGCAGGCAAACTGTGTTAATTAAATGCCTTCATAGTAGAAATACAGGTAAAATTCAGATTAAAGAAATAAAAAGAACTAATATAGTTGGTTCTTAATGCAGGCACTGTTCTCAGAGCAAAAAGAAAGCAAGAAGTGGCTTCAATCAAAGAATCAAACATTTTATTGCCTTAATAAAACATACCTGCTGTTCAAGATTAAAAAAAGTGACACGAATCAAAACACATGACAAATACCTCACGAGAACAAAAAATGCCATATGGTAGGAACAGTTGATAGCTGTTTGCTGCGTACATGGTAGGCACAGGCCCATGTCTCCCATGATGACTTCAACACAGATGTTTGCAGTCGCACTCTACAGCGGGCATAAAAAAGGCCATGGTTACTGGGTGAACAGAAAAATGAATGTCAATTTTCAGCACTCAATATTTGCATGTGACTGCATGCATCTAAATAGACAAAAATACACAAGACAGACAGCAACTAATAACTGTATTTAACATTCCATTCATGATTCTTATGTGTGCTGCTGTAAGTAGAGTGAAAGAATAAACTAACGGAAATCTGCTTTACTTTTGAAACTTGGACAAGATTAGTCCAAATGCCCTCGCTTTATAAACCACTGCTATTTCTGAAAGGCTTACATAGTTGATTTCTCTTGGTTGAGTCATTATAAAGACACTGCTATTTTCCCTTTAGTATTCCAGTTATTACTCTCTTCAAAACTCGAGCAATGTAATGTTAAGTTTCAGTGTCCATAACCTGCTCTCGTGCATACCTGTGCTCACGCAGTAATTCATTCACAGAGGTCGACATAGGCACAGTTTCCAATCTGGCCTGGGTGGAGGCGATCACCACCCTCTCTCTTTTCCATTCCTTCCTTGAAATTAACCAAAGCCCTTGCTCTTTCGGCAAACTGTAGAAGGTCTAACAAAACCAAAAGGTCTGGTCAAGGAAACAACAGAATTCGTGAAATAAACTTTTGCTAACAGCCTGCACCTATACAAGAAAGCATGAAGTGAAAGAAAAATAGTCAGCTGTGAAGAGTGCTTACCAAAACTTTAGAAGTTGAACAGGCAAAGAGGTTCTCTGAAAAACACTGTTGAACAGCTTGTGACTAAAAAGAAATGTACAGAGTGAATTCACTGACAACACCACCTGTGCACACTGCAATGGCTTACGAAAAATTCAACGAGGCCTGCCTGCCAAGGGGCTACTTCCTTACATTGTGAAACAGCCAGCACACATAAAGAGCAGTACCACTGAGTAGGTTTCCTCAGTGTCGTAGCTATCAAATCGTAATAAAAGAAAAGCCTGACAGGTACAACACGTTAATGCAGTAATGCATCGGGATTTTCCCGGTTCTCTCAGCTCCTTTATTTTTTCTCTGGGTTCATAACCAAATGCAGACCTAAGGCAAAACACAACACTTCCATAATCTTCAGCAACTAGGCATATATAAGTGCAAACAGCAAATGAAATAGCTCAGGGTAGCCCTGCTCAAATCAACAGAAATCAGGTAACCATAGTTAACTGACAAGGTATTCTTCCATATTTTCATCAAGACCTGGAACAGAACCAGCCATCAACAATATATAGCTTGAGTTTGCTTTGCTTCATGAAATTCAGTGACTGCATGCATAATCATGCGTGCAGTCACTGAATTTCAATTTCATGAAACCAATACAATATCCGCTACATAATTACTTGTAAATTGTATATTGCAGGGTTTAACGTCCAGAAGCGATATATGAGCAACTAGGGATGCCGTAGTGGAGGGCTCCGGATTAATTTGGACGACTAGAGGTTCTCTAACGTGCGCTTACTAAAACAGCACAAGGAGTTTTTGTATTTCGACTTTAACGACATACGGCCGCTGCAGCCAGCGTCAGATAACTTGCGGTCTTGGGATCGGCAGCCGTACGCAAAGCCACACAACTACCATGACGGGTTTCATGATCGCTTCATGATAATGGATACTGCACATTCTATTCCGCCATTATAACCATAACCAACGCCTTCTAAACACTAGTACTGTTTCTGGTAGTAATCAAATAAAGTTGAATTCGAACATCTGCGAGGACAGAACAGAGCTGGCAACAATAAAATTCTACCAGGATGCAACCGAGCAGATTTCAATGTGTAGAAAGAATTTGTGCCTTTTCTACCAGTGTTTAAAAAAAAGTTGCTTTGGTCGCTTTGAAGCTATGTAACAAATGATTACCCTTGATTTTTCTAGGGTTCTAATTTATGGATGACTTTCGTGAGAAAGGATGTCAAATATGCGAGAACAACACAGCGGTACCCACTTTGAGATTAAATGCTTGGAAACGCCCTGTTTTCATACATCGAACATTACACTTTGGTATGAAAAGAGAAACTGAAGGTGACTTACTGTTGCGGAAAACGAGGTGCGCCTTTCAGCGCTGTCCTGGTAGTAAAAGACATCGCGGAAAAACTGAAAACAGCAGCGTGAAGTGCCTAGAAGCACGAGGCAAAGGCGGCAGAGAAACATAGCAGGCAACCGCTAGAGACTGCAGTGCCAAATGGCCAGACTAAGTACCATATTCCAAAAATTCAAAAGAAACAAAGCAACATAAAAACATATTACAAATTGCATCTTATACTTTTATGTGTCGCTAAGTATTTACAACTTGCAAAAAGATTTATTTCTGCTTGAAACAGTCAAATTTACGTAGACAGATTGTAGACTGTATCGCCACCGAGCGGAGCGACACCAAGCAGCAAGCTGAGGCATGCAGGACGCGAATGGAGGAATGCGTGCAAGCCACAAGCAGACTGCACCAACATGGCAAAGACAGCATGGGAGAAAGTGGCGATGGCACGACGGCAACATTCGCTGCTCGTGGCCAGCCAAGGCGGAACGAAGAGGCGTTCACAACAGGAAACAAATTTCATGATTCGCATAAATTTAGCACAGCCTTACGAGTGGTGGGCTAGTTGTACTCGATGTGGACCGTCATTAACATGATTTCGGATTGCATAGGACAAAATGCACTGCCAGAGTTCGAGCACAAAGTGTGGTCTTTGCACCGGCGTGCCTCCTCTTCAAAAAGTCAAGTGGAAATACCGGTTTAGTGCACAGTCATCTAAATGTTTATGTGCTGTACTTGCATGTTTCATTCATTGGTTGGAATAAAACGTGCATGTTGATAACTCTTGCCGTGATCAATATCATGTTTAATCCATGGTGGCAGCTTTCTGCCAATCGCCTGAATGTATAGGCCCGACTTCTTAACATGGTCTTGAGCTAGACGTTTCAGAAACCTTGCTGAAGAAATGCCTTACTGCGGACGTCTTAAAGAAGTTTCGAAAAAGACGTCTTGCCATCGATGCCTATGAGACATTTCAATCTAGCGTGACATGTGAAGCCATTTCGAGTTGTTTCAGGACGTTTCTAAGACGTTCTGTGTTTCATGGGGAAGAACCCCCCGTGACGACGCTGCGCGGTTCCGTGACATCGATGCCACCGCAGCATGATTCCGTGACTCCGAGCTTCCCTCGTACCAATGACACAGCTAGCGCCGACCTTCCCGTGCTTGTTGACAGGCACCCGGTGACCGCTTTAGTAGATACAGGAGCAGACTTCTCACTAATCAGCAACAATTTCGTGGATCGGCTCGCAAAAGTTAGGACTGAATGGCCTGGACCCCAAATTCGTGCTGCTGGTGGCCACCTTATGACACCGTTAGGACGTTGCACTGCACAAGTCACCATTGCTGACTCCGTGTTTGTTGCCGTTTTTATTATTCTGCCTAACTGTTGCAAGGACCTCATACTCGGCCTTGACTTTTTACAATAGCATGGTGCCATCATTAACATTCCCTGCCGTTTGGTCACGTTTTCACTGCCTGCACTGACTTCCTCAGATGCCAAATGACGCCGCGCACCTTTGCGCATCCTTGACGTGAATGTAACCATGCCGCAGCGCTCATGTACCCTTGTTACCATCAGGTGTGATGACCAGTCCAGTGCTGCAGGGGTTGCCGAACAGAACACTGAGCTGCTGCTCCATCACGGCATCTGTGTTGCCCACGGTATCGTCCATCTGACCAACGGCCCAGCGGATGTACTTCTTACAAACTTCGGGAATGAAGGGCAACGCATCGCTAAAGGGACCATGGTCGCCTACTTGGAAGATATCGCTGAAACTCCTGACTGCGTCGCACTCCAGAACGGGACATCCGCCAGCCAAGCAGGGCTCAATTCGCCCTCGATGTGAACCCCGCTCTATCACCAACAGAGAAGGATCTACTCTTCGGGCTGCTCTGTCAATTTCAAGACTGTTTCTTGTCTGCCTCCGCGGTCAAGCAGATGCGCTTCACCAAGCACTGCATAATAACCGACAAACGTATCCGACCAGTTCGACAGAACCCATACCGAGTATCATTGCGGGAACACGAAGTCATTGCTCAACAGGTAGACGAAATGTTGAATGTCGGTGTCATACAGCCATCGAGGAGTCCCTGTGCGTCACGTGTCGTCTTGGTTAAGAAGAAAGATGGCAGTCCGAGATTCTGTGTTAACTACGCCATTAAAGCCTTTCGATTACGAGTCCCAATGGCCACGTAGCAATATCTTGCATTTCACGTTTGATTTATCCCATGCACCATATATAGTCAAAAAGCTGCAAGACCATTAACGACTATAACAAAGCTCATTTTGTAGCACTTAACGGCTTTTTTTAGACATTTTCTTACCAGGTTATCTCGAGTGCTCACTAGAAACAAATTGGTGCATGTACCGAAATGCATGTACCGAAAGTGTGTACTCCAATAGCCATGCTCCATGTTATAAGAGATATTTAAAATGATTTTCTAACAAAAAGAAAAATTTTTGAACTGCTAAGTATTCATAAATACTGCCCATTGGACCTCTTTCTCTCTTTCTTCTTTCACTCCCACCTTCCTCCCTTTCCTAGCAGCACAGCTCTGGTGTCCACCCAGATATGCGAGACAGATACTGTGCCATTTCCTTTCCTCAAAAACCAATCTACCAATTTACAGCATACAAGACAGGTGATACAGCATATTAATGAGCAGTGAAGTCTACTAAATCCATCTTCTTTAAAGCGGCTGCAAAACACATTCTCAGTGCATTGTTTTGCCTCCTGATTGCATCGAATGAGTTATAGTGATGCAATTAGCATTGATCGCACCATGTATATTCCGGTTTTTAATATTTTAATTAGCTCAGAAAACAAATTCATGGCACTGATGGTGTCACCACACAGTGGCGGTTTTCAGCAGTGAATGTGACACCAGGTGGGAGCTTGATGATTAGACAAACAGTATATATACTGCAATCTGTGTTAATAAATATATGTTTTGTTATGTTTTTTGGTTTTGTATTAGAACAAAAAAACCATCACGTTTGCCTTAAGTAAAAGCACTTCAAAGGAAGCAAAACAAAAGAAAGCACCTCCAGAGGCTCTGGCTATTGTTCTGCATTGAAGGACTTTGTACCTCTCTGTACACATCTATGAAATATGTACCTGAGAATTGCTTGGAAGAATCGACCTGATTGAGCCATTGCAATCTTCAAGCATTCATTTTGGTCCCAAGAAAGGACACAAAGAAAAATGACATTCATTTCACATTTACCAGTGCACATAGGCAGCTTGAGGAGTATCATTGGGCGCGGCCGCCAGATGGCGCCACATTACCGTCATCAGTGCGCAGTGGCATGGCACGGTACGCGGGCGAAGTAGCGGCACATGCTATGCTAAAAAGTATCTCGCGCTCGAGTTTGGTTAAGCCAGGGAAGGCCATTGATCAATGTTCCGTTCTGTGCCATCGATGTGACGATGAAGCATCGCTGGGCCAGCTGGGCGTCCACATGGTTGTTGTCACTATGGAAACGACGCTGCCAGCCTTGGAAAGAATGAGTTGCAGCGAACAGGCAACAATGATGTGCAAACTTTCGGACATGCTCAGATAGGCTGTTTTGATTGGTCCTCTCCCAGTGCCGTCAGTGGGAGAGTAAAAGGGGAATAGGAAGCCCCGCCAAAATCGAGTTGAGGGCAGCATTTTGTTTGCTTGTATTTTAAAATTTCTTCATTGAATAACTCCTGTTCCTATGCATAGATTCCTGTAATTCTTTTCGAGTCAGCATCTGTGTGACATAAAGAATCCGCCTGAAGTATAGCCAGCATCCCTTCAAGTAATCTTCCTGAACATTTTGAAGACTAATACGAAACCCTTCTAGAACATAAAAAAACCTGTAACCACCAGTAAAGTGTCGTCATTGCACCCACCGGCGAACCTGCTCCCGACCACCTATGTGCTGCTGTACTAAATGATACTTTCATTTGATACTTTCATTAAGTCTTCCTTCTTCATCCAGTGTTATCCAATGTTGCTGTCTCCAACTGTGGGATCATTTTGTGATAGATCCCGTCATGTTCGACTTGCAAGGCATCATACCTATTATCGATTTGAATCTAACGTCTTCTAGTGGAATTGATTGCATAAATGGCAGATTTATATGGAATGCTAAAGAGCATAGTTCTGTCATCATGAAATGCATATTCTCACAATCGTATAATCATGGTGTACCGCTGAAGACTGGAAGACTGCTGTGGTCATAACAGTACATAAGTCAGAGATAAACACAATCCATTTGACCACTGATATATAAGAGCAATAACAAGCAAAATAAGGGTACATATAGTTACCTACCTTACTAATTTTCCAGATGATGACAATTTCTTCTCTATAGCAGAGCATGGCTTCCGAAAGTTCTTCTCATGTGACATTCAACTACTTTCTTTCACTTACGACTCGCACTTCCATTTGGACTCCGTTTTTTCATGACTGCATACTTCTTGACTTTTCGAAAGCATTCGATAAAGTTTCTAACTCACTGCTATTTCATAAACTAAGTGTGCTGAACATTGACCCTGCAGTTCTTAACCAGATTAAAATGTCTATAGACAGTCTATAGGCTTCTTATAGACTCTATTGCCGTCCTATAGATACCTTTGTCTATTTGTAGTCTATAGACAAGTGTGCTAAAATTGTATGGCCATAAATCTATAGATTGTCTATATAGTCTATAGCATTTGTATTGCATATAGACTACTTCATAGAATTTGTCTATAGAGAGTCTATAGACTTTATGGACAAAAGTCTATAGACAGTTTATAGACTGTCTAAAAAAATTTTTGATAGGGTGGATTTCCTTCTCGTGTTAAATTTTTCAGCATTAATGATGCTGATTCTTCTACTGCACCACTTGGTTCTGGGGTTCCTCAGGGATCAGTACTTGGCCCTCTTACCTTTTTTTTATCTTGTATATTGCTGTGAATTTCCGTTCCCCTATGTAATGTACTCTGTATCCTGATTTCAACTAGGATATCATTAACGCGTGTTTGTTCTCTCACTCACTCTGCCCGCTTCCGATCTCTTAACGTTACACCTATCATTTTTCTTTCCATAGCTCGCTGCGTTGTCCTTAACTTAAGCTGAACCCTCTTTGTTAGCCTCCACGTTTCTGCCTCATAGGTAACTACCGGTAAGATACAGCTGTTGTATACTTTTCTCTTGACGGATATTGGTAAACAGCCATTCATGGTCTGAGAGGACCTGCGATATGCACTCCACCCAATACTTATTCTTCTAGTTATTTCCCTCTCATGATCCGGATCAGTGGTCACCATCTGCTTTAAGTAAAAGTATTCCGTTAATACTTCCAGCACCTGCATGGTTACCAATTGCAAACTGCTGTTCCCTTGCTAGGCTGTTAAATATTACTTTGGTTTTCTGCATGTTTATTTTTAGCCCCACTGTTCTGCTCTGCCTGTCTAATTCATTGATCATGCATTGCAGTTCATGTCCTGTGTGACTTAGCAAAGCAAAGTCATCAGCGAATCGCAAATTACTTCGGTATTCTCCATTAACTCTTATCCCTAACTGTTCCCATTTCAGGCCCCGGTATACGTCCTGTAAACAGGCAGTGAATAGCATAAGCGAGATCTTGTCTCCCTGCCTGACACCTTTCCTTATTGGAATTTTATTGCCGAGTTTAATAAAAAATATGGTAGCTGTGCAATCGTTATAAATATCTTCCAATATTTTTATATAACACTCTTCTACACCCTGATTCCGCAATGCTTGCATGACTGCTGAAGTTTCTACTGAGTCGAATGCTTTCTCGTAATCAATGAATGCTATATATAGGGGCTGGCTATATTCTGCGCATTTCTCTATCACCTGATTGTGTGAATATGGTCTATTGTCGAGTATCCTTTACAAAAGCCTGCCTGATCATTTGGTTGAATGAAGTCTGGTTTGGTTTGGTTTGGTTTATGGGGTTTAACGTCCCAAAGCGACTAAGGCTATGAGAGACGCCGTAGTGAAGGGCTCCGGAATTTTCGACCACCTGGGGTTCTTTAACGTGCACTGACATCGCACAGTACACGGGCCTCTAGAATTTCTCCTCCAAAGAAATTCTAGCCGCCGCGGCCGGGATCGAACCCGCGTCTTTTGGGTCAGCAGCCGAGCACCATAGCCGCTGAGCCACCGCGGCGGCTGAATGAAGTCTAAGGTTGTCCTCACCCTATTAGCTATTACCTAAAAAAAAAATACCTTGCAGGTGGCAGACAATTAGCTGATCGGTCTGTAATTCTTCAAGTCCTTGAATCTTCTTTCTTATGAATTAAGATAATGTTAGTGTTTTCCTAAGCTCTAGGTATGCTCGAGGTCACAAGGCATTGCGTATACAGGGTGGCTAGCTTTTCGACCACAATCTCTACTCCATTTTTCAACAAATCAGCTGTTATCTGATCGTCACCAGCTGCTCTCCCCTTCTGCATTGCTCCTAAGGCTTTCTTTACTTCCTCCTTCGTTACTGGCGGGATGTCGCATTGCAGTGCAGTACTGGCTCTCTCAGTAACATTCTGATTGCAATCGCTACTGTATAGATTTGTGTAAAACTCTTTGGCTACTTTAACTATCTTATCCATATTGCTAATGACATTGCCCTCTTTGTCTCTTATCGCATACATCTGGTTTTTACCTATGCCTAGTTTTCTCTTCACTACTTTTAGGCTACCTCTGCTCTTTAGAGCATGCTCGATTTTCTCCATGTTAAACTTCCAGGTGTCGGTGAAACAGTTTTAAATAGGGAGGAGGCCAAGTAATTAAATGTGTTTAAAACAAACAAGCCAAAGCCAAGTAGTTAAACATGCTTGAAAAGACGGGCGCAGCCAAGTATATATAGCTAAATGTGCATGAAAGAAAAGCAAAGTCAAGCAGCTATATGTCTCTCAGGTTGGCTCGTTGCATCTGTAAACATGCTTGTGCCAGCTCTACCATTCTTGTTGCATGCATGCGTCAAACCACCTTACCTGCTGGAAACACCTCTAATTCCAACCAGCTTTCGCTGATTAATGTGCTAAGCCAGTAAGCTCAACACTGCTAATTTTTTTATTGCCATTAAGATCGTGCAAGATCATGGCATACTTAGCTGGGATTTCCTTCAATAGAGGACAAACAAGCCTTGATATGACAGACCACCAAACTTAATTTGTGTACCGGGCAAAGTTGATTACTACTACTCAAATGTGCCATTATAATCAGTTCAGAAACATCAACTTGTAACAGAAACAGTGGTTGGATGGAAGCGAGTTGTACACAGCCCAGGAAGAAAGGTGTATAAACGTCAAACTGAAAGAATAAAAATGCACACAGCCTGCTGCAAGAGCAAGCAAAAACTGATTGACCATTGTAAGACATGCAAATGCCTAATACACTGAAACCAAGAAAGGAGAAATACTTCAGGCATGCAACGTAAAATTTGGTACAAATGGTGCTAAAGGTGACAATTGCCACTCAAAAGACCTACAGACAAGGAAACTAAATTCCTAAAGAAGCACATTACTCACCTCAATTCACACTTACTGATGGGAGAAAAAAGAAAAGTACAGAGACAGAAAAGTCAAGGAAGTTGTCCGCATTAATTCTCCACCCTTTAGTGATTACAGTTCCTATTTGTGCACAAATGTTTGTGGCTCCTTGTTTGTTGCTGTGTCCCAACATGACCTCAGTGCCTCTAGTGCAATATCGCCACACTCATAACACTGCAGTGCACTAAACAATTGCATTGTGCAACTGAGTCATGAAAACAACTTCAAGAGGTACACATACAAAGTAAGTTTCTGGGTGTCCATTTTTCATGCCTTGAAAGAGGCCTACAAACAAAGTGATTATGAAAATGAGCTCAAAATACCACTGCGCAATGTTAATATTCCAAACAATTTTGCATCAGAAGTCTCGGTGTTGGTCAAAACCAGCGCTAAAGTGCATGTTGACGTGATGGTCCACCGGCCAACTGCAACACTCCTGATGGCGTCAGCATTGCCGGCAAGCACTGGTTGTTTTTGTGAACGAAAACTGGATATGATGACATCACAATAACTGGGTCCAGAGCACCTTGACATCACTTGATGTGGCTGATAAATGCCGAGCTGCTCCTCAGACAACATTCAAAATCATATCAAATTATCTTCCACTTGATGCTTGTGACTGCAACTTTCTATAAAAGGCATCTCTCTACAGCCATTAAACAAATCATAATGCTTGCTTGCATTCAAAATTTTGTGTGTCTGTACCAATTTAACACCTAGTGTTGAGTGAGTTGTTCCGATAATTTTTCATGAAAAGGCGCCAAAAATAAACAGCAGCCACAGAAGATCACACGAGATATAAATCCACTCAAGTCTGTGTGTGTGTTGTGTGGTCTGCTCTGTCTGTTGTAAACTTTTGGCAGATTTTCGTGAAAAAGCATGGAAACCGGTCACTTAAGGCAGGAAGTACAGTGCACTGAGTGGCTTCTGCTTGCCAGCAAAATGATTCTCTTTCGCATATCTTAGAAGCACGAAGACGTCATTCATGCAGCGGAAGACAAAGCCAAAGTATTTAGTGAGGACGAGTCTGAAAAGTGAGGTCAGTCAGGAGTGCCATGCCTTTAATATGGTTCCGTCTCATTTTGCTCACAAGTCTTGCAAAACTTCAGTGTGTTTGTCACATAGCCTGGCAAGAAGTATTTGGACCTTTGTGATAACACAGCCTCTATGATAACACAAAATCACTGCGTGCATTGTGGAAAACAAAACAACCAAGAGGCCACTGCTAAGTACTGCAACTAAAGGATTTTTTCTGAAACTTTTGCAAAAAATATACGCACAACCACTTGCGTGCTGTAAGTGTATACGATTTTGCCTGAAGCAAACTCTCACTTAAGCAAAAAAAGACAAAACTGGCAAAGAAATATCGCTAAGGAAAAGATATTACAAGATGAAAAGGCAGGGTCAAAACTCTTCAAAGCAGCATAAAGAAAAATCTTTCAGCCACTGCTGTAACTTCATTTACACCAGTAAAGTACAGCAACGGACATGAACACAATATGGAATATAGAAGCATGCTGACATGAGATGCAATGCGTAGAGTGCCGTAGACAATTAAAAATGAGAAGGTTGTGACCACTCTGTATTTCCACCATAATGACTACAATAAATACAATGCATCATTTCAAGACAGGGATTACCCATTCTAATACACAAGACAACAACAAGAAAGAAAGTGCCAGAGCCACATTTGCTGGAAAAATTGCTGTATGCAATAGAAAACAGAGAGGAACTTTTCTCCCATTGCATTTTAAAAAGGAAAACATCTTGAACCAGACATAAGCATTCAAGGCAAAAACTGTGCACATTCTGCCCAATTTTTCAGAACTGATTTTTAAACCACTGCTGCTCTTATAAGAAATAAGAGGCAAAAAACATGCTGCTAAAGATACCTGAAACCAACACAAAACACATCTAATGCTGCTACTCCCATTTTGTGTGTGCAAAAGCAAGTTTCTCTTCAGTTCAGTGCTTGTCCTGTGTTCTCGTGTCGCTCTTTTGTCCTTGTTACTTTGCGCTGCCTCTTTCCACGATGATTCCACTCCAGTCATTCACCTTAACTTTTGTCACAGCTCATACTTCCCTACAAATATTACACCATGTATCAGATATTGCCAACATGATATATGTTAAAATATCCTCCTGGACCTTTTTAATAAAACCGCAATGAAATAGGCTGATGCTTGCAATGTGCAATGGCTGACACCAACTGCACCAATAAATGCTAGCAGAACACCGTGCTCCACATTTTAACATCAACTGCCTTTAGATGAATATGAAGAGCATTCAGAGGACTTGAGACGTAGCTTTTGTGAAAATCTGCTTGTGTAAAAAAGTTACTACACTTTTCCCCGTTTATGGGATTGCATATGACTATGTAGGCCTGACCTCTGTGCAAAGGCCTCGGGACACAGATAGCACTGGTACAGCTTCTCGCCAGTGTGGAGGCGGAGGTGTTCCATCAGGGTGTCCTTCTTTGCGAAGCTCCTGCTGCAGAGATCACAGCGATGTGGCTTCTCACCTATGTGGATGCGAACGTGTTGCGTCAGGTTGGCCCTCTTTGTGAAGTTCTTGCCGCAATGATTGCACTGGTGTGGCTTCTCGCCCGTGTGGATGCGCATGTGATCAGCAAGGCTCGCTGTGCTTGTGAACGCCTTATTGCATTGGCTGCACTGGTAAGGGCACTCGCCGGTGTGAATTCTCTGGTGTCTCTTGAAGTTGGAAGGATCCACTGTGGCATAGCTGCACTCGGTGCACAGGAACCTCTTTTTGCCTTTGGGCGATGTTTGCTGCGAAGACGAGCTGCAGCTACTTTTAGCCGTGTCCGAACCTGCACAATGAAAATGAGCATATGCTTTCTTAGATAAAAAGTGATTGCCTCAGTGCACTGAAAACAGCTGGCCAATGTATCCAGGTGAGCTAATGAATGACGAGGATGTTTTAACTAAAGCTGCTCAGATTTTGTCAAAATCAAAGAACCAAGCCTTGCTTAAGACCATGCAGATCTAAAAAATAAAAACTGTTCTTTTAAGCTAGGCATGTATTTCTCATCACAGTGACAGCTATGCAAAAGCACATCACTCAAAAAACACTGTTGCTTTTGTAGCTGAGCTGAGCAAAAAACTACAATCATTCCATGTCACTGCATGACTTCATCAGTGTATAGCATGACTTGTTTCAAAAAGAGAAGCATGCATTCATAACTCGCTAATTACTTACTCTCGTTATGCTAGTTCATTAATTACTCACTAGCACCACTTCCCCTAGAGCACACAAGATCAGACAAGAATATGCAAAATACGCTTGAACTTGCACCTGCTGCTGTCGTTCATGTACACAGTGATGCAGGCTTCCCAACCATGTCAACATAGAACTTAAAACAAAAAAACAGAAGGTGTGATGCATAACTATAACAAAGCAGATATGTGAGACCCTGCAGCTATGAAATAGTTTGAGTAGAAATAGCAACTGAAAAGTGGCTCTCAAAACGTACATGACAAGGGTACTTCTATATCAGTATTGTTACATAAGGTCTCATAAACAATAATTTGGTATAAGTGCAGGGGGTTAAGGGCACAGTTTCATCTTCCCAATGAATGGCTAAAATAATACAGTCATGGAATGCACTAATACGGAAAACACTAAAGTGCAACAACCAAAACAAAAACTGACAAGGGCGTAGAGAGAGAGAGATCATACACCACAATACCAACTATTGACTTTATTAGCCGCCGCAGTGGCTCAGTGGTTACGGCGCTTGGCTGCTACCCGAAAGACATGGGTTCGACTTCGGTTGTGGCAGTTCAACTTCAATGGACGCGAAATTCTAGAGGCGCGTGCACTATGCGGTGTCAGGGCATGTTAAATAAACCCACGTGGTCAAAATTTCCAGAGTCCTTCACTACGGTATCTCTTATAGCCTGAGTTGCTTTGGGATGTTTAAACCCCATAAACCAAACCGAACCTATTAACTTTATTACAAGAGAGGAACCAAGCATAGTGCCGAATTTACTCGAGTAATCTGTGAATTTTTTCCCCCTAAGGCTTCAAAAAGGCGGTGCGCAAATTAAACACACATTTCACGAACATGTAAGAAAAAAAAATGTAAACAAAGGTCAATAACCAGCAATGCATATGGTATATTGCCACGTATAAGTCAACCTCACAACTCGCGCCCTTCGCTGACCAAAAAGAAATCAGTATAGTAGCAGTATATGAATAGTGGAGTGCAGGTCCACAGTCAAACCTGCTCCCATGCATTCCACAATTCTTAGTCCCCCGATATAATCTGTTAACCTGAATTCACTTGTGATCTTTTTGCACAATCTATCTTCAGCATATACAAAAATCTTCATGACAGTGTGCGAAGGTGCACTGCAGGGAAGCTCAGCCAGGGATTCCTTAAGGCGCAGTTTGAATGTTAAAAGGACAGAAAAACCAGGATATACCTGCAGACGAAATTCTGTGAATAAAAACAGTAAAAATATGGGTGCTATACTCGTTGAACAGAAAGCATGCACAAGTTTGTGGCAACTGTCTGCAAACTCGCAGCTGCGACAGCACATGCTCACACATTACACAGTCTTTAACACGGTACATTGCAGCATGGTCAGAAAGCAAGCAACAATGTCTTGGAAACTGTTGCAGAACTGACTTGCACATCGCCAGGAATGTCAGAAGAGAGGCTTTCCACCTGAAAAATAAACAAAATAATAAGAGAAAATACGTAATCTCTAGGCAGAGCCCCCGACATCTTTTCTCGAAACAGTTTTTTTTAAGGCTTTTATAACACACATAAAAGAATGTGACACGTGTGGGCTGCTTTGTACAATTCGAGAATACAGCTACAAAAAAAAGGGAGGAATAGCAAGAATGCTCGCTGAAAAATTTAGATTTGCTTTGTTTCTTATTCAAGCTTGTTATTCAAGACAGATACTCTGAACAGAAGCACAATAAGTGACAAACAATAAGCATGGCACAAGAAGACAGAAAATGCGTTGAAAAAGAATGCATAGCAATTAACCTTTCTACAGCAGCTTAGTATAAATATATGCTTTACACAGAGAGGTAGCTTTCATAGTGCCTACTTTTAAACATGATTAAGACTGCAAATGCTTGCATCTGTAAAATAGCCTTCCATTTTACTCAGCTGTGTATACCATGAGGAGTCACAAAAGAATTCAAAAACTTGGAACGAGAAATGGTTGGCTTCCCAAATCTAATGTCATCTGTGACACAGGTTATCAAGCATGTTTACATCATCCTGCTGTTATTTTCACCCAGGTGAAATAAGAAGTCACAACTTCTTTTCTCATTGCTTTGAGCACTAACCACTGGTTACATCCAAAGAAAATGTCTTCATAATCAACTGCTCACGTAAACTTGTTTTGAACACCACGACAATTACTGTGAAAGTGCTATCTGGAAAGTGCTCCAGCTGTTTGCAAACACCTTTGTTTTAAGCTGGTTTATTAAAAAGAGCCATTCGAAGGTGATCACACACAGCGTGAGTGCAATTAAGTGGCTCCTCTCCAGCAATGCAATACATTGCACATAAGAAAGTACAAGAATTGTGCTCTGAAGAGCAACCTGTGACATCATCTACAAATACAGCAGTAAAACAGCTACTTCAAACTGTCATCAAAATTAAAAATAATTATAGATGCACAACATTACAGCATGCAACTGAGAGACCACAAGACCAAATGAGCTGGTCATCAGAAAGAGCTGAAGCAGCGGGCGTTTGGTGGAAGCTTGCACAATGAAGCTGCAAATTGAATGTCACTGAGAAGCTAATAAGCGATGAAATGGTGCAACTAAATGGGAATAACTCCCATTATGGCCATAAAGTGAAGATTTAAAAAAACTATAGCTTTATTTTAATCAGTCAAAGCTGTGAACGCAATAACAGACATTGAAGCATTCTTCCGCTATACTGCAAAGCATCAAGGAAAGCAGGCAACCAGAAGAAGCCCAGCAAAATTTAAAATGGCATTTTATGTTAAACTATTCAACAACGAAGATGATATAGGTGAGTAACAATGGCTTGGCAGCAAATTATTCACAAATTGCCGGAGTCGATACTTCCACTCTGCAACAAATATGAGAAGATCAGCCTTCAACCTGAAAAACAGAAAAAAAGGAAGTACTTCACCTCTTTCCATGACTTCATTTCATCCCTTTGCATATTTTTTACACTTCCCAGCACAAATATAGAACAGAATGCAGCTGCGACTGCATAATGCCACAGGAAGAAGTGATGAAAAGAAAGTGATGAAAGTATTTGCTAAAGCTTTCAGACACTAGCGACAAACATCAAGCATAATAAAATAACAGATCATATCAGAACTTGCTGAAAGGCTCAGATACCTGTGTGTCCAAAGGCTACATTCATTTGAAAATTGCCTAAGCTTGAAAAACACATATTTCATTCATAATTACACACAAGGCGCACAAAAGAGATGGCAAACTTTGCTAGCATCTTGAGATTCACAGTGACGATGATGATCATCATCAGCCTGACTACGCCCACAGCAGTGCAAAGGCCTCTCTCATGTCTCTCCAATTACGCCCTGTCCTTTGCAAGCTGCGGCCACCATATAAGCACAAACTTCTTAATCTCATCCGCCCGCTGCTACGCTTGCCTTCGTTTGGAATCCGCTCTGATACTCTTAAGGACCAATAGTTATCTTGCCTTCACATTACATGCCCTGCCCAAGCCCATTTCTCTCTCTTGATTTCGACCAGGATGTCATTAACTCGTGTTTGTTCCCTCACCCATTCCGCCCACTTCCGATTTCTTAACATGACACCAGTAAATTTTTTTTTTTTTCAGGTTCGTTTGCTTTTCTTCGGGGGAGTTCAGCCTCCTCCAAACGTGAGTTGTTCGGTGGTGTTTTGAAGCACAGGAGTCCAGAAGCAGAAGGTACGAAAGGGAAATTATATTTAGAGAGTATATACAAGGCAAACTCAGTTGCAGAAACGTGAAGTCACACAGACGTTCAAGTACTGTAACTTAGAAGGCACTTATCTCACACAGAGATACTATCTCACACAGAGATACAACTTAGGGAAAATCTTACTCATCGACCGGCGGTCTCGGTTAGAGCCTAGAAGTTTTTCTTACGTGCTAAGCACGGAGCCTGGTTGGGACTTATCTCACACAGAGATGCGACTTCGCAAAATCTTACTCATCGACCGGTGGTCTCGGTTAGAGCCTAGAAGTTTTCCGTACGTGCGAAGCACGGAGCCTGTTTAGGACTGCGATACCTGGCTTTTCCTTCCGTTTTTATTACGTACATAAACAAAGGCGCTGGGGCGGTCATTTCTCTTGACCCGCCCCAGTCTTTGATCAACCAATCGCTACTTAATTTCGCAGTAGCCACGGCCCTGTGGGTTGGGCATAGCCTCGAAACCAGGGCTCGAATAAATAAATAAACAAATCAAGAAAACATTCGTAAAACGCTCTCCACGCAACACCCTCGCCTTCCCGCAAGAACGCACTTTTCATCTCAAGTGCATGCACGTGCGTAACTGCCTCAAGGCGGCCACCCTCTCGTGCTGCGTCCAACCGGAAGACCTTTGTCTACCTCCCCGCATGGCTACAACGCTATCAGTCAGCGGATCAGCCCTTTGATCAGTCGCGGTGGGAGGGAGACCACCCCTTTCGGGACGGCAAGGCCACGCCGCACGCGCGCCCTCTGCCCGAGGCGTCACGGCTGCGTTCCAAAGTGGCGTCCTCCCCATGCCGGTAATTGCTTCCGCATTTGTTGCTGCACTCACTGCGCGAGCCACGCGGGAAGTACAAAGGGGAGAGCCAGCGAGGTCGTGTACGAGGCGCGATCTTACACGTCCCCCCTGAGAGGATAAACGAGCTTGGGAGTCCGCTCGTTTAGACAAGATCAACAAAACATCGCGGCTGTCTACAAACACAATATGCATAGAAAGAAATTGGCATGCTGAAAAACGGCTCTCGGGTCACAAAGATACAACTCGCCGATACCGCACAAAAACACTCATGGATTATACACAGAGCATACACGATATCCGTCACAGTACGAGAGTCAGGGGCATGCAAGCATCCTTGCACAGAGTTCTGGCCACAGATCACCGATCACATCACAAATTGCAGCGGGTGAACGGGAACATTCACGTAGCCCGAGGGGCCATGGCTCATTGCTCCTTACCCCAGCTCATGCTAGGGACGCGAGACAACGCGTCGGCGTTGCCGTTACAGGTGCCTTTCCTGTGTGTCACAACGACATTGTAGCGCTGCAAGGCCAGCGCCCACCTTGCCAGTTTTGCCCCATGAGGCGTGCTCGTCGTTAGATAGGATAAGGGATTGTGGTCGGAGACCACGCTAACCTGTGCTCCGAACAACCAATGGTCCAATTTCTTGAGCGCCCAAATGATGGCAAATGCCTCGCGCTCGATTGTTGACCAGCGGGTTTGGGTTGTAGTGAACCGGTGGCTGGCGAAGGCGACCGGCTCCTCTCTCCCCGAGTCTCCCATCTGGGCCAGGCAAGCTCCGGCCGCGATCGCGGACGCATCCGTGAACAGCCAGTATGGCTTGAGCATATTAGGGGTATTTAGCGCTGCAGCTTCGCAAAGCGACGTTTTTAGCTGAGTAAAAGCTTCCTGCGCTTCCCGAGTCCAAGGAATCGCGTTTGGCACGCCTCGCTTCGTCAAGGATGTGAGCGGTGCAGCGACCTCAGCGTAGCTCTCTACGTATTCGCGGTAGTACCCGCATAGCCCAAGCAGGCTTCGCAGCTGCTTCTTCCTAGTAGGCGGCGCAAGGTCGCGAACAGCGGCTAGCTTATCGGGGTCCGGTCCGTGTGTACCGCCACCCACGACGTGACCCAAGTACTTGATCTGAGCTTGTGCGATCTGGCACTTCTCGGGGCTTACCTTCAGTTTGGCTTCGCGTAGTAAGCCGAGCACGATGCTTAAATGCTTCACGTGCTGCTGCCACGAAGCGGAGAAAATGGCGATATCATCGAGATATGCCGCCGCGTAGCTCTGGTGTCTCGACAGCAGCGTATTCATCATTCGCTGGAATGTGGCAGCGGCATTTTTTAACCCAAATGGCATGACGCGCCAAGCGTACTGCCCTTCGTGGGTTACGAAGGCAGTCAAATGCTGACTCTCGAGGGCCACTGGTACCTGCCAATAACCGCGTCTCAAATCTACGAGAGTAATGAACTTCGCGCTGCCGACCCTCATAATTAACTCCTGCGGTGGTGTAATCGGGAAGGCGTAAGTACTTGTAGCCGCGTTCAGCGCACGGTAGTCTATACACATACGCACTGAGCCGTCCTTTTTACCAACGCGCACGACGGGATGAGCATGCTCACTTTCTACTATTTTTGCATCAGCCCGAGCTTTCTTAAAGCTTTCATCTGACAGCTGGGCCGAACAGAAACTCTCGCGCTGCTCTGGGGCCTCGTCTTCATCGTCACGCGTAGAGCGCCGGACTTCGGCGGGGCAACCGTCACTACCTTCTTCATGTTGCTCGCCTGATGTCACGGGCAACTCTTTATTCTCCGGCTCGCCTGCCTGCGAATCGTTCGCGTGAGCCGCGCCTGTCGTTGAGACCGGCTCTAAAGTCTCCCTGCCAACGGTGAAAGATGCTGTTGTAGGGCCAGCTGTGACGTGTGCGTCGCTTCGGGGGACCGCTCCGTTGCTGTGTTCGCACTGTGCTAGCAGCTCCCAGTCTTGTCGCGAGAGCAAGCAGTCCACTCCCTCCGCGAGCTTGCCCGTAATTGCACACACTATACGTACTGCCTCTGGTCGAGCTACAAGCGTGGGGCGCCGCCTCATACTGACCGCAAGCGTAACTAGCTTCGCCTCTATTGTTTCACCGAAAGCTGAGACAAGCTTTATCTTGCCGGAAGGCTCATGAGACGCGTCTGACATTAAGCTTTCTCGGACTACCGTTATTTCGCTACCGGTGTCTATAATCGCCGTTGTCGGTACTCCGCCGCATTCGATATCTACCTGCTGCAGCTTCGATTTGCGCACTTCTTCTGGCGATCTCGGGGATTTAATTTCTGCAACCAGCGTCCTGTGTGGGTAGGCCGACTCAGCGGATTCGGCAGCGTCCTCGCTGGCGACGGCTACTTTCTGAACCCGGGCGCATTTATCGTTTTTCTGCGCGTTCTGCGCTGCGCGGGGGCAGTGTTTAGCGACGTGACCCTCTACGCGGCAAACATAACACTGTGTCTGCCGTTTGATGTCACTGCCTGAAGGTGGGCATGGGGACCTTTCTTTCCCCGCGTGTACGGTCGTTGGTCGCACCGCGCGCCCCTTTCCTTTCGCTTGCTCGAAAGTCTGAAGCATCTGCGATAACTCATCCGGTTTCGCCCACTTTTCCCCCTCGCGGAGGCGCACATACTCCAGACCCTCGGTGCTTAGGCTAGCTTTCATGCGATCGGCTACGACGAGAGCCACCACATCTTCCTTAGTGTCTGCCTCCCTCGAACGAAGGTAATAGTGAAAGTATGTCTTCACGCGAGAGGCGAATTGGGCCCAAGTTTCCTCCTTACGCTTTGCGGCGCGTTCGAACCGATCCAAGTACTCAACGGGGGTCAGCTTTAGCTCGCTTAATACGGCCGCCTTCACTGACTCGTAGTCGCTGCACTCGTCGTCCTTAAGACCGCGAAGCAAATACCGCACACGCTCGGTCAGCGTCGGCATGATCAAGTGTACGCGGCTGTTTTCCGGCACATCGTACGTCGTGAAAACTCTTTCCACCTCGTCAAACCAAAGCGGTACGTCCGCGTCGCCCGGCAACTTGAGTCCCTTTAGGACTTTGGCGCATTGGGAGACTGGGTCGAAGCCCGTTCGCCGTTGTTCCCCTGATTCCGATATCAAGGGGGTCTGCCGGCCACCTGTCATCGCTATCCCAAGCTTCTGCAATTCGATGCGCTCTCGAGATTCGACTTCGAGCTTATGCTTCGCAAGCTCGAAATCCAGTTCCATGCGGCGGATTGCCATAGCATCGGAACTCGCCGTTGCAGCTACCTTTTGTAGCGCTTCTGCTATAGACTCTGATGTCGCTGCGTCCTGCTGCGACGTTTCGCCTAACTGATCATCGCCCTCTGACGTTTCGCCTGGCTGATCATAGCCCTCTGTAGCCATCCCCTTTAATGCACTCGCATTTTCCTGTCTGCGATCTGAGCTCGCCATCATGCTCCGTGTCAACACCATACGCCCGTTTACACATGAGCCATAACCACCTCAGAGGTACGCAAGGAATCCCGCTCACCCGTGCTGGTGTCGCTAGTAGGATCCGTTGCCTCTCTGTTGCCGCTGCCTCGTCCCGAGATGCAGGATGAAGGACGCCTCAGGGTCGGCGCTCTGGACTACCTTGTTCCCTTGGCTGGACCTGAAGATCGGCTCCTTCCCGGGTTCCCGGACGGTCGTTGCCTGACGCTGCTGGCTTGACGGTGGTGTCGGCTCACGGTCGACGATTGCCGAATCCTGTCGACTGCGCCAGTAAATTCTTTTTCTTTCTTCAGGTTCGTTTGCTTTTCTTCGGGTGAGTTCAGCCTCCTCCAAACGTGAGTTGTTCGGTGGTGTTTTGAAGCACAGGAGTCCAGAAGCAGAAGGTACGAAAGGGAAATTATATTTACAGAGTATATACAAGGCAAACTCAGTTGCAGAAACGTGAAGTCACACAGACGTTCAAGTACTGTAACTTAGAAGGCACTTATCTCACACAGAGATACTATCTCACACAGAGATACAACTTAGGGAAAATCTTACTCATCGACCGGCGGTCTCGGTTAGAGCCTAGAAGTTTTCCTTACGTGCTAAGCACGGAACCTGGTTGGGACTTATCTCACACAGAGATGCGACTTCGGAAAATCTTACTCATCGACCGGCGGTCTCGGTTAGAGCCTAGAAGTTTTCCGTACGTGCGAAGCACGGAGCCTGTTTAGGACTTATCTCACACAGAGATGCGACTTCGGAAAATCTTACTCATCGACCGGCGGTCTCGGTTAGAGCCTAGAAGTTTTCCGTACGTGCGAAGCACGGAGCCTGTTTAGGACTGCCATACCTGGCTTTTCCTTCCGTTTTTATTACGTACATAAACAAAGGCGCTGGGGCGGTCATTTCTCTTGACCCGCCCCAGTCTTTGATCAACCAATCGCTACTTAATTTCGCAGTAGCCACGGCCCTGTGGGTTGGGCATAGCCTCGAAACCAGGGCTCGAATAAATAAATAAACAAATCAAGAAAACATTCGTAAAACACTCTCCACGCAACACCCTCGCCTTCCCGCAAGAACGCACTTTTCATCTTAAGTGCATGCACGTGCGTAACTGCCTCAAGGCGGCCACCCTCTCGTGCTGCGTCCAACCAGAAGACCTTTGTCTACCTCCCCGCATGGCTACAACGCTATCAGTCAGCGGATCAGTCCTTTGATCAGTCGCGGTGGGAGGGAGACCACCCCTTTCGGGACGGCAAGGCCACGCCGCACGCGCGCCCTCTGCCCGAGGCGTCACGGCTGCGTTCCAAAGTGGCGTCCTCCCCATGCCGGTAATTGCTTCCGCATTTGTTGCTGCACTCACTGCGCGAGCCACGCGGGAAGTACAAAGGGGAGAGCCAGCGAGGTCGTGTACGAGGCGCGATCTTACAACACCTATCATTTTTCTTTCCATAGCTCACTGCGTTGTTCTTAACTTGAGATGAACCCACTTCGTTAGCCTCCACGTTTCTGACCCATAGGTGAGTACCGCTAAGATACAGCTGTTTTGTACTTTTCTCTTGAAGGATACTGGTAAACTGATAATTCATGATCTGAGAGAACCTGCCATATGTGCTTCACCTCATTCTAATTTTTCTACTTAATTTTTTCTCATGATCCTGATCAGTGGTCACCATCTGCCCTAACTAAAAGTATTCCGTTAATACTTCCAGCACCTCGCTACCAAATGTGAACTGCTGTTCCCTTGCTAGACTATTGAACATTACTTTGGTTTTCTGCATGTTAATTTTACACCCACCATTCTGCTCTGCCTGTCTAACTCATTGATCATGTTTTGCAGTTCATCTCCTAAGTGACTTAGCAAGGCAATGTCGTCAGTGAATCTCTGATTACTTAGGTATTCTACGTTAGTTCTTATCCCCAACTGTTCCCAATTCAGGCCTCAGAATACCTCCTGTAAAGAGGCGGTGAAGAGCATTGGCGAGATCGTGTCTTCCTGCCTGACACAATCCTTTATTGGAATTTCATAGCTGACTTTACGAAGGAATATGATAGCTATGCCGTCATTATAGATATTTCTGACATTTGCCCATAACACTATTCTACACCCTGATTGCGTAATGCCTGCTTGACAGCTGAGGTTTCCACCGAGTCAAATGCTTCCTCGTAATCTATGAAGGCTATATACGAGGGGGTACCCAAAAGAAACAGGACTTATTTTTGTTTGAACTTATTTGTTCACATTTTAAGCACGGACCTTCAATCTCCTTCAAAGTATTCCCCACTTGCAATGATACGCTTGTCGAATCTTTCATTCCATTTTTTAAAACATTGTTTAAATTCATCTTTTGTGATGCTTGACAATGCCTCCGTCGTTTTTTTCTTCACCTCAGCAACATCAGCGAAACGCTTTCCATTCACCTATTTTTTCATTCTAGGAAACAATGAAAGTAGCACGGGGCAAGGTCGGGAGAGTATGAGGGTTGAGGAATAGGGGTCATGCCATTTTTGGTCCAAAATTGTCGTAGAGACAGCGCTGTGTGAGCAGGGGCATTGCCATGATGGAAAAACCAGCCACCCGACCGCCACAAATCTGGCCGCTTCCACCGCACACTGTTGCCCAATCTTTTCGAAACATCCAAGTAGGAAGCCTGGCTAACTGTCTGACCCTGCGGAACAAATTCTCAATGGACGACTCCTCCCACGTCGAAAAAACAAATCAGCATTGGTTTGAGGTTTGGTTTCACCTGACGAGCTTTCTTGAGGCGAGGTGAATTTGAAGTTTTCCATTCGCATGATTGTTGCTTTGATTCAGGATTCGATTCAGGAACACTTGAGTTGTCCCCATAGCATCGTCCTTGTACGTCTTCCTTAATATTTGAAGTTTCCATTCAACTTTTTCCGAGCAAAAATCAGAATTTCACCGCCGCACGCTGTTCACGAAAATCAGCCATTGCAAAAATGACATTCACACAAAACAGTCGTCACTCTAAAACTCTACCTAAACTAGTCTGGCCTCCTTCAACGACGGCACTCGGCTTACTGACTCCGGAATGTTCGTTCTATGCGCTCCTAGGGGCAAAACGCGGTACCACAGAAGCTTTGCCGACCAAAATATTTAGTCCGGTTTCTTTTGGGTACCCCCTCGTTTAGGGGTCGGTTATACTCTGCGCATTCTTCTATCATCCAACTGATAGCGTGGATATGGTCTATTGTCGAGTATCCTTTACGAAAGCCTGCCTGATCATTTGGTTGATTGAAATTTAAGGTTGTCCTGTCTCTATTAGCGATTACCTTAGCAAATACCTTGTAGGCAACGGACAGTAAGCTGATCGGTCCACAATTCTTCAAGTCCCTGATGTCTCTTTTCTTAAGAATCAAGATAATTTTAGCGTTCTTCCAAGCTTCTGGTACGCTCGAGGTCACAAGGCATTGTGTATACTACAGGGTGATAGTTTTTCTAGCACAGTCTTCCCTCCATCCTTCAACAGATCTGCTGTCACCTGATCCTCACCAGCTGCTTTCCCTCTTAACATTGCTCCTAAGGCTTTCTTTTCTTCATCTTCATCTTTCATTACTGGTGGGTTGTCTCATTGGTGTGTGCAGCTGTCTTTCTTTCTTATTAACAGTTCTGATTACATTGGCTACTGTATACATTTGTGCAGCACTCTTCGGCTGCTTAAACTGTCTTCTCCATATTGCTAATGACATTGCCTTCTTTGTCGCTTAACACATACATCTGGTTTTTACCTATGTCTAGTTTTCTCTTCACTGCTTTTAGGCTACCTTCATTCTTTAGAGCATGCTCGACTCTCTCCATATTAAACTTCCTTACGTCGGCTACCTTGCGCTTATTTATTCTTTGATAGCTCTGTTAGTTCTGTCTGTGGGGTTAGATGCCCTCATGCTTTGGCGTCTCTTAATCAGATCTTTCGCCTCCTGAAATAGCTTGCCGGTAATCTGTCAAACCATTCTAGCTACCACCTACTTCTACACCTCACTACGTAATGACAGCTGCGAGATTATTGTTCATTGTTTGAACGTTAAGATCGTCTACCTCAATTAAAGACGAATATCTATCCTGCAGTGAAATCCTGAATTCCTCTACTTTCACTCTTTCCGCTAACTCGTTAATGGGCTTCTGCTTCACTAGTTTCTTCCGTTCCCTCACCAAACCTAAGGTAATTCGAGACCTTACCATTCTGTGGTCGCTACTTGAGACAAGGAAAGTGTTACGTCCTTTATTGCTGGTGGCAGGGTACAGACTGGCGGGAAAGCCGCCAACACGTGACACATGGTAGCTCAGGGTTGCTTGGCCCTAAAGATTGTCCCGCTATAACACTCCTCCCCCCTACGTCACGAAGTCCTTCAGATACGCAGGGCGGCTGCGTTGGCGCTGTGGTCGCTGGACTTGAAGGGAAGCACTCGCTTCACGGTCCTCACCACAGGAAGCAGATTCGGTACTGGGCGCTGCAGCCTCCTCCAGTCTTTCTCCTTGGTCCCGTCTTCCAGGGTCCTCTAGGCTTGAAGGAATGCCAAGCCCGGAACACCCTGCCGGGGAAGCAACCAGCGGTTCCTCCTCTTCACACATCCCAGAAGCGAAACTGTCCAATGCGTAGCTGGCAGAACGACTTCTGAGTTGGTCAACATGACGTCTCCATCGACGACCGTCCTTGGTGACGACCAAGTACGACACTGGTCCTGTGACAGCATCCACAATGCCCGGCAACCACTTGGGCCCATAGAGATAGTTGCGCACAAACACTCGATCCCCCACATCAAACAGTCGCACTGCCTGGCTACGGCGCTGCATCACCTGCTCTTGTTTCTGCTGCACACTGGACTGCAGGTCAGGATGCAGACGCTCTAACACAGTTGAAAGTTTCCTGCCCATTAGCAATTCGGCCGGGCTCTTGCCTGTTGTAGCATGAGGCAGGATATGCTGGGTCATTAAAAACCTAGCCAGACGTGTGTCGATATCGCCTCCAACCATTCGCTTGAGTACTCCCTTGGTTTCGCGCACCATGCGTTCTGCTTGACCATTCGAAGAAGGGTGATATGGGGCAACGGTCACATGTCGGATTTGATTCCGGCACATGAAGTCTCTGAACTCCTCCGAACAAAAGGCAGTGCCATTATCAGAAACAACAGTTTCTGGAATGCCATGGGTAGCAAAAAGGAAACGAAGCTTCGCACAAACTGTAGCTGTCGACATGGAATTCATCCGGCACACTTCCAACCACTTTGAGTGAGAGTCCACCACAATGAGGAAAACTTTGCCTTGGAAGGGCCCAGCAAAATCGATGTGTAGTCTTGTCCAAGGACGCTTGGTGAATTCCCAAGGGTGAATCTTTGCAGCTGCTGGCGCAGACCTGGATTCCTGACAACGTGCACAGTCTCTCACCTTCTGCTCAACATCTCTGTCGATTCCTGGCCACCACACGGCTCCTCTGGCAAGCCCCTTCATCTTGACAATTCCTGGATGAGCTGTGTGAAGAATGTCCATGACATACGGTCGAGCTGGCTCTGGAATGACCACACGACTGCCCCACAGCAAACAACCTTGGTACACCGACAGTTCATGCTTGCGGCTCACAAACGCTGCAAACTCTTCTGGCAGCTTACCCTCTGGCCACCCATGCTGCACCCAATTGCAGACTCTAGCCAACAGCTTATCCCTTGACGTGAATCTTGCCACCTTCCTAGAGTTCCATGCTACTTCCGGCGCCATTTCCAGCATCCCTACTTCCCCAAGACGCTGCTCCTCTTCCTCTGCCCTACTGGCTCTCAGTGGTAAACGACTGAATGCATCAGCATTGGAAAGCTTCTCCGCTGGTCGATACTCAATTTCATAGTCATAAGCCGATAACATGAGGGTCCAACGCAGCATCCGTGGTGATAGCACCTGGGGAATGGGCTTGGCATGGTGCAACAGTCCTAAGAGGGGTTTGTGGTCTGTCACAATTTTGAAATGTCTCCCATATAGAAACTGATGATACTTCTTTATGCCAAAGCCGATGGCGAGCGCTTCTCGGTCTGTCTGGGCATAATTCCGTTCTGCCGCACTCATAGTTCTCGACGCATATGCAACCGGTCTCTCGCTGCCATCTTCGCACACATGACTCAACACAGCACCCAGTCCGTACGGGGATGCGTCACAGGCCAGCACTAGGGGTTTGTTGACATCATAGTGCACCAGAACATGTGATGACTGCAGCAGATCTTTCGCCTGGCGAAATGCTTCTGCCTCAGCTTCCATCCAACGCCACTCGCGACCCTTGTCCAACAGCCGGTACAGTGGCTCCAAGGCATGAGCTGCTCCTTTAAGAAACTTGTTGTAAAAGTTCAGAGCTCCTAAAAAGGCTTGAAGTTCCTTTTTGCATGTCGGCTCTGGGGCCTTGTGAATAGCACGCACCTTGTCTTCTGTCGGCTGCACACCTGCAGAGTTCACACGGAATCCCAAGTAACACACTTCCTCAACACCAAATTGACATTTGTCAAACTTTAGTCGCAGACCGTCTTCATGAATTCTTTTGAGCACTTCTTGTAAACGAGCATTGTGCTGCACCTCATCCTTTCCACCGATCAAGATGTCATCCAAGAACACAAGAACACCATCAATTCCATGCAACAGTTCTTCCATGTACCTCTGAAAGATAGCCACTGCCACTGCCACGCCAAATTGAAGACGGGTTACGCGGAACAGTCCCCGATGTGTTGTAACCGTCAACAAGTCAGCTGTTTCTTCATCAACAGTCTTCTGTTGATACGCCTGTCCGAGGTCTAGCCTTGAAAACTTCGAGCAACCTGCCAGCCTGGCAAACAGCTGCTCCGGTGTCGGCAGGGGATACGTCTCCCACTGCACTACACGATTGACTGTGCTCTTGTAGTCCCCACAGATCCTTATCGATCCATCTTTTTTGACAACTGGAACGACAGGTGTTGCCCACTTCGAGTGCCGCACAGGCTGGAAAATGCCTTGGCTCACCAACTTGTCCAGTGCTTCGTCCACCTTCGGTCTCAATGCAAACGGTACTTGTCGTGGCTTCAGAAATCGCGGCGGAGCTGCCGGGTTCACCTCTATGCGTACAGGAGGCCCTTTACTTGTCCCAAGTCCAGGCTCAAAGACTGAAGAATACTTCTTGAGCAAGGCTGTTGTTCCCCTACTGCCAGTTCGACTCGGCTCGTACACACTGTGAACACCACTCAGACTTATTCCCAAAGACTTGAACCAGTCCCGACCGAGAAGTCCGATACTAGCACCCTTAACCACCACCAATCGCAGGCGATGTTCCTGCCCCTTGAATTCCACCTTCACGGTCAGTTCACCCAACACTCGTAGTTCCTTGTTATTGTAAGCTCGGAGATGAAGAGTACTTGGGCGCAACGCCCTTTTCGATATTCGCAGCTTCTGCATAGTCCGGTCGTTGATGACTGAACACACTGCACCAGAGTCCACCTCCATCTCTAGGGGACTTCCGTTGACGCGCACTTCCACTCTCACGGCTGGCTCTTCACCAGACAGCACGAACACGTCGTAAACGTCCGACGCAGCATTCTTGTGACGGCCTCCACTGGCCCGTTTTTTGTTCTGAGAGTTGGGTTCAGCCGAAGCGCGAGCTGCCGCCTTCCTCCTGCATGCTCTCACTATGTGCCCTCGTTGCTTGCAGAAGTGGCACTGCATATTCATGAATGGGCAACTGCTTGGCGAATGCGCACCCTTGCAGCGGAAACATACGCTTGTGCTTCCAGGCGAACCAGCCTGCTTATGGGTACCCTCCTTGGCTGTCACTGGCGCAGAGACCTTCGCAACACACGGGTCGAAACGCTGCCCGCTCACGCTGCCAACTTCACACGATGCGGCACTGCCGCGAATTTGCTCGGTCTGTCGCTGCGCAGATTCCATTGCAATGGCTTTCTCCCGAGCTGTAGCAAACGTAAGCTCCGGCTCCGCCAGCAACCGACGCTGAAGGGTCTCGCTTCGCACCCCGCACACTAGCCGGTCGCGCAACATGTCATCGAGCGACGCACCGAAATCGCAGTGTTCCGAGAGACGTCGCAATTCTGCGATGTAGTCGGCAATTGACTCACCGGGCTGCTGTTGACGTGTGCCAAACTTGAAACGCTGTACTGTCACCGACGGTCGCGGCGAGAAGTGGTTTGAGAGACGCCTGACGATCTCATCGTAGGCCACGGCCGACGGCGCATCCGGAGAACAAAGGGAGCGAACGATGGCATACGTTGCTGGGCCGCAAACGCTGCAGAGCGTTGCTCGCTTCTTCTCGTTACCGTCGATGTCGTTTGCTTGAAAGAAAAATTCGAGGCGCTCCAAATACAAGGGCCAAGACGTCGCCTCTGTTGGAACGAATTCCCCAATCGTGCCCAGCGCAGTTGCCATTTTTACCTCGTCGCCAATTATATGTTACGTCCTTTATTGCTGGTGGCAGGGTACAGACTGGCGGGAAAGCCGCCAACACGTGACACATGGTAGCTCAGGGTTGCTTGGCCCTAAAGATTGTCCCGCTATAACAGAAAGAACACAAACATGACAGTAGAAGTGAGCAAAGATTTGAGAAAGTACCACGGAGAAACCTATGAGAAAAATATATATGGTTACTGGGTGGGAAAATTGCAATGAATGAATCATAAAGGCAACTATTAATGAAAATGAATGTGGCAACAAAACAAACAAGACAAAAAGCACCACAAATACAAGCCCATTACAAGGAATCTCGGAGAAGCAACGAATATCACTGTAATCGTCAACAAGAGGAAAGCCCAACGTTATCAAAAAAAATCTTCACTGTTATTAGTGTATGACTGGAAAGGCAATCTACTCATCTAGGAGTATTCATATATATGGCCCAACAAAAATATCAGTGCAATTCCCAGTTACTGGTAGCAGCTGAATACTCAGCTGTTTTTAGCCATGGCTCAAAAGGATGTCAGCGGATCTGTTCCGCTCCACCCACACACGACACCAAAATCAACAGACATACTGTTTTAGTGACTATGACTCCCAACCTATAACTGGCCAATGAAGATAGACAGCGGTTGTTCTGAAGCACTGCGAGCTTTTATCTTAGGCATCTTCATCCAAGCTCCAATGCCTGAAAAAAATGAGCAGAGTGATGCATATGTTTATAAAAAAGGCAAAAGGTAGCAAGAGCAGCTGTAACTGCTCAAATTGGGGGATTTTTCATGGACATGTTATATGCGTTCTCAATTAGAGTTACTGTATTAGTAAGAGTTGTGCATTAGTCTGCCATATTGCTCTCCCAAGCATCCAAATTCTGAGAGAAAACCCCAACTTTTGCATGCCAGAGGCAGACATGATGCAGTGGTCGCAGCAAGTGCAGCACCAATCTGCTTGATTCTGGCTGCCGAACTTGCTTTATTCTAGGCAGATTACTGTTGCACTGACACAGCTTGCTAGCACCAAGGCCTTTCTCAACGAGTTACGGACAAAATACTCGACATGTGGATGGATGCACCATCTTTTGTAAATGCCACAGATCACAAACATTTACTTTTTAACAATAAACAAACATTTGTGATAAAATTGCATGTTATCCATATGAAAACATCATTTTCAGTGAATATGTGCACTCGGACAAAATGCAATGCCGTGAGAACAGTAGGTGCACAAATGAACTGCTGGCAATGGTCTAGTGCTAAACGATGCAAAGGAGTTGGCTTCTCCATAATGCATGGATGCTTTTCACCCATGTGATTGTGTTTAACCAATAGACGCACGAGCAGTGCAGGGAAAACAAATGCACAACTCTATGAACTATATAGTAACTCTATCTCTGTGGAAAGCAGCTTTATTAAACAAGTAAGACATGATGTTGGGCTAGTCGGTTCATGGTTAAACAAGACTGAATGAAGGAGCCTCCAGCTGCGACTCTTAAAAAGCCTGGCTAATGTCTTGCATAAATATATGGAACTACTTACAGATGCCTGTTTTGACATGCTATTTGTGGAACGGCAAACTTTGCACCCCTTTCTGAACTGAGTGAGCAGTAAGAGGTAGCTCATGCTTAGTGGCGTGAAGTATTTCAAGTACTGGCCCTTGTGCCACCTAGTATCACCAGGAAACTGTGCACACTAACTCCATACAATAGTGGCTTAAAACGAAAGTTTATATAATGGTATTCTATGTGCACCTCCAAAGAAAAAATATATTACCCTCCCTTGACCCGAACAATGGGAGAGACTTCTTAATGAATTCTTTTTTTCTTTTCGGAATAAAAGTTTTAGGTTCAGACTGTTTGCAAGGGATTTTAGTAAAGTTGAGAAAATTTCAGTTGAATCGGCCTGATAGGTCTCGAGAAACGGTGCATCAAAGGTCGAAAGATTTTAAAAAGTGATTTTGAGAAAACCGCACATTTATGTTTGCTCACAGGATACAGCTGATCAAGGGAAGAATATGCGCACTTTCTGGCTCTTTTAGTATCTTCCCCGAAGCCTTTCTTCACATTTTTTGTTCTATGGCATTCCTTGCTTTCTGGTAAACTTCGGAACTCTGGCCTTCACACCGGTTCAGACCGACTGTACAGAATACACCTGGCGTGATGCCAAGTGTTTCCAAGACGTCAATTCGTGCACGATTCCCGTCATTATAGTATGCTACAGCAATACAAGTGGCGAGTTTCAATGTGTCATTTGAAGCGAACGTCGTTTTCGGTCAGCGGCACCAGATCAGCTGATTCAAGGACTCATCGCTGTTCTATGTCTTGCCTGCCCTGCAGGCACTTGCTTAGAAGGCCTGGCGACAAGAAAGCTTAGAACACTGGCTTGACTGCTTCCACAACAGCAGCTGGCAAGCTGCTTGTGTAGAAATATCCTCAGGATTTCCTTCACTGAGGGCACGGTTGTATCCACACCATGATGACGCTCCTTTGGGGCACAGACCATGACTTGGTTTTTCATCAGTAGACAACTTAATCAAAATAAATTGCCCACACAGCCTTTCGTATATTCTATAAGCTTTGGGTGTTCTCACGAATGGCCTTGCCATATTAAAATTGCAGGGAGTCAATGTCCTTCTCTGTGAGACGACCTCTTTCAGACAGTGGTAGTCCATCTGACAGCTTCTTACCCCTCAGGGTAGTCTTGTGGTTTCTAAGCCTGGTACCCATACACTTTTGTATGTGGCCAACGCACTCGTGCTTTTCAGTATCTTTGCTGTACGGTTCCGATTCCATGACAGAAAAGTATGCCTTGCTGTCCTTGTCACCAATATATTCGGTGTACATAACGCCAAGTTCTTGAACAGGCCGCGCAAAAATCTTCACAGCACCCGCAGCCTCCATACCTACAGTTGATCCAATATGCGTTGCTTTGCACTCTTCTTGGCTGATGTCAGGGTGGAGATTCCTTGAGCACAAATGGCAGAACTTAGTCTCCACTTCGAAATCGAGCACCTTGCTGGTGTCCGCTGATACAAGGGTGACGACGCCATGCAGGGATGAATGCCCTCCCTTCATCCAGGTGCCATCCACAGTAGCGGCAGTTTCCTGCGATTCATTACTCCCATGCATGTCAGCCTTCACCTCGTCAGCAGCCCGGGTGATGCTTTGCGAAGCAACTGTCTCTGTTGCATGAAGTAAGCGCGAAGTGTATGACGCAAATTTTGTAGGCGGCGGAGGCATGTTCATAACATCAGATATCACATGGTCAGCCAGCAGTCCTTTTCCTCATGCTCATAGCGCATAAACAAACCGTTCGTTTACTTCAAACATGCCTTTTTGGGGTCACTTATATGTTTGGAACGAGCTTGTCTCGCCACATACATTGCAACAGACATTCATGGTGCACGTCAGTACACTCCTCCCGTCAATGTGTTCCGTTAAGGTGTATACAGACAGCGGGCCACGGACTGGTCTGCGGACCGGTCACGTGTGGTCTCCCGCGTGTGGCCCGGCCGTGCCCGTCCGGCGACAGAATTCACATGACGGTCCAAAGGAGCAGGCGACCAGGCGGGCCAAGTGAATAGCTCTGGGACCCGCTTGCAGCAGTGCTCGTTTCATGGTGCATTTACGCTTCGGCATTCGGCGGCGAGGGCAAGTGGAATTCGCCGCCACGGCAGCGATTCCACCTAAATGCCTAGCGGAAAGCCCGATCGGTCGGGGACTGATTTCTGCCGCGGCGAGGAGGAAGTTGCATTCCCACGTCAACAAACATGGCGGCGCGCTTCGAAGCAGGACCACTCGCTTCAGACTCAACTCGTCGCTGTTTCTGCCTTTTTCATTGCGTTCACTGGCCATAAATGGTGGACCGATTTTTCGTTTGGTCCCATCTTTCCTATAAGAAAACTTATGAGTGAAAGATTTGGTTTATTTTTTATTTAGAGTGATAATTCTGCTGCTTCTAGGCTTAAGAGGAGCGTAGGTTTGTTGACAGAAATGGTTCCCATCTTAACAACTAGATGGCGCCACTAGGCTGAGCTTATCGCTGTGTCTGTGGATGCATTTGCTGAAATAAACGTGGAAAATGTGAGAATTGGTTTAATGGTGTGTAGTTTTAGCGGTGCATAGAATACTGAGTATAGCGGTGCGTAGACAACATCAATTTGTTATTTTCTAACCACATCTGTGTATGCCGCAAGCAGCATCGTGGCGGTTATGAAGTGCGCACGAGGCAGCATTCCGGAGGGGGCGGATTTCGCTCGATTTCATGCCCAAGTGTAAACGAGCCACAAAGCTCTAGTGAACCTATAAAGTAAAACATAACATCGTCTGACTACACTGACATGTTGACAGTTGGCGCAAGACTACTACTTTCGCTGGTCTCGCCTTGGCGCACAAAATGATAGCAGTGGTGAATCGCCTGGCTGGATGGATGGATGGAAAAAACTTTATTGTCAATAAATTGGTGTTCGTGACCTGGCTGAAGCGACAAGTGTGATGTAATTGCCAGACTTGAAGCTAGCCAGTAGGCTAAAAAGTCGGTGGTCCGCCACCAGAAAAAATTCTCGCATTTCTCGCACGATTCGGTCCGCGGACCATGCGAGGACCTCGTAGACCGGAAGCTAGACCCCACGTGACGGCTAGTCCGCGGGCCAAAACATGTCCGTGGTCCGTCGTGTGGACACACCTTTAGGTTCGGCTCACCTTTCCTGCATTTCTTGCACAACGCAGACTCCCGAAGAAAGTCGCGAAGGATCTCAATATCAATAAAGTGAAATCCTGAAGAGGTAGCTCCTTCCACGTTGAAACTGTCACATGGCACACACTCACCTATTTTCGAGAAACTAGCACTTCGACGCGCCGGCTCCTCGTTCGCTTTTCTTGTGAACTGACTGCAGCGGAACTTTCTCTTACTCGTCCACTTTGAAGCCGTTCTTGCCATATTCAAGCACAATACGCGGCCAAACCAAGGTAGATGTAGCGGCCAAAATGCCAAACAACGTTCAAAAAGCACGTGCGCAGACATCACAACACATGGAGGCATGTCACAACAAAAACCGACGACTTCGTTTCAACGCGCTACAAGAGCACACCTAGTAAGAAAGTTTAGAACTACAAATCACGAAAATGCCAGAAATTAGACAGATGTAACCGAGTTAGCCATATACTATTAAAAAAAATGTGCATACATACAAAAGAAACGATGAAAAACAACATGTACACAAACCTTCGAGTCCACCGTTTTAAAATAGGCAGTGGATGGAGACACGCGCGTGTCACCAGCCAGGTAGGGGGGCTATATCGCTCGTGACACGCAGATACCCGCGTGACAACATAATTAAACAAAAGGGCGCATAAAATCGACATAAACTTTTTATAATATTCAGTTACAGCTTAAATACTCACCTATAATAGTACAAGTGTTGGGTTTTGTTTTAAAATTTGGTTGAAATGTTTTTAAAGCGCATGAGTTGAGAAGCGTTTGCGGGTAGGCAGGCTGGAAACGCTGATTGGTCGATGGGATGCGCTTCTCCGTGACGTTTTTTGACTTCGCCCTCGTTCTCAACCGGACGTGGCGTCAGCGCGCCTTTCTCGACCTCTCCCTAGAGTACAGTGTACTAGAATAGAGCGCCTGGGGAATCGCTAGGTGCACCCGCCTCGCCGCGCGTGCGTGGTGAGCGGGCATTCGTTTCGTGATCCTCGGCGCCCTCGTTTCGAGGCGTGTGCAGCTATGGCGTTCGTGCGTGGTGCGCTCGTCGGCGACAGCCAGCTGAAAATTTCTGTGCAGTTTTTGCTTGCGGCTTTCGCCGTTTCGCCAGGAGCACGTGGCTAGTGTCGTGCTCGTATTTAAAGTTTTTGCCGCGGCACTACAAGGATCCGCATCAGGCGCGCTTTGAGGACCGCCGTTTGACAGCTACGCTGACGCGCTTGTCGGGCGTGCGCATTCTCAACCCCGAGGTAAGGCTAAACTAAATTGTCGCAAGTTTTCTCGTGCATTGACGGCTCACCAAATTTCGGTGCTTGTAACGAAACTTTTTTTTTGCAGCATCGTTCCCTGGATATGTTTCTCGGAAGCCGATGTCATTGTTCGCCGCGGACGCTGGGCCTACTGCTCGCCGCTACGCCGCTGTAGGTTGACGTTGAAGAGCTGCTCCAAACGGCCCTTTTCAGGGCCGCTTCATTGCTTCCTGGAAGATTGCGGGCATCTGCTTGTAACGAAACTTTTTTTGTTTGCAGCATCGTTCCCTGGATATGCTTCTCGGAAGCCGATGTCATTGTTCGCCGCGGACGCTGGGCCTACTGCTCGCCGCCACGCCGCTGTAGGTTGACGTTGAAGAGCTGCTCCAAACGGCCCTTTTCAGGGCCGCTTCATTGCTTCCTGGAAGATTGCGGGCATCCAATCTCGCGGCCGTGTTCCCTCTCTTTGTCGAAATCGGCGCCAGACATCAGAACCCGCGCTAGGCCTCGTTGCAGGGTTAAACGAGCGCAGTGTGGCATTAGAGAAGTTATGACTTGCGCTTAGTCTAGCTATATCATTCACCCAGTGCAGTGTGCCTTTGCCTCTTTAGCGACTTCTCACGCCTTGTCGAAATCGGATTTAAAGCTCACGCCACGCCTCGTTGAATGGGTTAACCGAGTGCAGCGCCTAGCTTTGTTTTCTTTTTTTGTGTGTGTTCTAACCTGTAAGCAGTGCACCTTTCTTCGCTCCTTACTTTTGTTCTTTTCAGTCGTTTCCTGAATCCGTCGAAAAAGCCGGGCTTGCCGGATGATTGTTCGCCGTGAATGGAACCACGAGGCGATCGCATCTGCATACACCACGACTTTGTTCCCTCGTGTTTTTTTTAACAAGGATTGCTTCGACAGCTCGGGCAAAACGAGGACTGCGCACGCAGTGTCGTCCTTACTAAAGGCCCTTCTCGGTGCCACCTCAGTGTTTCCTGGGAGACCACGCGCTTTCCGCCCTGTGCACATGTTCCCCTCATTTCCAATCATTTGTAAGTTGCATATCAATCAATTAATAAATCAGTCAATGCACTTTATTTACCAGAAAAATCTGGCTGGTCACCCTGGGCTAAAAGCTGTGCACACAGCTTGACAAGGCCCAGGGGACCATTAGATGAGTTTCGAACGTAGGAAAAACAAGTTGGTACTTTAAAAGAACATGGAAAGTACACCAAACAATATAAGAGATAAACATTACAATCGCGCATTACAGTAAAGAAAAAGAAAACACTTTGACAGCAGACATACAGTATCAATTTACACTATAATACATACAAAAATTACGACATTCAGCACTATGGCACGAAATATAAAAACAGCACATAAAGCAAAAAAGAGAATGAAAGTTACAATAGTACAGATAGATTAGCTGTTTACATTTACAAATGCATAAAATTAGTCCGGCTCCTTGGGCCTCCTTCAAATCCTGCAGAAGGCTTGAATTCGCAACTGCTAATATCAAAGAAGATTTAGAAGAACTTCAGTTTGGGGTACATGGTGCATAATACTTGAGAAAATAAACAATAGCGCCTACAATGACACACGCAGAAGAAGAACGATGCAGCACAAGCGCTATCCTGCGCTCTACAGTAAAGAACTGTGACTGCGAAAAATGAACCTTCACGTCAGTGAAATATCAGTCCTTAGGCTGTCTACAAATCGTTATTACAGAAAGAAAGAAATATTAGTGAATGTTGTGTAAGAGGCTTGCATATTACTCTGTTTATTTATTTATGTTACCCCTCAAGGCCAGTGGCATTACACAGGGGGAATGGTAAATATAAGAAAACTGAGAGAAAAATACAGTTGATTACATGAATATTAAACAGCGCCTGAATATACAATGTTAGCTAGTGCTACGCGGAACTGCTCGTAATTTTCAGTGCCGGCAACTTCTGCGGGAAGGTGGTTCCAGTCGCATGAGGTTCGCGGCAGCCATGACTGCGAGCAGCATTTTCTGATGCATGACATACTTCCGACTTTGTGATCATGATCAATGCAGCGGGATACAGAAATTGTACGGGGGATGAGGTGATCACGAAGAGCGGGATGATGGTACAGCTTGTGGAACAGGGTGATACGAAACAATTTTCTACGTGATGTCAGTTATGGGAGGCAGATATTAGACTTCATAGTAGTTATACTCGCTGTGCGGTTGTAGTTAACAAGGATTAAACGCACAGAGTTATTTTGCACCAGCTCAAGATCATTAATGAAGTTGTCATGAGCAGGGTGCCATACACGTGTTGCATGCTCGAGTCTTTATCGTATTAGTGTTTGATAAAGCAATAGTTTCAAATTGGAAGGAACGTTAAAGAAGTTGCGACGTAAGTAGCAAAGCATGCGATTAGCATTTTCAATTATGTTCTCGGTATGAAGAGACCAGTTAAGATATAAGTAATGTGGATGCCGATGCACTTATATGATGAGGCTGATTCCAACGAAATGTTATCGATGTAGTAGTGAGGTGGGACGGAAGTTTTTCTAGATACACGCATGACTTTGCATTTGTTCATATATAGCTGCATTCACCATTCTTCGCACTGAAGTCAGTGGCGGTCTCGTCAAGTAGTCCCCTGCTTTGTACGTTCACCTTGTTAGCGGCTGTCTTATTTCACACAATTCCACGTTCTACACGTTGATAGTTATACGAGCACAATTCGTTGTGATTGTCGAGGAATCGTGTTCCTGCCTTGCCGCCACCGTTGTCTGGCCATGCCGCCGGCGCGGCGGCGACGGCGGTGCCATTCACCTGCGGTTGCGGTGGCCAACAACCTCGTCGGCGGGGGAGGGGGGGGGGAGGGAGCCACCCATTCATGTCTTTATCCCACCATGGGACACAGCGACGCCAGCGAGGGGACCATCCCTTTCTGGCTTGACAAGGAGCGCCGACCAGCCGCCTTGAAGGAGGGGACTGAGGGCGGAACAAAGCCACTTCCCAGAACTGAGAAATGAAGGCCGCTAACCCCACTGGTGAAATGTCCGGGCAGGTGCTTTGACCTTAGTGGACATGTGGCGGGATATCTCAGACGTCGACTTGTTTCCCCTGGTATCGAAATGAATATTGCTCGCGTAAACGTTAACATTCAAAGATTGAGTAATGGTGTAATGTCTATACCTTTCGCCATTTATTTTTCAATAACAAAGCGCAACAAAATTTTTGTGCAAATAAACTAAAAAATCATTGTTTCTATTTTTTCTTTTTTATATATACAGCAGTCTGTCCGCTCCCCCTAAAACCACTCTCTGTGACCGCCACTGACTGAAGTAATGTAAAGTTGTTAGTGTTGGTTATTTCTCTAAAAATGACGCAAACATCAGCGAATAGGTGAATATGAGAATCCATAAGAGAGAGGGGATCATTAATGTTAAATCAGGAACAGTAGCTAGGGTCCAAGAACTGAACCTTGTGGAACTCCGGAAGACACCTCTGTAAAGCATGTGTTATAACCGTTAGCAAAAACTAATTGTGAGCGATTAAGTAGACCTTCAATCCATTTCAATAAGTTACAGTCAATATTCAGATGTTTTAGTTTGTGAGCCAAAAGGTTGTGACATACATCGTCGAAATCCTTCGAAAAATCCAGAAATATACAGTCAGTTAGTGATAGTAGGTCTAGAATACAGTGCACTGCATGTGTAAACTATGTTAACTGTGTTTCGCAAGAGTAAGGTTTTCGAAAACCATGTTGCGCTGACATAAACAAGTTGTTCAATGAAAGGAAGTTAACAAGGTTGGTGAATATTGTATGTTTGAACATTTTGGGTCAAGTATTGGTAAGGGATACGGGACAATAATTAATAGGGGATGCTTTGCTGCCGGATTTGTAGACTGTAACCACCTTTCCAATCTTCCACTCAGTAGCAGCGTTGACTGGTCAATGCTGGAAAAGTTTGGTTAGTATAATGGGCGAATAAGCTGCAGTGCTTTTTAAGTAACGCAGTCATAACCCGGAGCGGAATGAACACTGAGTCCATCAATAAGCTTATTCACACCAGTAGGAGCAACAGTTATAGGTGGCATGAAAACATAAGTGGTGAGTTGTACGCATATGTATACATCAGATATGGGTGTAAAGTTGTCAGTGATTGCGTGGTTAAGAATCGTGACCCAAACGTCGGAAGGGATGGGGTCGCCTAACGGGTCAGATAACGCAAAACTATCGTCGGTGGAAGGATTAATGACCCGCCAGAATTTTTTACATTGGTGGTTACATGTGAGTGGAAGTGCTTTTAGCGCTTTTGAGCGCCTGAACATACATGTTGGAAGCCGCTGAATACGAAGTCCGATCACTCACTAGTTGGCGAGAACTTTACGATGCGGTAGAGGCTTTCTTTTTGTTAGATAAACGTTTAATGTGATTATTACATTAGGGAGCTATTGAGTGGGTGGTGGCAGTGCGTTCAGGAGTGTATTGTTCTGTGAGTTGGGTGACTATAGCTGTGAACATGCTCCAGTTGGTTTGAATGCTGCGGACACCAAAGCTATGGGAAAGCATCGATAAAAAAAAATAGTTCATTATTTATCGCCTGATAATTTGCTCCGTTGTAGTCTCGTATTATTATTTTTTTCTTTTTGTTAGTGTTCGGAGTGGCTAGATTAATGTCAGAGTGCATTAGCAAGTGGTCGCTGATGCCTGGCAGGTATGTAATAGGTGAGACTATGTCAGATCGATTTGTCAGGATTAAATCTAGCGTATTCGCCGCGTTGGCTGTTATAGTCCCTTGTGAGCACAATTGTTCTATGAGTTGGGTGACTATAGCTGTGAACATGCTCCAGTTGGTTTGAATGCTGCGGACACCAAAGCTATGGGAAAGCATCGATAAAAAAAAAGTTCATTATTTATCGCCTGAAAATTTGCTCCGTTGTAGTCTCGTATTATTATTATTTTTTTCTTTTTGTTAGTGTTCGGAGTGGCTAGATTAATGTCAGAGTGCATTAGCAAGTGGTCGCTGATGCCTGGCAGGTATGTAATAGGTGAGACTATGTCAGATCGATTTGTCAGGATTAAATCTAGCGTATTAGCCGCGTTGGCTGTTCTAGTCCCTTGTGAGCACAAATGCACTAACGAGAATACTGAGCGCACATCTAAAAATTCGCGACTTCGAGACGAGAACGGGGACATTAAAGGGGAGTTGGTATTCCATGTTATCTTCGAAAAAATTAGATCGGCAAATAAAACAATATTGAAATAGATCATGATGCTTTGTTTTTAAGTGTTTCCATAAAAAAGTATGGCAACAGATAAGGAAAGGCTTAGGTGATCGTGATCGAGGAGGTTAGAGTGAATTATAGTGCAACAGCTTGAAACAGGTCTTCACATCATTCATATGTACTAGAACATTGCAGGAGCCCGGACAAAGCAAAATTACACAAATTACGTTTGGATAGAGATCATGGCAGGAAAGTGGATGAAATATAGCTAAAAGAAGAATTGTGAACCGAAGCAAAGTATGTAATGAGCCAGAAATATGCCTATCAAAGAAGACACTGCACTGAGAAAATGGACAGCATGAAATAAATGAGCAGCACAAGTGCAGCGTACAGGCCTTTATCAAATAATTTATTTTTTGTTTATTTCCCACGTCCTGGTAGTGTTAGCTCCATAAAGCATTATCAAAATTATCACAATTTTCAGTTTTATTTGCTTAGGAGAACGTTAGAGCAATAAGAACTTGGTTCATAAATGCACTTCAAATATTGCCATGTATGAACTCAAAATATGTGTGTTTATTTATGACGAAATAAAAACAAATTGCATTAATTTTTTTAACACGTACCTAAATAGATCCACTGGTTACAGCTTGCGTCAGACTTCTGTTGTGGTAAATAGGTCTCGCACCAACTACGGAACACAGTCAATTGAGCACCAAATCATGTTGATGTGTAATTCTCATCCGTTTGTAATAGATGCAGCTAAAAATAGTTCCACGCGCAGGGGTTTTAAACGCATCTGTTCGTCTTTCTTTTTGTCTAACGTTGTGTCCTAGACGACAAAATGCTTACTTCTGGTTCCGTTTGATGTAACCCTGCTGGGGGGGAGTTCTATGATGCAATGGACTCATATATCGTTCATCGTGGGATGTCGTGCGGTCTGTGTGGCATATCGTGCAGTTTGTGTGATATGTCATACAATTCGTATGATATGTCATACGGATTATGCGGTGTGTCGTGCAGATTGTGTGGTGTTCTGTGGTGGATGGTCTGTGGGGTTGTTGCGTCGTGGAGCTTTTTTTCAGCAGGGAATGCTATGTCGGTTCGAACAACCCTAATGTATTGTATTTCTGTACCATTTTTGTATATGATTTAGTGTGTATTATTATTTTATTATCTGTATATATTTACAAGAACTGTTTATGATGCGTCTGTTGTGTAAGTGATGGCAAAGACAGCCTTTTTTGTTGTATAATCCAATACCGCTCCTGCTGCTGTACCCAGGCGAGGACAAGACCCAGTCAGGAGGTTCAGCACCTCCTTTTGTCTTGCCTCGTGGGCAATATCTGTATGTTGCCCGAAGGATGAAATAAACAAAAAAAATAATCGTACTCTTCGTCCTGGGCCACAAGAGCTGGGGCTTCATGAGATAATTATTACGGTGCATCAACGAAAATTTCAACATGCCGTCAGCATGCAAAGATATTATACTGGCGCTGAAAAAACTGCAATTTTAAAATTTTCACTGGCAGGAGGGAGTAACTTTCTTGACTGCGCTGCTTTCTTCCTAAGCAAATGAAAGACGTGTATGACGACCTCTTATACCTGTTCTGCAGCAAAAACAATTCGAAAATATGTAGCGTAAGATATAACACTAATGCACTGTGAAGCTTGATGCCTTATTGGTCCAGTAGAGTGGAGAGCTGGGCGAGTTAATTGGTTCACGATTGTAGAAAGAAAAGCAGCGCAAAAGACGGGGACACAGAACTGGGAACACAGAATACAGGAACACAGAACACAGCGTCGTCCTGTGTTCCTGTTGTGCGTCTCCGTCCTTTGCCCTTGTTTTTTTTTTCCTTAATTGGCCATGCACTTGTGGCAATTTAAGTGCACTTCCTGTGAATTTTGCACAAAAGTAGTGTATTTTTGCATTCACCTTTTTACACGCTGAGTTGTTTTATCTTTTGGTCACTTCAGAAGGGAGGAGTTAGTATAGAAGTAATTTACTTGGAGAATACAAGGAAATATATCTTGCGATGAATTTTCTCATATTTCAATTCTGCCTGATGGTAATGCATTACGCGTCATACGGTGTTACTCACAACCAAACGCCCAGGGCTCTAAGTTGGGCAAAGCATGTATCATATATGTGGAAATGCGAATATGGCTGTGGTGCGCTGGGCGTCTTGCATGCACAGCAGGAAGTGATTTGTGTCTAGATCATCCAGGAGGGAATGTACAAGGACGGGAGGATAGTACAAACGCCAAAAAAAAAAAGCTAGCTGGGGCTGGAAACGCATTTTTGGTTCTAGCAAGTAGAGACCGGTTCTGACCTTTGACCGAGTCGGACGTGTTTTTTGACGCTCCTTCGACTTCGGCCGGGCCTAGCTACGCCGTGCAGCAACCGGGTTGGGCCCGCATCGTCTGCACGTACGACCCGCAGGCAACGGACCTGGACCTAGGATAGCCACCTCCCGTGGCCCCCCGGCCATGGAGCCCCACCAGGAGGCCCGCGGCCGCGGAATGCGCAAGCCTAGGACTGTGCCGGACGGACCTCGTTCGCAGAGCGCATGCCGCGACCGGTCTATCGATTCATCTCCGCTGCTAGAGAGATGGATAGAGTGCGTGCAACGCGCAACACAGCGCGCTGCCCTGACTCCGGAGACGGCGAAGGCAACGCTACGCACCTTGGCCCTTCCGCCACGTGCTGCTGCGATGGCGACGCGCGGACCAACACGTGGGAGCCGCCATTGCCAGCCCGGTCCTGCAGCCACCACTCGGCGGCGGCTACATTCCAGCAGCGGTGGAAGCAGCTGTAGAAGAGCCAGAGGGGGACGACGCCATGGATCAAAGCATCCATCGCAAGCGGCGCCGTTCCACCCACTCTGAAGAGGGGGAGGGGAACAAAGGCAGCGGGGGCGAGGAATCTGCTGCTAAGCGCGAAGCGCTGCAGCTAACTGCACCTGTCTCACCTCCCCCTCCGCGTCCTGAGAAAGCGACCACAGGACAAAGAGCCAGGGAGGTGACAGCCGACAATGGCGTGTCTGCCAGTGCTGGCTGCTTTCCCCCTGCTCTCGCCGGAACGCAAGCCCCCACCCTGAGGGACCAGCTGCCGGTGACGACATCGGCTGACGCGGCGCAGAAGCCAGCAAACCCAGCACGTGACCCAGAGGCCGCAGCTGCGGCTCTCAGACGGAGCGCGGCGCACGCTGCCAGCGTGCCTGACAGCAACGAACGCCACGCCCCCCTGGCATCCTCATGCTCACTGGAGACCGCCAGCCTGATCCCCTGGCGCCAGGCTTCAACCCGAGCACAGCGAAGGCGTAAGGCTGCCCTGCAGAGAGCTGCTGCTGCTGTGGCGGTCCATGAGGAGCTCCACTGGACAGTCCTGTTCCGGACAGCCGAACGCGGCGTGGCCATAAGCAGGGAACAGGGCTGGGAGATTGCTGAGGAGCTGGGCCCGCGCCCAGGCGTGCTGGCGGTTCGCGTTAACACGCGGCGGAACGTCGTGGCGGAGGACACCAGCTGCGCAGCTACCTTCGGCTCGCTTCTGGCCACGACTGTCATCCGTGGCCTGGCTGTGTGCGCCAGGGAGCCAGCTCCTCGCAACCAGTCCAGTGGGCTCGTGTTCGGCGTGGACGCGCGCCGCTCAGCGGACCAGCTGCTTGCCGCAGTGGAGTCGGCGGTGGCAGTGACGTCGGCGTCGCTGTCGGGAAGCACGCTGCATCTCCGATTTGCGGCACCGATCCCGCCGCCGCATGTGTTCATTTACAGGCGGCGCCTCGCTGTCCGGCCCTGCCGCCCGCGCCCACTGCAGTGTTCCCGCTGTTCCAGCCTGGGCCATGCCACCGAGGCCTGCAGAGCTGCTGCCCGCTGTGCCCGCTGCGGTGCGCCACACGACACTGGAGCGTGCACCAGCGGAAAATTGCGCTGCTCAAATTGCGGTGGTCGACACCCTGCCACGGACCCTTCATGTCCCCACTGGCAACGAGAGAGGCATGTCGCCACGATTTTGGCTTCGTCAGAGGTGCCTCTCTCACGACGGGCCGTGCGCGCGGTTGTACGCGAAGAAACGGCCTCGCAGGCTGCACAGCAGCAACCAAGCAAGCGCAGCTATGCGCAGGTTGCGGGCCACAGCAAGCAGCAGCAGCAGCCTTCTCAGCAGCTCCAGCCTCAGAAGCAGCGGGGGCAGCATCCCACGCAGCAGGCCGGTTCCCGCACCGCACCAGTGAGGCCCGCACCGACTACCTCCGGTGGCTCCCCTCTGGACGCACGCGACGCCTTAATCGAGCGCCTGCAGGCCGCGCTGCGAGCACTAAGCGTGCTCCTGCCAGAGGGCTCCGAGGGTCGCCGCATCTGTGAGGGAGCGACAGGCCCTCCTGCACTAAACAGCCAACAACATGGCTAGTCGCCGGGCAGTACCCCGCATTCCCACAGTCCTGCAATGGAACGTCCGCTCCCTTGCAGCGCGATACGCTGAGCTCCGCTCACGCATAACATCCGAACAACCAGAGGTGATCGCGCTGCAGGAAACTTACGTCCGGCTGCGGGATGGGGAGCCCCAAAGGCGGCTGCCCGGCTACATCGGTTACCATTCACCAACGAAGTGTGAGGAGGAGTCATGTGCATCGATCCCCTGCGGCGACCCAGCCCATCGACCCGGGAAATCGCGGGCCTCCATTTATGTGCGACGCGACGTCCAGCACGCGCTCGTCCGCACGGCGGCGGCGACGAGTGACGTTCAGGAGTGCGTGGCAGTGACAGTGCGCGTCGGGGGTGTTGACACATCAGTGGCCAGTGTTTATGTGCGCCCAGCTGTGGCGTGGAACGCGCTGTGTTTTCGTGCAGTGTCGTCGTGTTGTGCCCCGCGCCAGCTCATAGTTGGTGACTTCAACGCCCATCATTGTGCGTGGGGCAGTGCGCGCAACGACCGGCGCGGCGACGATCTGCATGACACAGCAACGCAGCTGGGACTCACTCCTCTCAACACTGGCCAGCCCACCTTCCGACGGCGTGGATCGTCAGGCTCCTGCATCGACGTTGCGTTCGCGTCCAGCGGCATCGAGGCGACCTGGCGTCGTGCACCATCACTCTGGGGCTCGGATCACTTCTCCATCACCATAGAGCCCACTGCTAAAGAGGCGCGCCCCATGCGTACGTACGCAATCGTGAATTGGGGCCGCTTCCGCCAAGAGGTGGACGCCGCCGCTGCGTCCGGCGCCGATTACTTCACCAGTCTTGTCCGGAGCGCCCTCGCAGCCACGCGTCGCGCAGAGGTGCGGGCAGGTCAGCCAACACCCGACAATAAGCTGCTCGATCTGCGCGACAAAAGGGACAAGGCGGAGCGCAGGGCGCGACGGACGGACAAGCCAGAAGACTGGACGGTCTACAATCGGCTGGACGCAGCGGCAAGGCGTCACTCCAACAAGCTTTATCGACGGCAGTGGGCTTCTCTCTGCAACACGATGGAGAAGGATCGCAGCTCGCGGCGGCTCTTCACCACCCTGCGGCGCATCACTACACCTCAGGCGAACCCTCAGCCCCTGGCCGCTCTCGCCATCTCGAGCGGCCAAAAAAACCAACAGCTGGCTGAGCAGTTCGCTGACCGATTTGCGCCACAGCGTCCCGCGAGCAGTGCAGTGACGACATCGGGCCCCAGTTTTGACGCCAGGTTCTCTTCCCCCGCCCCGGATGACGGCCCGTGCAACGCGCTCTTCACAGCGGCGGAACTGAACGACGCGCTGCACCACTGCACCCGCCGCTCATCGCCCGGGCCAGACGGGGTTACGTACCAGATGCTGCGCAACCTGGACGCGGAACAACGTCAAGTCCTCCTGCGGCAGCTCAACCTGGTGTGGGAACGCGGGGTGCTACCTCAGGAGTGGCGCACAGCGGTCGTCTGCCCGATACCGAAGCCAGGCCGCCCACCCACGGAGCTCAGCGGATACCGGCCAGTGGCGCTAACGTCGGCGGCATGCAAGCTGATGGAGCATATGGCGCTCCAACGCCTGCATGCGCGGGCCGCGGAGGCAGACTTGTTCGACGAGCGTCAGACAGGGTTTCGCGGGATGCGCTGCGCGGCAGATTCAATCGCGGACGTTGTCTCCGCACTCGAGCACGCCGTGGCGGCGCGGCAGGTAGCACTGCTCTTGCTGCTCGACGTGTCGAGTGCGTTTGACAACGTCCACCGTGTGGTAATTCTCGCGAGGCTGGAAGAGGCGGGCGTGGCCGGTCGTCTGTTGCGTTATGTGCAGGGGTTCCTCAACGCGCGCACTATTCGCGTGCGCGTGGGAGCGGCTCTCTCTCGGCCCCGCCCGGTGGATCTAGGCGTGCCGCAGGGGTCGGTGTTGTCCCCGTTCCTCTTCAATGTGGCGATGTCGGCGGTGCCGGGCTGTCTGCCCACAGGCAACCGGCACCGCGTGTATATCTCCATATACGCGGACGACATCGCTCTGTGGTGCTTGGGACCTCCGGGCGAGGCTTCCCGCGTGAGAGACTGTCTCCAGGGGTCCCTTGACGCTATCGGCGACCGGTTGCGGGGCCTCGGCCTGGCGCTTTGCGCGGAGAAGACTGCAGCCATGGCCTGCGCAGCTCGCAGATGCGCCCGCCTGGCGCCGCTGACGTTGGCTGGGACGCCGCTGCCGTGGAAGAGCTCCGTGCGGTACCTCGGCCTGGAAATCGACCAGCGCCTCTCCTTCCGCCCCGCGGCGACCAGGGCCTGCCAGCAGATGAAGAGGACTACAGCCGCTGTGCACAAGCTCACCGCCCGGGGCCAGGGGATTTCTCAGCAGGCTGCGCTGCGCCTCTACAACGCCGCAGCCTTAGGGGCGATACTCTACGCGCTGCCCCTCGTCACGGTGCGCAAACCATCATGGAAGGCACTGGAGGTGCAGCATCGCAAAGCGCTGCGGACATGCCTCGGTCTACCCGGAAACTCGCAATGCGAGGCGACACTGGCCGAGGCGGGCGCGTGGCCGCTGCAGCTACAGGCCACGCAGCGCTCGCTGCACCACATTGACCGCCTTCACCGCGCACCAGACGGCGCGGAACTCCTGCAGCGCCTTCGTCACTACCCGCGCTCAAGAATGGGCGCGGCACTGCAGGAATATGACCAGCTGACGCGCGCCACGCCCCCCTACGGCCTCTGCTCCCCCTGGCCCCTCACGACGGAGGTACAGCGAGAGATCGTCGGCATCGCGGGAAAACGCAGCACACCACTATGTGCAGTGCAGCAGCTAGCCGGAGCCGTCATCTACGAGCAACTGCGCGACCATCTGCTTGTGTTCACTGACGGCTCCGTGGTGAGCGAAAACTGCTCGCTCGCCGCAGCGGCCACCATCCCCGCCCTGCAGCTGCACCGCCAGCAAAGAGTGGCTTACCTGGGCTCTTCGACCACGGCGGAGCTACTGGGTCTTCGCCTGGGCTTGGACCTGGTGCTCACCCTTACTCCGCCGCCACCCAGGTGTGCTCTGCTGTGTGATTCTCGTGCCGCCCTCAGCCGCCTGCAGACTCCCGCCCGTGGCACCCGTTGCTGTGCGCGTTACGCGAGCGCATTGAGCGCCTCGCGGAGCGCAGATGCAGTATTCGCGTGCAGTGGGTGCCCGGTCACTGCGGCATCCGCGGCAACGAGCAAGCCGACGAGCTCGCCACCGCCGCACATCAGCTTCCTCCCAGCGACGAACCGCTCGCCCTGGAAGACGTGCGTGCGGTGATCTACGACCACCTCCGTCAGCAACACCCGGACCCTCGCATCGCGCGAGGAGAGCGCATTTCTCTCGTCGGCGCGCGCTCACTGTCGCGCCTCCAGCGGGCGATGATCATCCGAGTGCGCGTCGGCTGCGTGTGGCCCGGGGAAAGACGGGTGCGCCACGGACTTTCGTCGAGCGACGCGTGCGCTGAATGCGGCGCAGTGGAGACATTGGAGCACATGCTCCTTCGCTGTACCGCTTCTGCAGTGCCGCGTCGCGAGATGCTCGCGGCCTACAGGGCGCTGGGAATCATCCCGGACAGTCTCGAAGCGCTCCTGTGGCCGCGCGGCAGTGCGCGCACCCGTGACAGAACAATGGTGAGCCTCTGTGCGTTCATTGAGCAGGCGGACTTGACTCCCCGCTTGCTCTACGCCAGGTAGTGCACGCGTGACACGAACGCTCCGTGGGTGCTACCTCGGACGGTATACGCGGCCGGGCGCCCCACCCCGGCCGCTAGTGCAGTGTGCCGCGCGCGCGATTAATCCGAGACAGGACGCTACGTGCGCGCGGCTATGTACATAGTTTTACTTCTTGTGTAAGTGATTGTGCGCAGTGGCCGCTCGCGCGCACTTATTTTCGGACAATGCTTGGACATTAGCGCGCGAGCGGCGCGAACTTGATTACTTTTGTATTTTGTAAATAGTGTACAAAGCTCTACCCTGTCCTTTCTCGCTGTCGCTCCCCTCTATACTTCTCCTCACTATCTTCTCCCTTTCCCTTTCGTTTCCGCCGGCTGCAGCTCGGGTGCTTAAGATATTAGATAGCAATTGCCGCGGCCGGCAACACTCTTTTGCTTCACTTTTTATTTATTTATTTATTTTTTTTAAATAAACCACTACCACCACCACCTTCTAGCAAGTACCAACGTTGGGGAAAAGCAACCAGTTTTGGGCGCCTTGTAAGAAGACAGGAAGGTTCTGGGAAGCGGAGGCAGGGCTGCGTACGGCGCACGCGAGGTCGCGGGGTCACGGAGTCGCGCGAGATGTCTATCTTGCAGCAGCACATCGGGAAAAGGTTAAATTCTTCCACTCGCCACTCGCAGCGTACCGCAGAGCCGGCAGCCTTCTCTCTTGTCCGCCTACCCGGCAGGAGCTACTCTCTCTCGTTCCGGCTAGGGAGACGGACAATAGTCGCGGGCGAGAGCGAAGGGGTGGCCCCCTTCCACATGAATGGCATTAGAAGAATGTCACTGGCGCCTCCACTACGGCTCAGCTCGTACTGGTTGCTGCGTTCCGCCGTAATTGCTTGTCAGCGAAGTGAACACAGCACCGTGCCTTCCCGTGAATAGTAGAAGCAGGGATGTCGCGGCCACATCGGCATTCGCAGGATAGCGCCGCCCTGTCGCTTATTTGCTCGCTTATCCTCTGACAAGTCAAAAAGTCTTCCTGTCGTGGCACGCCATCCATGGCTTACGACACCACGTCTGTCATTCTCTTTCGTACTTCAAGCGTTTCTATTCTTGCTATGAAAGTATTAGCCGTTGCGGCCACCAATTCAAGCAGCGACAAAAATTTCAGCGCCGCAGGATTCGTAATGAAAGAGTGCCGCTCTTGTTTCGATCAAGCCATCATCAATGAACAACTTGCATATTTAGAGTGATAAATCTATACCTTTATGCGTTGTGTTTTGTGTATAATCCCAAGCTGTGATCTGGAATGCGAGGTCAAAATTTGAATGCCATTGAAATAAACTCCTTTTCCTGAAATTCTCTTTTTGTGTCGTCGCCGCTTTGCAGGTCGGGCCGAGCACGAGCGTGCTCAGGGTCCTTCAGTGTCGGGCCGGGCTTCCTGTCGGTAGGTTAGGTCCCGGGCCGGGCGCGGGTTCGAAATTGCGGCCCGTGCACAGCTCTATTCAGAAACCTAATCACATTTCCTTTTGTGAAAAAAGAGCTATGTGCAGAGTTTAAATGGTGCAAGTATGAAGCTACAATGAAGTCAATTACAGACTTCTGTGCAGCAGCTAGAGGAATTTCAAGAGCATGCTATACGTGATGCTATACCTCAGTCACAATTGATGCAGTCAAGTATTATTTCGTATATTTTTTTTACCCAACAGACATGAAATGTCTGAAGATGAATATGTACCAAACACATCGAAACATCAGTTGTGATGCCTGAAAAAAGTTGTACTGCAACATATAAATGCTCAAGTCTCGATAAGCAGGAATACTGAAGGGGAATAAAAACAGTTTTCTTTTGTTCGGGCTCACGCACCTGCTACAAACATATTCTTTATACATAGCAATAAAACTTGAAATAACTGTTTAAGAAAGCCTTTTGGTCAATAGTAAAGCTAAGTATGACTGAAAGGAGTCCGCAAGAAATGCACAGAAGCAGGCATGCAGTGTGACAGCGCAGCGCGACAGGTGCGCTTTTTAATCTCGCGCGCGCTCTGAAGAACATGGGTTTATGGTTTATTGGGGTTTTAACGTCGCAAAACGACTCAGGCTATGAGGGACGCCGTAGTGAAAGGGGTTCGGAAATTTCGACCACCTGGGGTTCTTTAACGTGCACTGACATCGCACAGTACACGGGCCTCTAGATTTAGCCTCCATCGAAATTCGACCACCCCGACCGGGATCGAACCCGCGTCTTTCGGATCAGCGGCCGAGCGCCATAGCCACTGAGCCACCGCGGCGGGTCGAAAGACATGACGGGGACACGCCGAGCAGGCAACGCTGCAGTGCACGCTGCCTCCTCGCCTCTCGGCTCCTCGCGAGCAGCCCCGTCCGCTGACGAGCGGTGGCGGGGAAAAATCTAGGGAAAACTGCCTATCCCCAACCGGACATGACGTCACTAAATTTTACGTGACCTATGACGTCACGCGTATGACGTCATATTTTTTGACTAATCAGCGTTTCCAGCCTGCCTACCCGCAAACGGTTGTATGAGTTGAGGCGAGGCGGCGGCCATGGCTTGCGGCGGAGCTCGCACCGATGAACTGCAGGAAATTAATTGAATTCGGTTCGACGGCATTTAGATCGCCCATACGGAGATACTCGATGCCGAGCAAGCGTACGACAGCGTACCCCATGCCGTGCTTTTGACCTTGTTTTTACCTCCCTGTCGGACTCGGACCTGGGGCCTCCGGAGCGTCTGCTGGTCGACATTCTACGTCTCTGTGAGGAAAACACGGTCGTCGCGCACTTCGGGTCCTCGATCGGCCCCATCGCAGTGAAGAAAGGTCTGCGCCAAGGGTGTCTGTCTTCGGCGAGCATCGAGCGAGAGCTGCTTAGGTCGCACATCGGTTTCCGCCTCAGCTGGCATGGATGACGACCGCTGACTGCCGGGTAAAACTTTCGCGGACGATCTAGTACTGCCTGTGGAATACCCGCCAAGGATTTGCATTTAAAATATCAGGAGGCACGGTTTTCGGCGCCATTTTTAAATGGCTTCGAGCGTTCCTGCGCGCTCGCCACTGTACGGTTTTGCTCCGCACAGTGTGTAACATTTTTTGGTAATAAAATTAAAAAAATCGGTTTTTTGGTTGATCAACCCTTTCATACCCCCTTAAAGAAGGAGCACATACACATATGCATGTCAGTTCGCGCTGATAAAAGCGACAACTGCCTGGCATGGCAGCATCAAGAGTGTGTGACAGACACATGGTTTCTGTGTAACAGATAAATTAAAAAGGTTTCCTGAGGGCGGAGATGACCTTGCAGCCCCTGAAATTTCTTATTACAAATCCCATGGATCCTCAGTAACGCAGTTGTGATGTCTACAAAAAAAAAAAACTTGACGGGACACTTCAGCTTCGTCTTAAAGGGGTGGAGACACCAAATTTGTGGTTCGCGCGTTCTTAGTTTCAAACGTTTTTTATGGCTCCAGGAAGCATGATACACACTCAGAGATTCATATATTCACAGTGAATAATTTATTATCGCATTTTTAGGTGAACGATTTTCGGTTTCGGTTTCGGAACGCCGAGTTGGACAGTGACGTCACAGAGGGGGAAGATCAACTACTTCGCTTGGTCACGTGGGCCCACAAAAGTTCTGACGCACATACTGCTGCATCGTCTGCTTTCTCACAGACGTGCTGACCAGCGCATGAAAAAAACAATGGCATGGCTAGTACCAGCAGCTCGGATTCTGACGGATCTGAATCCAATGAGTGAGGACATCGACTTTTTTTTTTATCGCACGCTAATATCGCCTTCGCGGGTTCGCGTGAGGATGCGAAGCGCTTTGCAATATGCCAGTAAGCATCGCTGCGCCGCTTTACCCAAGCTGCGCCCACAACCGGTGTCACACTTCGCCGCCGTGCAGCAGTACCTGAGCGCTGCTTGGGATGGTGTACAAATATCACAAGAAAAGACAAAATCGCCTTATCAGAACTGCCAGCTATACTCGAGCAGCGACAAAGCATGCCTGCTTATATTGGGAGCTTTCGGCAACGGCACCGCTCGCGGGCGCTCCGGGCGACGAGCTCTGCTGCTGCCTGGCTGCCGTGGTCGCGCTAGGCCTATAGCCTGTTTCGCAAGCGGCCGGCGCTTCGGAAGTCGCCTGCGCTATAATAAAAGGAATACTTTTCACAAATAGCTTTAGTGTCAACAGCATCATCTCACAATAAAATAATAGTATGGTCAATCTCCTCGACGCCTTCGGCAGCGGAGCTAGCGGGCGCCAGGCGAGCCGGACCCCAACGTCGGCAGCTGCGAGGCGGTTCTGGCAAGAAAATTGCTCATATCACCGTTGTTACCTCTGCCAGCAGCTCAGTATTGGTCAGCGATCCTCAAAAATGACACTTTTTTCACATTTCTTGTACCATGGTTTATTATTTACGTCAAGAACACATCCTTAGCTCGCTTTTATGACGTCGGCAGACGGCATGGCAGACGGTATCCAGGCTGGCCGACCGGCCGGCAGGCACGGCGTACTTCACGTCCGCACAAAACAGCCATGCTACCAGTAAGGATGCTTCCTAGATTCGAGATACGACAGCATGACTGTGCTCAAAGTGGATCTTTCGGCAACGACACTGCCTGCGGCAACGCCGGGCGACGACCTGCGCGCTGGTCCCAGACTGCCCTAGTCGTCGCTAGGCCTAAGCTGATTTCACATCGACTCCGCAGCTGAGGGCGCTTCGGGACTGGCCAGCGCTAACGTGCTCCGCTCGGCACCCCTTTACTGTGAACTCATCCCACAATAAAAGATATGTTCGATTTCCACGACGTCTTCAGCAACAGAGCTAGCAGACGGCAGGCGAACCGCACCAGGTAGCAGCAGCACAAAACTGGCTATGGGATGAAATTTGCTTGCATCGCAGTCATCACTTCTATCAGGAACTCGGTATTTGCCAACGATCGTCAGAAACGATGCATTTTTGATATTCATATATCCCAGGGTTTGCTATGAACGTGAACAAACAATACTGTCGCGTTCTTCGGATGCCGGTGGTCGGCACGAAGACTGGCGCAGGCCGCCCGGCTCCAAGGAGTGCGCCCTATTTCATCATGACGCTGCCGCTCTCCGGGTTGCGTTTGTCGCGAGCGGCTCGCCGTTGACATCTAGCAGGCCGGACGCAGGCGACGAGCTGCAATCGGACGCTGCGACGCTGTTCGCAACGGCGCGCCGCAAACCGAGCGAGTGACGGTTAGCAGCAAATGCGGCTCGCTGGTGCGTCGACTGCGCTCACGCGGCTGTGCCCCGCTCATCATACGTCACTGTATTTTGGTATGACGTCACTAAAACTTTAATTTGTTTACCCCCTTGTGACGTCAGCGTTGATGGCGCTAGCGATGGGTCTAGATCGTGAGAGTGAGCATTTAGGTAATCTTTGGAACCGAATTAAAATATTTTTTAAACGTTTGTTGCGTCCAACACCTGGCTCTGAGTGCCCTTGCATACATAGGAATCCCATAGCAGGCTTTTTATAGCTTCAAAATTTGGTGTCTCCACCCCTTTAAAAAGGGCAGCTGCAGCACTTTTTTGAGAATTTCGCGATATTCAAAAATTGAAATCTATGTAGGCTGTAGGTAAAACATGTCAAGTGTTTTTGCACTAGCATTTAAAATAGTGACGTAATCGACGATTGAATTTCGCGCTTCTCCTCAATACACCGGAGCAGTGCAGAGAAACTTAGCGTGACGTCAAAGAAGGTATGATTTCAAATTACCGCTGTCGTCCGTCACACCCTGCCCTGACGCGTTAGACGCTGTCAAACAACTCTCGGCAGGGTTCGCCTTCGGTGACGTTGGTTTTTTTCTTCAAAGCAGGCGTTGGTGCGTTGAAAATATACCGATACCTTCAATGACGTCATCATGCGCCCCCCACTTGTCGTTGTGCGCTGCGGAGAAGCTTGAAGGGCGTCCGGATTTTAATCAGCGATTACTTCACCATTTCAAGTGCTAGCCCAAAAAGACTTCGCATGCTTTACCTGCAAGTTTCACACATTCGACCCTCTTAAGCTCGTTGATTTCTAAAACTTATGCAGTTTCCCTTTAAGCATGGAGGAAGGAAGAACTTCCTCCATGGTTTTAATGGCTGACGTCATAGCTACTGGCCATACCATTAATGGGATAATGCCAACATATGTGTAATTGGTCATCTTCTATTTTAAATTCATAGATCACCAGTACTAGTCCTCATGCCGCTCCTGGCACAGTTGTGCAGCAGTTAAGCAATGCGCCACTGCCCTGCGATGGAGGTGCTGCCGTCGGTGGTGCAATTTCATGCATCAGGTATTGGAATAAGGATGCAAGCTCTATACCTTCTGCTCATTCTTCGTGGTAAAGCCCAAGGAGGTTAACGTCCTTGGTAAAGCCTTGATATGTTAATTTTATAAAGATTGGTTTGGTTTTATGGGGTTTAACGTCCCAAAGCGACTAAGGCTATGAGAGACGCCGTAGTGGAGGGCTCCGGAAATTTCGACCACCTGGGGTTCTTTAACGTGCACTGACATCGCACAGCACACGGGCCTCTAGAATTTCTCCTCCAAAGAAATTCTAGCCGCCGCGGTCGGGATCGAACCCGCGTCTTTCGGGACAGCAGCCGAGCACCATAACCGCTGAGCCACCGCGGCGGCAATTTTATAAAGAGTACTTCGTGCCTGACCATAAATTATACGTCTATATCTCCTGTAAAGCTATCATTGCAAAGCAGTCTTTTTTTCACAAACCAACAATGAAAAATTTATCCACCTTCACTGCCTTTTCAGCATATCATTGTGCTTTTGAGATGTGATTGAGAAATACTCCTTATCATTTCTTACATTCATTTCTCATTACATTACATCATTTCTTTTTTTCATTCCTTAGCCTTTGTTTACTCATGTGTTAATTTTTTTTTACTTGTTACATATTGTATAACCTTTTCGACGCCCCTTACCTGCTGTACATTTCTATTCCTTTTCACTGTTATTTTTTTTTTCTCTTTCTTTGTAGTGTTCTTGTCATGTTGGTACAAATCTTGAGTTTGCTCCCCCCTTATGTAATGCCCTCGAGCCTTTAAGGGAAAAATAAATGAATTGAAATGAAATGTGACTTAATCCTGGAAGTGTGCTATATTAATTTTTTAACAAATTTCTCCCATTTGTTGACACGGCATACACCATACTCGTTTTTAATATTCTGCATTCCTCGAAAGAAAATAACAAATAATGAAATACATACTACTTATGAATGTCTCTAATATGGCATTCATGCCCATAAAAATTCAGGTCACTGGTGAGGCCAAGGGCATTCTTGCTATAAAATTATTTAAGACAGCGAACGCCTTGACAGTGTTATTTTCTTAATATGACATGCCTTGGTGTTACTACCTTTTTCTAAAGTAGCTGTTCCTATTCTAGTTACTGATAAAGTTGTCATGGCAATGAAACAATTTTTTTCATCCTCAGAAAAAATAATTAGGCCCACAAGTTGTTGATGTGGCCTGGACAGGCTTCTTGTTATAAACTAATGAAAGATGGAGGGCACCTTCCTAATGCATAAATTTTTTATTACGTCTTGGCTTTACTGCCAGAAGTGTGTGAATATTAAATGTTTGGTTGTGAACTGCGCATATGAAAAATAAAATTGGTTGTGAATCAAATACTAGATTATGTTCAAAAATTTTCGGATATCGGTACATGTAGTTCAAGGACAAATGCTTTCCATAAAACGTAGTTATGAAAAAAACACAAATTTATGATGTAAAAATTGTGAGTGGCTTTTGAGGAATGGAAATGATGCAGTGACTGTCTCACTCGTTGGTGGACAGTGGAGGTGCCGTATGTTGGAGGGCTTCAGAATGATTTTGACCGCATCCTGCATCCACATGCACCCTAACTGGGCATTATATAAGGGGGGAGAGGGGAAAATAGTAATACATTAATAAACAGTGTATTGAAAACTGGTACCCATTTTTACAGTTCTCTGGACAAAAATTTATATCCAATGAAAGAAAAGTACATTGCAGTTTGACTTCATGCTCACATAAACAGCAATGATAAGCATTGTAGGTTTGACAGATACCACTATCTGGAGGAGTGCATGTCAGCAGGTAAATATGGGGAAGGCGCAACCCACTGGCGGCAAAAAGTAACAAAACAGCTTGCAAGAGCATGCAGAAACAAACGTATTAACCCTTCTCCACTAACACGTACCTGTGGAACACCCATAATGGCGGGGATATACAAAAGTATGAGCCCATATAGTATTAGAATGCGAATGCATGGGTTCCATATACAAGTTCCATATATTGTAGTGATTAATTGCTGCTCTAAGTACTGCTTTTCAAGTGGGGTTTAAAGCTGTACTTGTGTTCCTACTACAGGCACATGTGCATGGTACTGCAGGATGACTTTACCATGTTACAGTAGGTTGATAGTGTATTTAAAGCGAAAGCTTTACTTGCCTAGCGGCACCGATTTAGCTCTGTCTGCACAATTGACCTTGAATAAAAGAAGCGGAGCTGCATAAGTAACCATGTGACATATGATGTGGTACATGACTCGCAGCAGCTGCAGTTATGCGCTCTGCCATCGCCGCGGTCGCTGTGCGGACTGCTGCGCGCTGCCTATCCAGTGTCTTGCTACGGATGAAGTTAAGTCAGCCGGAGCCGACATCATCGAGAGTGGGTACTGTTATTGTTGTTGCGAGTGAAAGAAAGATGAAAAGGAAATATTGTACGGGCCTGCCGACCAGCTCGAGCTGAGCCGCATAGCTTTTTGGAACACCTACAGGATTAGTAAGAACTTGGTGAGCTTGAAGGCTTCCAAGGTTTGCAGAGAAAGATATAAGGCAAGAAGGAGTGAATGCAAGCACATCTTCTGCTCTTGTACTGCCCTTAATTTGTTCTGACATATCTTCTTGCTCTGAACCATGAACAGCAACAGCTGCCTGCATGTGACGACCACCCTATGAATGTCGCAAAGCGATGCAAAAAGCTGGTAAAACTATCCAACAAATAAATGCTGCTGAAAAAAAAATCACATGCTTTTAAGTAGCAGAAATGATTAGCTCGTCATCGCGTAGTCTAAGATGCTGCAAGCCGCAACATTGATGTGGTCTTTTAGAGTGCAGCTCTTAAAGGTGCACTGAAGAGGATTCTGAACTTGTCTTTTTGCCGCGGGAACTCAATCTACACGTTCCTAGCATTCTTAGAAACTGGAACTTATTGCCCTGTGTGGCCGATTTCCCTAATTAAATCGAATTAACCTCCGGCTCCCGCCCTCTTTTTTGAATTCTGCCTCGTACGATGGGCGGAGTCGACCAACGCGTGAAGTTCCTTTCAGCCAGCTCCGTGGAGGCTTTGCTTTCGCTTTATTTTGTTTTTTAGGTTTCCATGAATAAATAGTTTCATTCGCAGATAATATAGCCGCAAAATAAGCCCGCATAAATAAAAATACGCGCGGACTATTTGCTACTACGGACTACTATGTATTACTCCGCCGATGGCAGAGCGGCAAGCCGCCACGGGACTGGGTGAAAGGCACTCCACGCGTTGGTCGACTCCGCCCACCGTACGAGGCAGAATTAAAAAAAAAGGGCGGGAGCCGGCCGTCAATTCGATTTAATTTGGGAAATCGGCCATACAGGGCAATAAGTCGCAGTTTCTAAGAATGCTAGGAACGTGTAGATTGAGTTTCCGCGGCAAAAAGACAAGTTCAGATTCCTCTTCAGTGCACCTTTAAGCACCCATTCATGGTTTGAGCCTCATCGCTGCCTTAGGTGTAACCTAGCTCGCACAGTGTTTTGCACTTCGTCATCTTCTACTACTAATACTGCTATCAGACTAACGCACACATTCTTACACACTGTGCACTCCACATTGTCGCCTTCATCAACTAATACTACTATCGAACTAATATCATCGCCAGATGTGCTGACGACCCAGCAAAGCAAAACTTTGAGCCTATTGAGCCTGAGACTCCCACACAGCTGCACTCAAATTTTGCACTAGGGAGTATTATTATTGTCCTTATAATTTTTCTGTCAGTAAATAACCTAGCTGCTTTGTGCGCCAAATCTTCCACATTGTCCTTTATTGCATGGCTGAAAAGGCCACCTACTGTTCTAAGTGGGCTCATAAATATGGCCTGACAAAAATATTGGCGTAATGCCTAGCTGCTGGTTGCAGTTCAATGCATAGCGGTATTATTACCCTTGGCTCAAAAGGATGGCAGCTGAACTGCCCCACTGTGCACACTGAGCACAGTGAACGCTAGGATCGCCATAAGAGAGCATGAAGTTGCTCTGAAGCACTGAAAGCTTTATCTTAAGCATCTTCATGCAAGCTCCAATGCCTGAAAAAAAAAATGAACAAATGATGCATTACATTTGCAACAAAGACAAGCTTTAGCAGGAGCAGCTGACCTTAACTTCTGAAGGTTTCGCATGGATTTTCTGTATGCATTCTCATCTCTGCAGAAAGCAGGTTTGTTAGAATGAATGAAGGGGCTTCTAGCTGTGACAATTAAAACTATAAGCCCGGTTAAAGTCTTGCACAAGAGTAGGCAAATACTTACGAATGCCAGTTTTGACAATAATGCTTTCTGCAAAATGGCAAACTTCACGCCCCTTTCTTAAAAGAGTCAGCATTAAGACATAGCCGATGTGTAGCGGCATGATATATTAACAGCACTGGATCTTCTGCCACCTCCCTCAAAGGGACGTTGTGAATAAATTAATCTCTCGGTGCATCAAACGATTACCACATTCTAATGACGAAGCATTATTGTGACTGAAAATGGAGCTTTTATAAGCTACAAAAGGCAGAAAATGAAATACAGGTGTCGGCACCACTGGCTCATTTCATAAGTAAACTATCATGCTTCACCACAGATTTTTGGTAGCAGATTGTACATGCTAACCTACACAGCCATTTACTTCAAAACAGTGCTTTTCAAGGTATATTTAACAAGCTTTAATTACTTGTAGGAGTAAATTTTTAATGCATTTACTGCACAGTATTTACTTTATAAAGTGCATTCACAAGCTGAAACTTTAATCGCATGACACGACTGCACACTATCTGTATTTGTTTCAATTTATTAATGCTGGTTAAAGTGAAATGGTCTCAGATAATTACCGCATGTTCCAGCAACGGGCAAATAAGAGAATTGGAAGCTAAGTGGCATACACTAGGTGTGGATGATTTGGCTCAGCCCTTCAAGTAAAACAGCTTATGGAATTAATTGGCTACAACAGTATCTATGTGATTTGCCCACGAAAGATGGCTAGATATCCGCAGGACCAAATATTTGTACTCTGTTACTTCCAACAGTGATACATTGTTAGCACCATGCACAAATTGAAGAGGTCTTTCCTTGTTTGTATTTCTCAAGAAAACAGTTTTTTTT